>NC_086450.1:254844020-255191960 GCF_028390025.1 Pseudophryne corroboree
TGAGTATGAGAAGAATGATCTTCAATCAAGTAAGTGACGGCTGAGGTGCGGCGCGGCTGGCGGGAGCGCAGCGCGCCATTGTTGCCCACACACACAGGCACTGCAGGGTGCGGGGGGGAGCGCCCTGGGCAGCAAGAAAAATACCTCAAACTGGCTAAAAGGGGGCGTAAGATGCCCAGGCACAGCCCTACCCCCGCCAGTATAGATATTATGAAAAGTTTCTGAGATAAAAAGGGCGGAGCTTCTTCCTCAGGCAGCCAGCACACTACTCAGCGCCATTTTCTCTCTCTCCTCAGGCTGCAGAGAACACGCTGGTCCTCTCCTCCACTTCTGACAAGTACAAGGTGCTATAAAGGGGGGGCACAAAGCGATTGTGGTGCATTTGATAGTGTATATTACTATTTAAAATCACTTTTGGGCTGTGGACATACTGTGTTCACAGGCAATACTGGCGCTGGGTTTGTGAACTGGCTGCTCCTGTCCTGTGTCCCTCTGACAGATTTTACTGTGGGTCTGTCCCCAAAATAAGTCCCAGTGTTTCTGTGAGTGTGGTGTACACGTGTGAGGCATGTCTGAGGCAGGGAGTTCCTCCCCGGAGGAAGCCATTTTAGGGACACAGAGTTGTAATGTGGTGGCGCTACCGGCACACCAAGAGCCTGCATGGGTGAAAGAGCTATGTGACAGTATGCATCTGATTAACCGTAGATTGGATAAGTCTGAATCTAAGGCTGCATGCTGGAGAAAATCTGTGGAAGATGTGATTTTTCAGGATGCTGTTATTCCTTATGCGGGCGGCCCCTCTGGGTCACATAAGAGACCATTTGCAAATGTTGTAAACACTGATACCGACACGGATTCTGATTCTTGTGTCGACAATAGTGAATCCAGAGAGATTGATCATAAATTGGCAAAAAGTATACAATATATGATTGTGGCTATAAGGGACGTGTTGGAGGTTACAGAAAGCACTCCTGTACCTCAGGAGAAAGCTTATTTATGTAAGAAAAAGAAATCCAAAGTCACGTTCCCTCCGTCACACAAACTAAATGCTCTGTTTGAAGGGATGTGGGTGAATCCTGCTAAACCATTTCGTATTCCCAAAAGGATTCACATAGCTTATCATTTCCCGGTTGAAGACAGGAAAAAATGTGAGTCACCCCCTGTGTTAGACAGTGCACTTTCCAGGTTGACAAAGAAGGTAATTCTCCCTGCTCCTGGCACGGCTTCTCTTAAGGAGCCGGCAGACCGCAAAATGGAAACGACATTGAAATCCATTTATGTTACCAATGGTACACTGCTCAGGCCCACTATTGCCTGCGCATGGGTGAGTCACGCTATTGAAAAATGGTCAGAAAGCGTGTCATCAGAAATTTACACTATTGATAAAGATGAAATACTCCTTAAGTTAGGGAATATCAAGGACGCTGCCGCCTACGTGCTGGAAGCAATGAAGGATATTGGAGTTTTGAGTTCACAAGCCGCTACCATGGCAGTATCGGCTAGGCGGGCGATATGGATTCGCCAGTGGAACGCGGATGCAGATTCCAAATGAAACATGGTGTCTCTCCCATATAAAGGTGAGGCCTTATTTGGTGATGGCCTGGATGCGTTAGTCTCGACGGCTACCGCAGGTAAGTCAACATTTTTGCCCTCTGCGCCTGCATCGGCAAAAAGACCTATCACCCGCAAATGCAGTCCTTTCGGCCCAATAAATACAAAAAGACGAGAGGTTCCCCCTTCTTTGCAGGAAGGGGAATGGGAAAGAAGCCCACACCGGCTCCAGGTTCCCGAGAGCAAAAGTCTAAACCTAATTCTGCCAAATCCCCAGCATGACACTGGAACTCCCTTGCGGGAGGCCGCTCGGGTGGGGGCACATCTCAAACTCTTCAGCCAGGATTGGATTCTGTCTGGCCTGGACCCCTGGGTGTTGCAAATAGTATCCCAGGGATACAAACTAGAGTTTCAAGATGTTCCCCCATGCCAATTTTTCAAATCGACCTTGCCAGCTTCTCCGCCAGAGAGAGAAGCAGTAACAGCTGCAATCCAAAAAATTATGTCAAGACCAGGTCATAGTCCTGGTACCGTTGTCAAAACAAGGGCGGGGTTTTTATTCAAGCCTTTTTGTTGTTCCGAAGCCGGACGGCTCGGTCGGACCGATCCTAAATCTAAAAAATCTGAATTTCTTCCTGAAAAGGTTCAAGTTCAGGATGGAATCACTTCGGGCGGTGATTGCCAGTCTGGAGAAAGGAGACTACTTGGTGTCGGTGGACATAAAGGATGCTTACCTGTATGTTCCCATTTATCCTCCTCACCAGGCTTATCTGAGATTCGCGATTGAGGATTGCCATTACCAATTCCAGACGTTACCTTTCGGTCTCTCCACGGCGCCGAGGGTATTCACCAAGGTGATGGCGGAGATGGTGGTTCTTCTTCGTCAGAAAGTAGTCAATATAATCCCTTATCTGGACGACCTCCTGATAAAGGCGAGATCCAGGGAGCAGTTATTACAAAACATATCCCTCTCCCTGTCAATACTCCAACAACACGGGTGGATCATAAATTACTCAGTCACAGTTGGAACCGACAACAAGGTTGTCTTTCCTCGGGATGATTCTGGACACAGAAGTTCAGAGAGTATTTCTTCCGCTGGAAAAGGCTCTGGAAATCCAGAAAATGGTAAAACAGATATTGAAACCATCAAGTGTGTTGATCCATCAGTGCATTCAGTTGTTGGGGAAGATGGTGGCGGCCTACGAGGCCATATAGTTTGCCAGGTTCCATGCCAGAGTATTTCAGTGGGACCTGTTGGACAAGTGGTCGGAGTCACACCTACACATGCACAGAAAGATAATCCTGTCGTCAAAAACCAGGATTTAGCTCCTGTGGTGGTTGCACAGCTCTCACCTGCTAGAGGGACGCAGGTTCGGCATTCAGGACTGGGTCCTAGTAACCACGGATGCAAGTCTCCGAGGCTGGGGAGCAGTCTCTCGGGGAGAAAACCTTCCAGGGACGTTGGTCATATCAGGAAGCCTGCCTTCGCATAAATGTGCTGGAGCCAAGAGCCATTTACAACGGCCTTCAACAAGCGGTACATCTTCTTCAAGACCGTCCCGTGCAGATCCAGGCGGACAATGTAACAGCAGTCGCATACATAAACAGGCAGGGCGGAACGAAAAGCAGTGGCAATGGCAGAGGGGACAAAAATCCTCCCCTTGGCAGAAAAACATCTACAAGCTCTGTCGGCAATATTCATTCCGGGAGTAGACAACTGGGAAGTAGACTTCCTCAGCAGACACGATCTCCATCCAGGAGAGTGGGGCCTCTACCAAGAAGTCTTCGCAGAGGTGACAAGTCTTTGGGGAGTTCCTCAAATAGACATGATGGCATCTCGTCTCAACAAGAAGCTTCAGAGATACTGTTCCAGGTCGAGAGACCCTCAAGCAGTAGCAGTAGATGCACTGGTGACCCAGTGGGTGTTTACGTCAGTGTATGTTTTCCCTCCACTTCCGCTGATCCCAAAAGTACTCAGGATCATAAGAAAGACAAGGGTTCGAGCAATCTTCATTGCCCCAGACTGGCCATGAAGGGCTTGGTACCCAGATCTTCAGCAGTTATTCATAGGAGATCCTCTGCCTCTTCCTCCTCGGGAGGATCTGCTGCAGCAGGGGCTGTGTGTGTACCAAGACTTACCGCGGCTACGTTTGACGGCATAGCTGTTGAGCCCCGTATCCTAGCCAGGAAGGGTATTCCTAAGGAGGTCATCCCCACCCTTATTCAGGCCAGAAAGGGAGTAACGTCTAAACATTACCGCCATATTTGGAGAAAATATGTGTCTTGGTGTGAATCCAAGAAAGCTCCTACGGAAGAGTTTCACTTAGGACGTTTTCTCCATTTTTTTTGCAGGATGGTGTGGAGATGGGCCTACGTTTGGGATCAATCAAGGTCCAAATTTTGGCCTTGTCAGTGTTTTTCCAAAAACAATTGGCCTCTCTTCCAGAGGTTCAGACCTTCGTGAAAGGGGTTCTGCACATCCTGCCTCCATTCGTGCCTCCAGTGGCACCATGGGACCTTCACGTGGTATTGCAGTTCCTTCAATCGGATTGGTTTGAGCCTCTACAAAAGATAGTTGAAGTTTCTCACTTGGAAAGTGGTGATGCTTTTGGCATTGGCATCCGCAAGGCAGGTGTCTGAATTGGATGCCTTGTCTCACAAGAGCACTTTCCTGATTTTCCTTGAAGATAGGGCAGAGTTGCGGACTCGCCAACATTTTCTTCCAATGGTGGTTTCTGCTTTTCACATAAACCAACCTATTGTGGTGCCAGTAGTTACTGACACATTCACTGATTCAAAGTCTCTAGATGTGGTTAGAGCTTTGAAAAGCTATGTTGCTAGAACAGCTTGTATACGGAAAACAGAGGCTCTGTTTGTCCTATATGATCACAACAAGATCCTGCTTCCAAGCAGACTATTGCACGTTGGATTAGAAATATGATTCCGCAAGCTCATACTACGGCTGGATTGCCATTACCGACGTCGGTAAAGGCCCACTCCACTAGGAAGGTGGGCTCATCCTGGGCGGCTGCCCGGGGGGTATCTGCCTTACAACTTTGCCGAGCAGCTACTTGGTCAGGGTCAAACACATTTGCTAAGTTCTACAAGTTTGACACCTTGGCCGATGAGGACCTAAAGTTTGGCCAATCGGTGCTGCAGGGTCATCCGCACTCTCCCGCCCGTACTGGAGCTTTGGTATAGACCCCATGGTCTTGATGTCATCCCCAGCATCCTCTAGGACGTATGAGAAAATAGGATTTTGATAACCTACCGGTAAATCCTTTTCTCCTAGTCCGTAGAGGATGCTGGGCGCCCGTCCCAGTGCGTACTTTACCTGCAGTTTAGTTATTACAGTTACACAAGTTGTGTTATCTTGGTTTCAGCATGTTGCTGCAATTAGTTCATGCCTGTTGGCGTGTGTTATGTTGAATGCCATGTGTGCGGCATGATTGAGGGTGTGAGTTGGTAGATATCTCACCACTAGTTAAGTAATTCCTTTCCTCGAAATGTCAGTCTCCCTGGGCACAGTTCCTACAACTGAGGTCTGGAGGAGGGGCATAGAGGGAGGAGCCAGTTCACACCCAATGAAAAGTCTTTAGAGTGCCCATGTCTCCTGCGGATCCCGTCTATGCCCCATGATCTTTATGTCGTCCCCAGCATCCTCAATGGACTAGGAGAAAAGGATTTACCGGTAGGTTATTAAAATCCTATTTCATATGGTTTCTCCTTTCTCCCTGTGATGATAGATGTCTTCTTGCTATCCATGAGAGGGAGGCTTTATTACAGCTGTAATCACAAATAGTTGTCTCCAGAGGTGTTAACAGGAACAGGCTACTGACTATTCTATTTATTAAGTTTGCTCATCTATGAGCTTTTCTTATGTAATTGCCTGGGTGAAGTTTATTTTTTAACATTTGGCATAAGCACCATTTTATAGTATTTTACTGTTTTTATGAATGTTCATCATTAAATACACTAACATTTTCTACACAATCTACTGTATGTGCATTAGTATATGTGTTATTTATATTCTCAGTATTGAATGCTCCTGCGCTGCGATTCCATTTTGTTTGTTTATTTAGGATTGACTATCCTTATGGGGCATACACACTATTTTAATTCCCGATATGGACTATATAGTCCATATCGTTAGTGAACCTAGTGAATTTTGCAACGTGTGTATACAACTTGCAATGCCGATCCGCGCTCCTGCGGGGTCAGCATCGCAAGTAAAAATAGACCGTGCAGGCAGGTTAATTTTGACGATAAAGTGTTAAATCTAGTACATTGTATTGTCAAAATTGACCATAGTAAAAATCGCCCAGAGCCAAAATCACACCGTATGTAGTCAATATAGGTGGATTTTGGCTCTGGGATGATCAAGAGAAATTGCCTAGTGCAAGTCTGCCACATAGGCAGAATTGCACAGTGTGTATGCCCCATTACTTGACGCAGCTGACAGGCTAAACCAACAATAACAACATCTGACAAGTAGCAACTAGTGATGAGCGCCTGAAATTTTTCGGGTTTTGGTTTTGGGTTCGGTTCCGCGGCCGTGTTTTGGGTTCGACCGCATTTTGGCAAAACCTCACCGAATTTTTTTTGTCGGATTCGGGTGTGTTTTGGATTCGGGTGTTTTTTTTCAAAAAACCCTAAAAAACAGCTTAAATCATAGAATTTGGGGGTCATTTTGATCCCATATTATTATTAACCTCAAAAACCATAATTTCCACTCATTTCAGTCTATTCTGAATACCTCACACCTCACAATATTATTTTTAGTCCTAAAATTTGCACCGAGGTCGCTGGATGACTAAGCTAAGCGACCCTAGTGGCCGACACAAACACCTGGCCCATCTAGGAGTGGCACTGCAGTGTCACGCAGGATGTCCCTTCCAAAAAACCCTCCCCAAACAGCACATGACGCAAAGAAAAAGAGGCGCAATGAGGTAGCTGTGTGAGTAAGATTAGCGACCCTAGTGGCCGACACAAACACCGGGCCCATTTAGGAGTGGCACTGCAGTGTCACGCAGGATGTCCCTTCCAAAAAACCCTCCCCAAACAGCACATGACGCAAAGAAAAAAAGAGGCGCAATGAGGTAGCTGTGTGAGTAAGATTAGCGACCCTAGTGGCCGACACAAACACCGGGCCCATCTAGGAGTGGCACTGCAGTGTCACGTAGGATGTCCCTTCCAAAAAACCCTCCCCAAACAGCACATGACGCAAAGAAAAAAAGAGGCGCAATGAGGTAGCTGTGTGAGTAAGATTAGCGACCGTAGTGGCCGACACAAACACCGGGCCCATTTAGGAGTGGCACTGCAGTGTCACGCAGGATGTCCCTTCCAAAAAACCCTCCCCAAACAGCACATGACGCAAAGAAAAAAAGAGGCGCAATGAGGTAGCTGTGTGAGTAAGATTAGCGACCGTAGTGGCCGACACAAACACCGGGCCCATTTAGGAGTGGCACTGCAGTGTCACGCAGGATGTCCCTTCCAAAAAACCCTCCCCAAACAGCACATGACGCAAAGAAAAAAAGAGGCGCAATGAGGTAGCTGTGTGAGTAAGATTAGCGACCCTAGTGGCCGACACAAACACCGGGCCCATCTAGGAGTGGCACTGCAGTGTCACGCAGGATGGCCCTTCCAAAAAACCCTCCCCAAACAGCACATGACGCAAAGAAAAAAAGAGGCGCAATGAGGTAGCTGACTGTGTGAGTAAGATAAGCGACCCTAGTGGCCGACACAAACACCGGGCCCATTTAGGAGTGGCACTGCAGTGTCACGCAGGATGTCCCTTCCAAAAAACCCTCCCCAAACAGCACATGACGCAAAGAAAAATAAAAGAAAAAAGAGGTGCAAGATGGAATTGTCCTTGGGCCCTCCCACCCACCCTTATGTTGTATAAACAAAACAGGACATGCACACTTTAACCAACCCATCATTTCAGTGACAGGGTCTGCCACACGACTGTGACTGATATGACGGGTTGGTTTGGACCCCCCCCAAAAAAGAAGCAATTAATCTCTCCTTGCACAAACTGGCTCTACAGAGGCAAGATGTCCACCTCATCATCATCCTCCGATATATCACCGTGTACATCCCCCTCCTCACAGATTATCAATTCGTCCCCACTGGAATCCACCATCTCAGCTCCCTGTGTACTTTGTGGAGGCAATTGCTGCTGGTCAATGTCTCCACGGAGGAATTGATTATAATTCATTTTAATGAACATCATCTTCTCCACATTTTCTGGATGTAACCTCGTACGCCGATTGCTGACAAGGTGAGCGGCGGCACTAAACACTCTTTCGGAGTACACACTTGTGGGAGGGCAACTTAGGTAGAATAAAGCCAGTTTGTGCAAGGGCATCCAAATTGCCTCTTTTTCCTGCCAGTATAAGTATGGACTGTGTGACGTGCCTACTTGGATGCGGTCACTCATATAATCCTCCACCATTCTTTCAATGGGGAGAGAATCATATGCAGTGACAGTAGACGACATGTCCGTAATCGTTGTCAGGTCCTTCAGTCCGGACCAGATGTCAGCATCAGCAGTCGCTCCAGACTGCCCTGCATCACCGCCAGCGGGTGGGCTCGGAATTCTGAGCCTTTTCCTCGCACCCCCAGTTGCGGGAGAATGTGAAGGAGGAGATGTTGACAGGTCGCGTTCCGCTTGACTTGACAATTTTCTCACCAGCAGGTCTTTCAACCCCAGCAGACTTGTGTCTGCCGGAAAGAGAGATCCAAGGTAGGCTTTAAATCTAGGATCGAGCATGGTGGCCAAAATGTAGTGCTCTGATTTCAACAGATTGACCACCCGTGAATCCTTGTTAAGCGAATTAAGGGCTCCATCCACAAGTCCCACATGCCTAGCGGAATCGCTCCGTGTTAGCTCCTCCTTCAATGTCTCCAGCTTCTTCTGCAAAAGCCTGATGAGGGGAATGACCTGACTCAGGCTGGCAGTGTCTGAACTGACTTCACGTGTGGCAAGTTCAAAGGGCAGCAGAACCTTGCACAACGTTGAAATCATTCTCCACTGCGCTTGAGACAGGTGCATTCCACCTCCTATATCGTGCTCAATTGTATAGGCTTGAATGGCCTTTTGCTGCTCCTCCAACCTCTGAAGCATATAGAGGGTTGAATTCCACCTCGTTACCACTTCTTGCTTCAGATGATGGCAGGGCAGGTTCAGTAGTTTTTGGTGGTGCTCCAGTCTTCTGTACGTGGTGCCTGTACGCCGAAAGTGTCCCGCAATTCTTCTGGCCACCGACAGCATCTCTTGCACGCCCCTGTCGTTTTTTAAATAATTCTGCACCACCAAATTCAAGGTATGTGCAAAACATGGGACGTGCTGGAATTTGCCCATATTTAATGCACACACAATATTGCTGGCGTTGTCCGATGCCACAAATCCACAGGAGAGTCCAATTGGGGTAAGCCATTCCGCGATGATCTTCCTCAGTTGCCGTAAGAGGTTTTCAGCTGTGTGCGTATTCTGGAAAGCGGTGATACAAAGCGTAGCCTGCCTAGGAAAGAGTTGGCGTTTGCGAGATGCTGCTACTGGTGCCGCCGCTGCTGTTCTTGCGGCGGGAGTCCATACATCTACCCAGTGGGCTGTCACAGTCATATAGTCCTGACCCTGCCCTGCTCCACTTGTCCACATGTCCGTGGTTAAGTGGACATTGGGTACAGCTGCATTTTTTAGGACACTGGTGACTCTTTTTCTGAGGTCTGTGTACATTTTCGGTATCGCCTGCCTAGAGAAATGGAACTTAGATGGTATTTGGTACCGGGGACACAGTACCTCCAACAAGTCTCTAGTTGGCTCTGCAGTAATGATGGATACCGGAACCACGTTTCTCACCACCCAGGATGCCAAGGCCTCAGTTATCCGCTTTGCAGTAGGATGACTGCTGTGATATTTCATCTTCCTCGCAAAGGACTGTTGGACAGTCAATTGCTTGGTGGAAGTAGTAAAAGTGGTCTTACGACTTCCCCTCTGGGATGACCATCGACTCCCAGCAGCAACAACAGCAGCGCCAGCAGCAGTAGGCGTTACACGCAAGGATGCATCGGAGGAATCCCAGGCAGGAGAGGAATCATCAGAATTGCCAGTGACATGGCCTGCAGGACTATTGGCATTCCTGGGGAAGGAGGAAATTGACACTGAGGGAGTTGGTGGGGTGGTTTGCGTGAGCTTGGTTACAAGAGGAAGAGATTTACTGGTCAGTGGACTGCTTCCGCTGTCACCCAAAGTTTTTGAACTTGTCACTGACTTATTATGAATGCGCTGCAGGTGACGTATAAGGGAGGATGTTCCGAGGTGGTTAACGTCCTTACCCCTACTTATTACAGCTTGACAAAGGGAACACACGGCTTGACACCTGTTGTCCGCATTTCTGTTGAAATACCTCCACACCGAAGAGCTGATTTTTTTGGTATTTTCACCAGGCATGTCAACGGCCATATTCCTCCCACGGACAACAGGTGTCTCCCCGGGTGCCTGACTTAAACAAACCACCTCACCATCAGAATCCTCCTGGTCAATTTCCTCCCCAGCGCCAGCAACACCCATATCCTCCTCATCCTGGTGTACTTCAACACTGACATCTTCAATCTGACTATCAGGAACTGGACTGCGGGTGCTCCTTCCAGCACTTGCAGGGGGCGTGCAAATGGTGGAAGGCGCATGCTCTTCACGTCCAGTGTTGGGAAGGTCAGGCATCGCAACCGACACAATTGGACTCTCCTTGTGGATTTGGGATTTCGAAGAACGCACAGTTCTTTGCGGTGCTACTGCTTTTGCCAGCTTGAGTCTTTTCATTTTTCTAGCGAGAGGCTGAGTGCCTCCATCCTCATGTGAAGCTGAACCACTAGCCATGAACATAGGCCAGGGCCTCAGCCGTTCCTTGCCACTCCGTGTGGTAAATGGCATATTGGCAAGTTTACGCTTCTCCTCCGACCATTTTATTTTAGGTTTTGGAGTCCTTTTTTTACTGATATTTGGTGTTTTGGATTTGACATGCTCTGTACTATGACATTGGGCATCGGCCTTGGCAGACGACGTTGCTGGCATTTCATCGTCTCGGCCATGACTAGTGGCAGCAGCTTCAGCACGAGGTGGAAGTGGATCTTGATCTTTCCCTAATTTTGGAACCTCAACATTTTTGTTCTCCATATTTTAATAGGCACAACTAAAAGGCACCTCAGGTAAACAATGGAGATGGATGGATACTAGTATACAATTATGGACGGACTGCCGAGTGCCGACACAGAGGTAGCTACAGCCGTGGACTACCGTACTGTACTGTGTCTGCTGCTAATATAGACTGGTTGATAAAGAGATGTAGTAGTATGTATGTATAAAGAAGAAAGAAAAAAAAACCACGGGTAGGTGGTATACAATTATGGACGGACTGCCGAGTGCCGACACAGAGGTAGCTACAGCCGTGAACTACCGTACTGTACTGTGTCTGCTGCTAATATAGACTGGTTGATAAACAGATGTAGTAGTATGTATGTATAAAGAAGAAAGAAAAAAAAACCACGGGTAGGTGGTATACAATTATGGACGGACTGCCGAGTGCCGACACAGAGGTAGCTACAGCCGTGAACTACCGTACTGTACTGTGTCTGCTGCTAATATAGACTGGTTGATAAAGAGATGTAGTAGTATGTATGTATGTATAAAGAAGAAAGGAAAAAAAACCACGGGTAGGTGGTATACAATTATGGACGGACTGCCGAGTGCCGACACAGAGGTAGCTACAGCCGTGGACTACCGTACTGTACTGTGTCTGCTGCTAATATAGACTGGTTGATAAAGAGATGTAGTAGTATGTATGTATAAAGAAGAAAGGAAAAAAAAACCTCGGGTAGGTGGTATACAATTATGGACGGACTGCCGAGTGCCGACACAGAGGTAGCTACAGCCGTGAACAACCGTACTGTACTGTGTCTGCTGCTAATATAGACTGGTTGATAAAGAGATGTAGTAGTATGTATGTATAAAGAAGAAAGAAAAAAAAACCACGGGTAGGTGGTATACAATTATGGATGGACTGCCGAGTGCAGACACAGAGGTAGCTACAGCCGTGAACTACCGTACTGTGTCTGCTGCGACTGGATGATAAATAATGATATAAAAAATATATATATATCATTACTGCAGCCGGACAGGTATATATTATATAATGACGGACCTGCTGGACACTGTCTGTCAGCAGAATGAGTTTTTTATAGAATAAAAAAAAAAACACCACACAAGTGAAGTCACACGACGAGTGTTTAACTTTTTCAGGCAATCACAATATAGTATACTACTAACTATACTGGTGGTCAGTGTGGTCAGGTCACTGGTCAGTCACACTGGCAGTGGCACTCCTGCAGCAAAAGTGTGCACTGTTTAATTTTAATATAATATGTACTCCTGGCTCCTGCTATAACCTATAACTGGCACTGCAGTGCTCCCCAGTCTCCCCCACAATTATAAGCTGTGTGAGCTGAGCACAGTCAGATATATATACATAGATGATGCAGCACACTGGGCTGAGCAGTGCACACAGATATGGTATGTGACTGAGTCACTGTGTGTATCGTTTTTTTCAGGCAGAGAACGGATATATTAAATAAAACAAAACTGCACTGTCTGGTGGTCACTGTGGTCAGTCACTAGTAAACTCTGCACTCCCTACACTTCTACAGTACTCCTAAGCTCCAGTAAATCAGGTCAATCTCTCTCTCTCTTTCTCTTCTAATCTAAATGGAGAGGACGCCAGCCACGTCCTCTCCCTATCAATCTCAATGCACGTGTGAAAATGGCGGCGACGCGCGGCTCCTTATATAGAATCCGAGTCTCGCGAGAATCCGACAGCGTCATGATGACGTTCGGGCGCGCTCGGGTTAACCGAGCAAGGCGGGAGGATCCGAGTCTGCTCGGACCCGTGAAAAAAACCATGAAGTTCGGGCGGGTTCGGATTCAGAGAAACCGAACCCGCTCATCTCTCGTAGCAACTGTTGGTAATTTCTTCCTTTTCCATAACATGTAGTGGAAAGTGGCTTAAGATAAATGGTAAATCCAGGCATTTATCAGCAGCTGCCTGTCTTGAGATTGATTCTTTTTTTTTTCTTTTTTTATGCTTCAATCTTCTAAAGTCTTTTCTCACTCCATCCATACCACACCACTGATGGCTGCACAGCAACACAACTCACCAATGTTTTCTTTAATATTTGTGGTGGCTGATAAATCATCTGCTTACATTCCCTACCAGCAGCTACAATTATTGTTTGTTCGTCGGGAGGCTTGCCACCTAGCAACAGCTGGTGGGTTAGGTGCAACCTCACCAGCTGTTGCTAGGGGGCAATACTATTCCCTAGAACAAGGAGAGTTTGCAGGTCATAGATTCCTGCAAACTAGTGTAGCTGTTATATCAGTTTCCCCTAACACCACCTAGATTGCAAATTCCTTATAAACTGGACCATGGTTACCTTTTGTTTTATATTCTTGTATGTTATTTCCTGTTGTCATATCCTAAATGATGCTAAATAATACTCTTTATTGTATTTTAAGCTTTGGTTCAGAGTTCCAAGCTTATTTTTTCTCATAGCTTTACTTATACCCCTTTCACACCGCAGCTATAACCCGGTAAATTGCCAGTTTTTAAGCCTTCCAAAACGGGTCTAGCTGCGGTCTGAAGCGCCACATTGAATTTACCGGTTACAGAATACCGGTATTTTAAAACGGGTAAAAAGCAGGGTCCTACACTGTTCAGACCCGTTTCATTGTGCAATGTGAAAGGCTCAAACGGTATTTCCAAGCCACAGAAGGTGATAGGCTGTCTCCATGCGTGATGTCACCAGGCAGAAGCAGGAAATAAACTGGA
Source organism: Pseudophryne corroboree (assembly GCF_028390025.1). Lineage (NCBI taxonomy): Eukaryota > Metazoa > Chordata > Amphibia > Anura > Myobatrachidae > Pseudophryne > Pseudophryne corroboree. Next base: position 254,857,454 of record NC_086450.1, read on the forward strand.
GGAAACACATGAGAGTGACAGCCACTGTTTTCTATGGGTGAAACAGGTTCAGTGTGAAAGGTACCAAAACGGTAATGAAACGGTAATATACCGGTTACAACATGCGATGTGAAAGGGGTTTAACTGCTCAGACCCGTTTTAAGACCCGTTTTAAGAAACGTTTTAAAAGCAGGGTTTGCGATGTGAAAGCAGCATAAGTGAAGGTAATTCTTATCATTCATAGGGGTATATGCAATTGTGGTCGAATTCACGAAATTGTCGAAAAACGGGACTTTTTCGCCAAAATTTTTTTTTCGACAATGCAATTCAGTACCAAAAAAACGGACTTTCAAAATTCGACTTTTTGAAATTCGACATTTGTCAAATTTGACATTTCTGCAATGGTACAAATGCGGCAATTCAACAAAAGTATATTCAATTGAAGTTTGGAAATTCGACAACAGTGCTTTTAGACAGTAAATTCGTCATTTTCAATCCGCCACACTTTGGTGGGTGAATGTAATAAAAAAAATTTAAAACATGTTTTTCTCTATCGTCCTAGTGGATGCTGGGGTTCCTGAAAGGACCATGGGGAATAGCGGCTCCGCAGGAGACAGGGCACAAAAAGTAAAGCTTTAGGATCAGGTGGTGTGCACTGGCTCCTCCCCCTATGACCCTCCTCCAAGCCTCAGTTAGGTTTTTGTGCCCGGCCGAGAAGGGTGCAATCTAGGTGGCTCTCCTAAAGAGCTGCTTAGAAAAGTTTAGCTTAGGTTTTTTATTTTACAGTGAGTCCTGCTGGCAACAGGATCACTGCATCGAGGGACTTAGGGGAGAAGAAGTGAACTCACCTGCGTGCAGGATGGATTGGCTTCTTTGGCTACTGGACATTAGCTCCAGAGGGACGATCACAGGTACAGCCTGGATGGTCACCGGAGCCTCGCCGCCGTCCCCCTTGCAGATGCTGAAAAGAGAAGAAGGTCCAGAATCGGCGGCAGAAGACTCCTCAGTCTTCTTAAGGTAGCGCACAGCACTGCAGCTGTGCGCCATTGCTCTCAGCACACTTCACACGGCAGTCACTGAGGGTGCAGGGCGCTGGGGGGGGGGCGCCCTGGGCAGCAATGAAAATCCTTTTTTTGGCAAAAAATACCTCACATATAGCCTCCGGGGCTATATGGAGATATTTAACCCCTGCCAGAATCCATTTTTAAGCGGGAGACGAGCCCGCCGAAAAGGGGGCGGGGCCTATCTCCTCAGCACACAGCGCCATTTCCTCACACAGTTCCGCTGGTCAGGAAGGCTCCCAGGCTCTCCCCTGCACTGCACTACAGAAACAGGGTTAAATCAAGAGAGGGGGGGCAAAATTTGGCGAAATTGTGATTTTATAAAAGCAGCTATAAGGGAGCACTTATTATAAGGCTATCCCTGTAAAATATAGCGCTTTGGTGTGTGCTGGCAAACTCTCCCTCTGTCTCCCCAAGGGGCTAGTGGGGTCCTGTCCTCTATCAGAGCATTCCCTGTGTGTGTGTGCTATATGTCGGTACGTGTGTGTCGACATGTATGAGGACGATGTTGGTGAGGAGGCGGAGCAAATTGCCTGTAATGGTGATGTCACTCTCTAGGGAGTCGACACCGGAATGGATGGCTTATTTATGGAATTACGTGATAATGTCAACACGCTGCAAGGTCGGTTGGCGACATGAGACGGCTGGCAAACAAATTAGTACCTGTCCAGGCGTCTCAAACACCGTCAGGGGCGTTAAAACGTCCTTTTACCTCAGTCGGTCGACAGACACAGACACGGACACTGATTTCAGTGTCGACGGTGAAGAAACAAACGTATTTCCCTTTAGGGCCACACGTTACATGTTAAGGGCAATGAAGGAGGTGTTACATATTTCTGATACTACAAGTACCACAAAAGAGGGTATTATGTGGGATGTGAAAAAACTACCTGTAGTTTTTCCTGAATCAGATACTGTATATACTCGAGTATAAGCCGACTTTTCCAGCACTTTTTTTTGTGCTGAAAAAGCCACCTCGGCTTATACTCGAGTCAGCATTAGGAGGGACATGGAGAGCACAGCGCGCAGCTCTCCTGTGTCCCTCCTGCATCTCCGGCGGCAGCAGCGTGTGTGTGTTAAAGGAAGTGCACGAACCGACACTTCCTTTAACACACGCCGCTGCCGCCGGAGACGCAGGAGGGACACAGGAGAGCCGCGCGCTGCGCTCTTCGTGTCCCTCCTTCAGAAGACAGCGCGGGAGCGACGGAGGGTAAGTATCTAGCACTGTGAGGCATATCTGGCACATCTGGCACTGTGGGGCATATCTGGCACATCTGGCACTGTTGGGCATATCTGGCACATCTGGCACTGTGGGGCACATCTGGCACTGTGGGGCATATCTGGCACTGTGGCGCATATCTGGCACTATGAGGTCTGTGCACGGCTAGAGCTGCATTTCCCACCGTAGGCTTATACTCGAGTCAATAAGTTTTCCCAGGTTTTTGTGGTAAAATTAGGTGCCTCGGCTTATATTCGGGTCGACTTATACTCGAGTATATACGGTAAATTAAAGGAAGTGTGTGATGATGCGTGGGTTCCCCCCGATAGAAAATTATTGGCGGTATACCCTTTCCCGCCAGAAGTTAGGGCGCGTTGGGAAACACCCCTTAGGGTGGATAAGGCGCTCACACGCTTATCAAAACAAGTGGCGGTACCGTCTATAGATAGGGCCGTCCTCAAGGAGCCAGCTGACAGGAGGCTGGAAAATATCATAAAAAGTATATACACACATACTGGTGTTATACTGCGACCAGCGATCGCCTCAGCCTGGATGTGCAGAGCTGGGGTGGCTTGGTCGGATTCCCTGACTAAAAATATTGATACCCTTGACAGGGACAGTATTTTATTGACTATAGAGCATTTAAAGGATGCATTTCTATATATACGAGATGCACAGAGGGATATTTGCACTCTGGCATCAAGAGTAAGTGCGATGTCCATATCTGCCACAAGATGTTTATGGACACGACAGTGGTCAGGTGATGCAGATTCCAAACGGCACAAAGGTGTATTGCCGTATAAAGGAAGAGGAGTTATTTGGGGTCGGTCCATCGGACCTGGTGGCCACGGCAACTGCTGGAAAATCCACCGTTTTTACCCTAAGTCACATCTCTGCAGAAAAAGACACCGTCTTTTCAGCCTCAGTCCTTTCGTCCCTATAAGAGTCATATCTGCCCAGGGATAGAGGAAAGGGAAGAAGACTGCAGCAGGCAGCCCATTCCCAGGAACAGAAGCCTTCCACCGCTTCTGCCAAGCTCTCAGCATGACGCTGGGACCGTACAGGACCCCTGGATCCTACAAGTAGTATCCCAGGGGTACAGATTGGAATGTCGAGACGTTTCCCCCTCGCAGGCTCCTGAAGTCTGCTTTACCAAGGTCTCCCTCCGACAAGGAGGCAGTATGGGAAAAAATTCACAAGCTGTATTCCCAGCAGGTGATAATCAAATTACCCCTCCTACAACAAGGAAAGGGGTATTATTCCACACTATATTGTGGTACTGAAGCCAGAAGGCTAGGTGAGACCTATTCTAAATCTAAAAAAATTTGAACACTTACAAAGGTTCAAATCAAGATGGAGTCACTCAGAGCAGTGATAACGAACCAGGAAGAAGGGGACTATATAGTGTCCCGGGACATCAGGGATGCTTACCTCCATGTCCCAAATTTGCCCTTCTCACTAAGGGTACTTCAGGTTCGTGGTACAGAACTGTCACTATCAGTTTCAGACGCTGCCGTTTGGATTGTCCACGGCACCCCGGGTCTTTACCAAGGTAATGGCCGAAATGATGATTCTTCTTCAAAGAAAAGGCGTCTTAATTATCCCTTACTTGGACGATCTCCTGATAAGGGCAAAGTCCAGGGAACAGTTGGAGGTCGGAGTAGCACTATCTCGGATACTGCTACAACAGCACGGGTGGATTCTAAATATTCCAAAATCGCAGCTGTTCCCGACGACACGTCTGCTGTGCCTAGGGATGATTCTGGACACAGTCCAGAAAAAGGTGTTTCTCCCGGAAGAGAAAGCCAGGGAATTATCCGAGCTAGTCAGGAACCTCCTAAAACCAGGAAAAGAGGCTTCCTACGAAGCAATTCCATTCGGCAGATTTCACGCAAGATTCAGTGGGATCTGCTGGACAAATGGTCCGGATCGCATCTTCAGATGCATCAGCGGATAACCCTATATCCAAGGACAAGGGTGTCTCTCCTGTGGTGGTTACAGAGTGCTCATCTTCTAGAGGGCCGCAGATTCGGCATTCAGGATTGGATGCTGGTGACCACGGAGGCCAGCCCGAGAGGCTGGGGAGCAGTCACACAAGGAAAAAATTTCCAGGGAGTGTGATCAAGTCTGGAGATTTTTCTCCACATAAATATACTGGAGCTAAGGGTAATTTTATAATGCTCTAAGCTTAGCAAGACCTCTGCTTCAAGGTCAGCCGGTATTGATCCAGTGGGAAAAACATCACGGCAGTCGCCCACGTAAACAGACAGGGCGGCACAAGAAGCAGGAGGGCAATGGCAAAAACTGCAAGGACTTTTCGCTGGGCGGAAAATCATGTGATAGCACTGTCAGCAGTGTTTCATTCCGGGAATGGAAACTGGGAAGCAGACTTCCTCAGCAGGCACGACCTCCACCCGGGAGAGTGGAAACTTCATCGGGAAGTTTTTCCACATGATTGTGAACCGTTGGGAAATACCAAAGGTGGACATGATGGCGTCCCGTCTGAACAAAAAACGGGACAGGTATTGCGCCAGGTCAAGAGACCCTCAGGCAATAGCTGTGGACGTTCTGGTAACACCGTGGGTGTATCAGTCGGTGTATGTGTTCCCTCCTCTGCTTCTCATACCTAAGGTACTGAGAATTATAAGACGTAGAGGAGTAAGAACTATACTCATGGCTCCGGATTGGCCAAGAAGGACTTGGTACCCGGAACTTCAAGAGATGCTCACAGAGGACTTATGGCCTCTGCCGCTAAGAAGGGACTTGCTTCAGCAAGTACCATGTCTGTTCCAAGACTTACCGCAGCTGCGTTTGACGGCATGGCGGTGGAACGCCGGATCCTAAGGGAAAAAGGCATTCCGGAAGAGGTCATTCCTACCCTGGTCAAAGCCAGGAAGGAGGTGACCGCACAACATTATCACCACATGGGGCGAAAATATGTTGCGTGGTGTGAGGCCAGGAAGGCCCCACGAAGAAATTTCAACTCGGTCGATTCCTGCATTTCCTGCAAACAGGAGTGTCTATGGGCCTCAAATTGGGGTCCATTAAGGTTCAAATTTCGGCCCTGTCGATTTTCTTCCAGAAAGAATTGGCTTCAGTTCCTGAAGTCCAGAAGTTTGTCAAGGGAGTATTGCATATACAACCCCCTTTTGTGCCTCCAGTGGCACTGTGGGATCTCAACGTAGTTCTGGGATTCCTCAAATCACATTGGTTTAAAACCAGTCAAATCTGTGGATTTGAAGCATCTCACATGAAAAGTGACCATGCTCTTGGCCCTGGCCTGGGCCAGGCGAGTGTCAAATTGGTGGTTTTTTTCTCAAAAAAGCCCATATCTGTTTGTCCATTCGGACAGGGCAGAGCTGCGGACTCGTCCCCAGTTCTCTCCCTAAGGTGGTGTCAGTGTTTCACCTGAACCAGCTTATTGTGGTGCCTTGCGCCTACTAAGGACTTGGAGGACTCCAAGTTGCTAGATGTTGTCAGGGCCCTGAAAATATAGGTTCCAGGACGGCTGGAGTCAGGAAAACTGACTTGCTGTTCTCCTGTATGCACCCAACAAACTGGGTGCTCTTGCTTCTAAGCAGACTATTGCTAGTTGGATGTGTAATACAATTCAGCTTGCACATTCTGTGGCAGGCCTGCCACAGCCAAAATATGTAAATGCCCATTCCACAAGGAAGGTGGGCTCATCTTGGGCGGCTGCCCGAGGGGTCTCGGCTTTACAACTTTGCCGAGCGGCTACTTAGTCAGGGGCAAACACGTTTGTAAAATCCTACAAATTTGATACCCTGGCTAAGGAGGACCTGGAGTTCTCTCATTCGGTGCTGCAGAGTCATCCGCACTCTCCCGCCCGTTTGGGAGCTTTGGTATAATCCCCATGGTCCTTTCAGGAACCCCAGCATCCACTAGGACGATAGAGAAAATAAGAATTTACTTACCGATAATTCTATTTCTCGGAGTCCGTAGTGGATGCTGGGCGCCCATCCCAAGTGCGGATTATCTGCAATACTTGTACATAGTTACAAAAATCGGGTTATTATTGTTGTGAGCCATCTTTTCAGAGGCTCCGCTGTTATCATACTGTTAACTGGGTTCAGATCACAGGTTGTACAGTGTGATTGGTGTGGCTGGTATGAGTCTTACCCGGGATTCAAAATCCTTCCTTATTGTGTACGCTCGTCCGGGCACAGTATCCTAACTGAGGCTTGGAGGAGGGTCATAGGGGGAGGAGCCAGTGCACACCACCTGATCCTAAAGCTTTACTTTTTGTGCCCTGTCTCCTGCGGAGCCGCTATTCCCCATGGTCCTTTCAGGAACCCCAGCATCCACTACGGACTCCGAAAAATAGAATTATCGGTAAGTAAATTCTTATTTTTTTGGTGTTTTTTTTATTGGTAATAGCATATCTATTTAAATTAGAAGGGATTAGGTACTTGGTTTGTCTTTTTGGGAGGCACAAGTAGTATTTATATATTTTTAAAAATATATATATATATTTTTTTTTAGATGGAATGGTAAAATCCCAGAAAAAAATGGCGTGGGGTCCCCCCTCCAAAGCATAACCAGCCTCGGGCTCTTCGAGCCGGTCCTGGTTCTAAAAATCTGGGGGGGAAATGGACAGGGGATCCCCCGTATTTTTAAAACCAGCACCGGGCTCTGCGCCTGGTGCTGGTGCAAAAAATACGGGGGACAAAAAATAAGAATTTACTTACCGATAATTCTATTTCTCGGAGTCCGTAGTGGATGCTGGGGTTCCTGAAAGGACCATGGGGAATAGCGGCTCCGCAGGAGACAGGGCACAAAAGTAAAGCTTTCCGATCAGGTGGTGTGCACTGGCTCCTCCCCCCATGACCCCCCTCCAAGCCAGTTAGGTACTGTGCCCGGACGAGCGTACACAATAAGGGAGGAATTTTGAATCCCGGGTAAGACTCATACCAGCCACACCAATCACACCGTACAACTTGTGATCTAAACCCAGTTAACAGTATGATAACAGCGGAGCCTCTGAAAAGATGGCTCACAACAATAATAACCCGATTTTTGTAACTATGTACAAGTAATGCAGATAATCCGCACTTGGGATGGGCGCCCAGCATCCACTACGGACTCCGAGAAATAGAATTATCGGTAAGTAAATTCTTATTTTCTCTATCGTCCTAGTGGATGCTGGGGTTCCTGAAAGGACCATGGGGATTATACCAAAGCTCCCAAACGGGCGGGAGAGTGCGGATGACTCTGCAGCACCGAATGAGAGAACTCCAGGTCCTCCTTAGCCAGGGTATCAAATTTGTAGAATTTAGCAAACGTGTTTGCCCCTGACCAAGTAGCTGCTCGGCAAAGTTGTAAAGCCGAGACCCCTCGGGCAGCCGCCCAAGATGAGCCCACCTTCCTTGTGGAATGGGCATTTACATATTTTGGCTGTGGCAGGCCTGCCACAGAATGTGCAAGCTGAATTGTATTACACATCCAACTAGCAATAGTCTGCTTAGAAGCAAGAGCACCCAGTTTGTTGGGTGCATACAGGATAACAGCAAGTCAGTTTTCCTGACTCCAGCCGTCCTGGAACATATTTTCAGGGCCCTGACAACATCTAGCAACTTGGAGTCCTCCAAGTCCCTAGTAGGTGCAAGGCACCACAATAAGCTGGTTCAGGTGAAACACTGACACCACCTTAGGGAGAGAACTGGGGACGAGTCCGCAGCTCTGCCCTGTCCGAATGGACAAACAGATATGGGCTTTTTTGAGAAAAAACCACCAATTTGACACTTGCCTGGTCCAGGCCAGGGCCAAGAGCATGGTCACTTTTCATGTGAGATGCTTCAAATCCACAGATTTGACTGGTTTTAAACCAATGTGATTTGAGGAATCCCAGAACTACGTTGAGATCCCACAGTGCCACTGGAGGCACAAAAGGGGGTTGTATATGCAATACTCCCTTGACAAACTTCTGGACTTCAGGAACTGAAGCCAATTCTTTTTGGAAGAAAATCGACAGGGCCGAAATTTGAACCTTAATGGACCCCAATTTGAGGCCCATAGACACTCCTGTTTGCAGGAAATGCAGGAAACGACCGAGTTGAAATTTCTTTGTGGGGCCTTCCTGGCCTCACACCACGCAACATATTTTCGCCACATGTGGTGATAATGTTGTGCGGTCACCTCCTTTCTGGCTTTGACCAGGGTAGGAATGACCTCTTCCGGAATGCCTTTTTCCCTTAGGATCCGGCTTTCCACCGCCATGCCGACAAACGCAGCTGCGGTAAGTCTTGGAACAGACATGGTACTTGCTGAAGCAAGTCCCTTCTTAGCGGCAGAGGCCATAAGACCTCTGTAAGCATCTCTTGAAGTTCCGGGTACCAAGTCCTTCTTGGCCAATCCGGAGCCATGAGTATAGTTCTTACTCCTCTACGTCTTATAATTCTCAGCACCTTAGGTATGAGAAGCAGAGGAGGGAACACATACACCGACTTGTACACCCACGGTGTTACCAGAACGTCCACAGCTATTGCCTGAGGGTCTCTTGACCTGGCGCAATACCTGTCCCGTTTTTTGTTCAGACGGGACGCCATCATGTCCACCTTTGGTATTTCCCAACGGTTTACAATCATGTGGAAAAAACTTCCCGATGAAGTTTCCACTCTCCCGGGTGGAGGTCGTGCCTGCTGAGGAAGTCTGCTTCCCAGTTTCCATTCCCGGGATGAAACACTGCTGACAGTGCTATCACATGATTTTCCGCCCAGCGAAAAAGTCCTTGCAGTTTTTGCCATTGCCCTCCTGCTTCTTGTGTCGCCCTGTCTGTTTACGTGAGCGACTGCCGTGATGTTTTTCCCACTGGATCAATACCGGCTGACCTTGAAGCAGAGGTCTTGCTAAGCTTAGAGCATTATAAATTTACCCTTAGCTCCAGTATATTTATGTGGAGAAAAGTCTCCAGACTTGATCACACTCCCTGGAAATTTTTTCCTTGTGTGACTGCTCCCCAGCCTCTCGGGCTGGGCTCCGTGGTCACCAGCATCCAATCCTGAATGCCGAATCTGCGGCCCTCTAGAAGATGAGCACTCTATAACCACCACAGGAGAGACACCCTTGTCCTTGGATATAGGGTTATCCGCTGATGCATCTGAAGATGCGATCCGGACCATTTGTCCAGCAGATCCCACTGAAAAGTTCTTGCGTGAAATCTGCCGAATGGAATTGCTTCGTAGAAAGCCACCATTTTTACCAGGACCCTTGTGCAATGATGCACTGTTTTTAGGAGGTTCCTGACTAGCTCGGATAACTCCCTGGCTTTCTCTTCCGGGAGAAACACCTTTTTCTGGACTGTGTCCAGAATCATCCCTAGGCACAGCAGACGTGTCGTCGGGATCAGCTGCGATTTTGGAATATTTAGAATCCACCCGTGCTGTTGTAGCAGTATCCGAGATAGTGCTACTCCGACCTCCAACTGTTCCCTGGACTATGCCCTTATCAGGAGATCGTCCAAGTAAGGGATAATTAAGACGCCTTTTCTTCGAAGAAGAATCATCATTTCGGCCATTACCTTGGTAAAGACCCGGGGTGCCGTGGACAATCCAAACGGCAGCGTCTGAAACTGATAGTGACAGTTCTGCACCACGAACCTGAGGTACCCTTAGTGAGAAGGGCAAATTTGGGACATAGAGGTAAGCATCCCTGATGTCCCGGGACACTATATAGTCCCCTTCTTCCTGGTTCGTTATCACTGCTCTGAGTGACTCCATCTTGATTTGAACCTTTGTAAGTGTTCAAAAATTTTTTTAGAATAAGTCTCACCTAGCCTTCTGGCTTCAGTACCACAATATAGTGTGGAATAATACCCCTTTTCTTGTAGTAGGAGGGGTAATTTAATTATCACCTGCTGGGAATACAGCTTGTGAATTTTTTCCCATACTGCCTCCTTGTCGGAGGGAGACCTTGGTAAAGCAGACTTCAGGAGCCTGCGAAGGGGAAACGTCTCGACATTCCAATCTGTACCCCTGGGATACTACTTGTAGGATCCAGGGGTCCTGTACGGTCTCAGCGCCATGCTGAGAACTTGTCAGAAGCGGTGGAACGCTTCTGTTCCTGGGAATGGGCTGCCTGCTGCAGTCTTCTTCCCTTTCCTCTATCCCTGGGCAGATATGATCTTATAGGGACGAAAGGACTGAGGCTGAAAAGACTGTGTCTTTTTCTGCAGAGATGTGACTTAGGGTAAAAACGGTGGATTTTCCAGCAGTTGCCGTGGCCACCAGGTCCGATGGACCGACCCCAAATAACTCCTCTTCCTTTATACGGCAATACACCTTTGTGCCGTTTGGAATCTGCATCACCTGACCACTGTCGTGTCCATAACATCTTCTGGCAGTTATGGACATCGCATTTACTCTTGATGCCAGAGTGCAAATATCCCTCTGTGCATCTCGCATATATAGAAATGCATCCTTTAAATGCTCTATAGTCAATAAAATACTGTCCCTGTCAAGGGTATCAATATTTTTAGTCAGGGAATCCGACCAAGCCACCCCAGCTCTGCACATCCAGGCTGAGGCGATCGCTGGTCGCAGTATAACACCAGTATGTGTGTATATACTTTTTATGATATTTTCCAGCCTCCTGTCAGCTGGTCCTTGAGGACGGCCCTATCTATAGACGGTACCGCCACTTGTTTTGATAAGCGTGTGAGCGCCTTATCCACCCTAAGGGGTGTTTCCCAACGCGCCCTAACTTCTGGCGGGAAAGGGTATACCGCCCATAATTTTCTATCGGGGGGAACCCACGCATCATCACACACTTTATTTAATTTATCTGATTCAGGAAAAACTATGGTAGTTTTTTCACATCCCACATAATACCCTCTTTTGTGGTACTTGTAGTATCAGAAATATGTAACACCTCCTTCATTGCCTTTAACGTGTGGCCCTAATAAGGAATACGTTTGTTTATTCACCGTCGACACTGGATTCAGTGTCCCTGTCTGTGTCTGTGTCGACCGACTAAAGTAAACGGGCGTTTTAAAACCCCTGACGGTGTTTTTGAGACGTCTGGACCGGTACTAATTGTTTGTCGGCCGTCTCATGTCGTCAACCGACCTTGCAGCGTGTTGACATTATCACGTAATTCCCTAAATAAGCCATCCATTCCGGTGTCGACTCCCTAGAGAGTGACATCACCATTACAGGCAATTGCTCCGCCTCCTCACCAACATCGTCCTCCTACATGTCGACACACACGTACCGACACACAGCACACACACAGGGAATACTCTGATAGAGGACAGGACCCACTAGCCCTTTGGAGAGACAGAGGGAGAGTTTGCCAGCACACACCAAAAACGCTATAATTATATAGGGACAACCTTATATAAGTGTTTTCCCTTATAGCATCCTTTTTTATATATTTCTAACGCCAAATTAGTGCCCCCCCTCTCTGTTTTAACCCTGTTTCTGTAGTGCAGTGCAGGGGAGAGCCTGGGAGCCTTCCCTCCAGCCTTTCTGTGAGGGAAAATGGCGCTGTGTGCTGAGGAGATAGGCCCCGCCCCTTTTTCGGCGGCCTCGTCTCCCGCTCTTAACGGATTCTGGCAGGGGTTAAATATCTCCATATAGCCTCCGGAGGCTATATGTGAGGTATTTTTAGCCAAAATAGGTATTCATTTGCCTCCCAGGGCGCCCCCCTCCCAGCGCCCTGCACCCTCAGTGACTGCCGTGTGAAGTGTGCTGAGAGGAAAATGGCGCACAGCTGCAGTGCTGTGCGCTACCTTTAGAAGACTGAGGAGTCTTCTGCCGCCGATTCTGGACCTCTTCTTACTTCAGCATCTGCAAGGGGGCCGGCGGCAAGGCTCCGGTGACCATCCAGGCTGTACCTGTGATCGTCCCTCTGGAGCTGATGTCCAGTAGCCAAGAAGCCAATCCATCCTGCACGCAGGTGAGTTCACTTCTTCTCCCCTAAGTCCCTCGTTGCAGTGATCCTGTTGCCAGCAGGACTCACTGTAAAATAAAAAACCTAAGCTAAACTTTTCTAAGCAGCTCTTTAGGAGAGCCACCTAGATTGCACCCTTCTCGGCCGGGCACAAAAATCTAACTGGCTTGGAGGGGGGTCATGGGGGGAGGAGCCAGTGCACACCACCTGATCGGAAAGCTTTACTTTTGTGCCCTGTCTCCTGCGGAGCCGCTATTCCCCATGGTCCTTTCAGGAACCCCAGCATCCACTAGGACGATAGAGAAAGAGTAGGGGTCCCCCGTATTTTTTACACCAGCATCGGGCTCCACTAGCTGGACAGATAATGCCACAGCCGGGGGTCACTTTTATACAGCGCCCTGCAGCCGTGGCATTAAATACCCAACTAGTCACCCCTGGCCGGGGTACCCTGGGGGAGTGGGGACCCCTTCAATCAAGGGGTCCCCCCCCAGCCACCCAAGGGCCAGGGGTGAAGCCTGAGGCTGTCCCCCCCCCCCCATCCAAGGGCTGCGGATGGGGGGCTGATAGCCTTCAGAAAATGACAAGAATATTGTTTTTTTCCTGTAGTGCTACAAGTCCCAGCAAGCCTCCCCCACAAGCTGGTACTTGGAGAACCACAAGTACCAGCATGCGGGAGAAAAACGGGCCCGCTGGTACCTGTAGTACTACTGGGAAAAAAATACCCAAATAAAAACAGGGGAGACACACCTTGAGAGTAAAACTTTATTTCACACCTGCCGACACACACATACTTACCTATGTTGACCCGCCGACTGCCACGTCTCCTGATCCGACGATACCGGCGCCGGTATGCTGGGAGCCCGAGCGCTGGTATACCGTACGACACCCCACACTAGGGTTAATCTTTTTGTTGCAAGCAATTAACCTACCAGTATGTTTTTGTGTTGTGGGATGAAACCGGAGCATCTGGAGGAAAGCCACGCAAGGATGGGGAGAATATACAAACTCCACACCGTTAGGGCCATGGTGGGAGTCAACAGAGCGGTAACTAGACTTTTTGGTGCCCAGTTGTTCAGTTACAATACCGTTTATTAAATAACACATTTCAATATGATGCCATATCCAGGATTCAAATCTATGACCTGTTGAATTCTAATCAAACACCCTACTCATTGAGCTATTTGATCCTGCATAAAAACTATGAACACTATATTAAGCTACTGGTACTTTTTGAAAAAATCAACATTGCAATTGAGCAGATCTATGTAGTGTGCAGCCACACATCCAATCTCTTGCAGCCACACACTGCATAGATCTGCTTGGCGCAATGCTGATAATTTTTTCACAAAGTACAAGGTAACTTTCAAATAGTTAGAATTGTCTACCTTAGAAAGGGCAGATGGCTCAATTAATAGATTGTCTGACTGCAAAGCCACAGTCAATAGGTTCGAATCTTGGGTATGTCAGCATATTGAAATGTAATAAAGGACAGTGTGACTGAATAACAAATAAATCTCAAGTTGAGTTTATGAATGCTGTATAGGTATTAGCGACAGAAGGGGTCAGGGTAGCAGACAGCAATTCACAAGATGCTGGGCTTGAAAAAAGGGGAAGCTGTAAGTGAAAATAGGATTTTACTTACCTACCGGTAAATACTTTTCTCTTAGTCCGTAGAGGATACTGGGGTCCATTTAGTACCATGGGGTATAGACCGGTCCACTAGGAGCCATGGGCACTTTAAGAATTTGTAATTGTGTGGGCTGGCTCCTCCCTCTATGCCCCTCCTCAGTCTAGGAAACTGTGCCCGAGGAGACTGACATACTTTGAGAGAAGGATAGATAAGGATAGTGGTGAGATTCTGAACCAGCACACACAAACAAGAGGAAAGCCATGCTAACCAAACCTGGAACAGCAACAGCTGAACCAACATTACTTAACCAAGTAACAGTGTAGGAAGAACGAACCACCGGGCGGGCACTCAGTATCCTCTACGGACTACGAGATAAGGATTTACCAGTAGGTAATTAAAATCCTATTTTCTCTATCGTCCTAAGTGGATGCTGGGGTTCCTGAAAGGACCATGGGGAATAGCGGCTCCGCAGGAGACAGGGCACAAAAGTAAAGCTTTTACAGGTCAGGTGGTGTGTACTGGCTCCTCCCCCTATGACCCTCCTCCAGACTCCAGTTAGATTTTTGTGCCCGGCCGAGAAGGGTGCAATTCTAGGTGGCTCTCATAAAGAGCTGCTTAGAGAGTTTAGCTTAGGTTTTTTATTTTACAGTGATTCCTGCTGGCAACAGGATCACTGCAACGAGGGACAGAGGGGAGAAGAAGTGAACTCACCTGCGTGCAGGATGGATTGGCTTCTTGGCTACTGGACATGAAGCTCCAGAGGGACGATCACAGGTACAGCCTGGATGGTCACCGGAGCCACGCCGCCGGCCCCCTCACAGATGCTGAAGCAAGAAGAGGTCCAGAATCGGCGGCTGAAGACTCCTGCAGTCTTCTTAAGGTAGCGCACAGCACTGCAGCTGTGCGCCATTTTCCTCTCAGCACACTTCACACGGCAGTCACTGAGGGTGCAGGGCGCTGGGAGGGGGGCGCCCTGGGAGGCAAATGAAAACCTTTAAAAAGGCTAAAAATACCTCACATATAGCCCCAGAGGCTATATGGAGATATTTACCCCTGCCTAAATGTACTAAATAGCGGGAGACGAGCCCGCCGGAAAAGGGGCGGGGCCTATCTCCTCAGCACACGGCGCCATTTTCTGTCACAGCTCCGCTGGTCAGGAAGGCTCCCAGGTCTCTCCCCTGCACTGCACTACAGAAACAGGGTATAACAGAGAGGGGGGGCAAAATAAATGGCAATATATCAATATAAAAGCAGCTATAAGGGAGCACTTAATCATAAGGCTATCCCTGTCATATATAGCGCTTTTTGGTGTGTGCTGGCAGACTCTCCCTCTGTCTCCCCAAAGGGCTAGTGGGTCCTGTCTTCGTATAGAGCATTCCCTGTGTGTCTGCTGTGTGTCGGTACGTGTGTGTCGACATGTATGAGGACGTTATTGGTGTGGAGGCGGAGCAATTGCCAAATATGAGGATGTCACCTCCTAGGGGGTCGACACCAGAATGGATGCCTTTATTTGTGGAATTACGGGATAGCGTCAACTCGCTTAAGCAGTCGTTTGCCGACATGAGGCGGCCGGACACTCAATTAGTGCCTGTCCAGGCGCCTCAAACACCGTCAGGGGCTGTAAAACGCCCCTTGCCTCAGTCGGTCGACACAGACCCAGACACAGGCACTGATTCCGGTGGTGAAGGTGACGAATCAACCGTATTTTCCAGTAGGGCCACACGTTATATGATTTTGGCAATAAAGGAGATGTTACATTTAGCTGATACTACAGGTACCACTAAACAGGGTATTATGTGGGGTGTGAAAAAACTACCAGTAGTTTTTACCGAATCAGAAGAATTAAATGATGTGTGTGATGAAGCGTGGGGTGCCCCGATAAAAAACTGCTAATTTCAAAGAAGTTATTGGCTTTATACCCTTTCCCGCCAGAGGTTAGGGAGCGCTGGGAAACACCTCCTAGGGTGGACAAAGCGCTAACACGCTTATCAAAACAAGTGGCGTTACCCTCTCCTGAGACGGCCGCACTTAAAGATCCATCAGATAGGAGGATGGAAAATATCCAAAAAGGTATATACACACATGCAGGTGTTATACTACGACCAGCTATTGCGACTGCCTGGATGTGCAGTGCTGGGGTAGTTTGGTCAGAGTCCCTGATCGAAAATATTGATACCCTGGACGGGGACAATATTTTACTGTCGTTAGAACAAATAAAGGATGCATTTCTTTATATGCGTGATGCACAGAGAGATATCTGCACACTGGCATCACGGGTAAGTGCTATGTCCATTTCGGCCAGAAGAGCTTTATGGACACGACAGTGGACAGGCGATGCGTAGAGGAGTTATTTGGGGTCGGTCTATCGGATTTGGTGGCCACGGCTACGGCCGGGAAATCCACCTTTCTACCTCAAGTCACTCCCCAACAGAAAAAGGCACCGACTTTTCAACCGCAGCCCTTTCGTTCCTTTAAAAATAAGAGAGCAAAGGGCTATTCATATCTGCCACGAGGCAGAGGACGAGGGAAGAGACAGCAACAGGCAGCTCCTTCCCAGGAACAGAAGCCCTCCCCGGCTTCTACAAAAGCCTCAGCATGACGCTGGGGCTTCGCAAGCGGACTTGGGGGCGGTAGGCGGTCGTCTCAAGAATTACAGCGCGCAGTGGGCTCACTCGCAGGTAAATCCCTGGATCCTGCAGATAATATCTCAGGGGTACAGGTTGAAATTAGAGACAGAGCCACCTCGCCGTTTCCTGAAGTCTGCTTTACCAACGTCCCCCTCAGAAAGGGAGACGGTTTTGGAAGCCATTCACAAGCTGTATTCTCAGCAGGTGATAGTCAAGGTACCTCTTCTACAACAAGGGAAGGGGTATTATTCCACTCTTTTTGTGGTACCGAAGCCGGATGGCTCGGTAAGGCCTATTCTAAATCTGAAGTCCTTGAACCTGTACATAAAGAAGTTCAAGTTCAAGATGGAGTCACTCAGAGCAGTGATAGCGAACCTGGAAGAAGGGGACTTTATGGTATCCTTGGACATCAAGGATGCGTATCTCCACGTTCCAATTACCCCTCACACCAGGGGTACCTCAGGTTCGTTGTACAAAACTGTCACTATCAGTTTCAGACGCTGCCGTTTGGTTTGTCCACGGCACCTCGGGTCTTTACAAAGGTAATGGCCGAGATAATATTTCTTCTTCGAAGAAAAGGCGTATTAATTATCCCATACTTGGACGATCTCCTAATAAGGACAAGGTCCAGAGAACAGCTAGAGATGGGTTTAGCACTATCTCAAGAGGTGCTAAAGCAGCACGGATGGATTCTGAATATTCCAAAATCCCAATTAATGCCGACAACTCGTCTGCTGTTCCTGGGGATGATTCTGGACACAGTTCAGAAAAAGGTTTTTCTTCCCGAAGAAAAAGCCAAGGAGTTATCTGACCTGGTCAGGAACCTCCTAAAACCAGGAAAGGTGTCTGTACATCAATGCACAAGAGTCCTGGGAAAAAATGGTAGCTTCTTACGAAGCAATCCCTTTCGGCAGATTCCATGCAAAGGGATCTGTTGGACAAATGGTCAGGGTCGCATCTTCAGATGCACCTGCGGATAACCCTGTCGCCGAGGACAAGGGTATCCCTTCTGTGGTGGTTGCAGGAGGCTCATCTATTGGAGGGCCGCAGATTCGGCATGCAGGATTGGATCCTGGTGACCACGGATGCCAGCCTGAGAGGCTGGGGAGCAGTCACACAGGGAAGAAATTTCCAGGGAGTGTGGTCGAGCCTGGAAAAGTCTCTTCACATAAGCATTCTGGAACTAAGAGCAATCTACAATGCTCTAAGCCAGGCGGAACCTCTGCTTCAAGGAAGACCGGTGTTGATCCAGTCGGACAACATCACGGCAGTCGCCCATGTAAATAGACAGGGCGGCACAAGAAACAGGAGGGCAATGGCAGAAGCTGCCAGGATCCTTCGCTGGGCGGAGAATCACGTGATAGCACTGTCAGCAGTATTCATCCGGGCGTGGACAACTGGGAAGCAGACTTCCTCAGCAGACACGACCTTCACCCGGGAGACTGGGTACTTCATCCAGAAGTTTTCCACATGCTATTAAACCGTTGGGTAAAACCAATGGTGGACATGATGGCGTCTCGCCTCAACAAAACACTGGACAGGTATTGCGCCAGGTCAAGAGATCCGCAGGCAATAGCTGTGGACGCGTTGGTAACACCTTGGGTGTACCAGTCGGTATATGTGTTTCCTCCTCTGCCTCTCATACCAAAGGTATTGAGGATTATACGGCAAAGAGGAGTAAGACTAGTGGCTCCGGATTGGCCAAGAAGGACTTGGTACCCGGAACTTCAAGAGATGGTCACGGACGATCCGTGGCCTCTACTTCTGAGAAGGGACCTGCTTCAGCAGGGTCCTTGTCTTTTTCAAGACTTACCGCGGCTGCGTTTGACGGCATGGCGTTTGAATGCCAGATCCTAAAAGGAAAAGGCATTCCAGAAGAAGTCATTCCTACCTTGATAAAGGCAAGGAAGGAAGTCACCGCGAAGCATTATCGCCGTATTTGGCGAAAATATGTTGCGTGGTGCGAGCAGCGGAGTGCTCCGATGGAGGAATTTCAACTGGGTCGTTTTCCTACATTTCCTGCAATCAGGATTGTCTATGGGTCTCAAATTGGGATCTATTAAGGTTCAAATTTCGGCCCTATCAATATTCTTCCAAAAAGAATTGGCCTCAGTCCCTGAGGTCCAGATTTTTATCAAAGGAGTACTGCATATACAGCCTCCTGTGGTGCCTAAGGTGGCACCGTGGGATCTAAATGTAGTTTTAGATTTCCTCAAATCCAATTGGTTTGAACCACTAAAGAATGTGGATTTGAAATATCTCACATGAAAAGTGACTTTGTTACTGGCCCTGGCTTCGGCCGGGAGAGTATCTGAACTGGCGGTTTTGTTTTATAAAAGCCCTTATTTAATTTTCCATTCGACATAGGGCAGAGCTGCGGACGCGTCCGCATTTTCTCCCTAAGGTGGTATCAGCGTTTCACCTGAACCAGCCTATTGTAGTGCCTGCGGCTACAGACGACTTGAAGGACTCCAAGTTGTTGGACGTTGTCAGAGCCTTAAAAATATACATTTAAAGGACGGCTGGAGTCAGAAAATCTGACTCGCTGTTTATACTGTATGCACCCAACAAGTTGGGTGCACCTGCTTCTAAGCAGTCGATTGCTCGTTGGATTTGTAACAAAATTCTACTTGTACATTCTGTGGCAGGCCTGCCACAGCCTAAATCTGTTAAGGCCCATTCCGCAAGGAAGGTGGGCTCATCTTGGGCGGCTGCCCGAGGGGTCTCGGCATTACAACTCTGCCGAGCAGCTACGTGGTCAGGGGAGAACACGTTTGTAAATTTTTACAAATTTGATACCCTGGCAAAGGAGGACCTGGAGTTCTCTCATTCGGTGCTGCAGAGTCATCCGCACTCTCCCGCCCGTTTGGGAGCTTTGGTATAATCCCCATGGTCCTTTCAGGAACCCCAGCATCCACTTAGGACGATAGAGAAAATAAGAATTTACTTACCGATAATTCTATTTCTCGGAGTCCGTAGTGGATGCTGGGCGCCCATCCCAAGTGCGGATTATCTGCAATACTTGTACATAGTTATTGTTAACTAATTCGGGTTATTGTTTTGGAAGCCATCTTTCAGAGGCTCCTCTGTTATCATACTGTTAACTGGGTTTAGATCACAAGTTGTACGGTGTGATTGGTGTGGCTGGTATGAGTCTTACCCGGGATTCAAAATCCTCCCTTATTGTGTACGCTCGTCCGGGCACAGTACCTAACTGGAGTCTGGAGGAGGGTCATAGGGGGAGGAGCCAGTACACACCACCTGACCTGTAAAAGCTTTACTTTTGTGCCCTGTCTCCTGCGGAGCCGCTATTCCCCATGGTCCTTTCAGGAACCCCAGCATCCACTACGGACTCCGAGAAATAGAATTATCGGTAAGTAAATTCTTATTTTCTCTTTTATGTGCTAGAGAATACTTGGGTCCATTAAGTACCATGGGGATGTACCAAAGCTCCCAAACTGGGTGGGAGAGTGCTGAGGTTCCTGCAGAACTGATTGACCAAACTGAAGGTCCTCAGAGGCCAAAGTATTGGACTTGTAGAACTTAGCAAACGTGTTCGAACCAGAGCAAGTAGCTGCTCGGCAGAGCTATAAAGCCGAGACACACCGGGCAGTCGCCCATGGAGAACCCACGAAATAGTAGAGTGGGCCTGTACAGATTTTGGAACTGGCAAACCTGCCATGGAATAAGCCTGCTGGATAGTAAGCCCGATCCAGCGTGCAATGGACTGCTTTGAAGCAGGACACCCAATTTTATTGAGATCATAAAGAACAAACAGTGAGTCCGATTTTCTGTGACGAGCTGTTCACTTTATATACACCTTCACAGCCCTCCCAACATCCAGACTTTGAAGTAGCAGAGGTGTCGGTAACAACCGGAACAACAATAGGTTGGTTGATGTGAAACGCAGACACCACTTTAGGAAGAAATTGCTGACGAGTTCTGAGTTCAGCTCTGTCCTCATGGAAAATTAAATAGGGGCTTTTGTGAGACAAAGCCCCCAGCTCTGACACACGTCTTGCTGATTCCAAGGCCAACAGTGTGACTGTCTTCCATATAAGATATTTTACGTCCACCTCCTGTAACGGTTCAAACCAGTCCGATTGGAGGAACTGCAGCACCAAATTGAGATCCCAAGGTGCTGTGGGAGGCACAAAGGGAGGTTGGATGTGCAGAACACCTTTCAAGAATGTCTGGACCTCAGGGAGAGAAGCCAATTGTTTTTGAAAGAAAATTAATAAGGCCGAAATCTGGACTTTTGTGGAGCCCAGACGTAGGCCCACATCCACACCTTCCTGCAGAAAAAGTAGGAAACGTCCCAGATGACATTCCACCGCAGAATAATTTATGCTCTCATACCAAGAGACTTATTTCTTCCAATTACGGTGGTAATGTTTAGACGTTACCCCCTTCCTGGCTTGGATCATAGTCGGGATAACCTTGTTAGGCATCCTTCTTCTGGCTAGAATCAGCCGTTCAACTTCCATGCCGTCAAACGTAAACGTGGTAAGTCCTGATAGACGAATGGGCCCTGTTGCAGAAGATCCTAGCAAAGAGGTAGAGGCCACGGATCTTCGAGGAGCAACTCCAGAAGGTCCGCGTACTAGGCCCTTCTTGGCCAGTACGGAGCAATGAGTATTGCTTGAACCTTTTCCCTTTTTATTCTTTATAGAATCTTTGGGATCAGAGGAAGTGGAGGAAACACATACACCATCTGATATACCCATGGACTTGTCAGGGCATCTACCGCCACTGCCTGTGGGTCTCTCAACCTGGAACAATACCGCTTGAGCTTCTTGTTGAGACGAGAGGCCATCATGTCGATCTGTGGATATCCCCATCGACATTTCAGTGACCCTTCCGGGTGAAGGCCCCACTCCCCCAGGTGCGGGTCTTGTCTGCTTCCCAGTTGTCTACTCCCGCAATGAAGACTGCTGACAACGCCACAGCGTGGGTTTTTTTCTGCCAGAGGAGAATTCTTGACACCTCTGTAATTGCTGCTCTGCTTTTTGTTCCGCCCTGTCGCTTTATGTACGTCACTACAGTCACATTGTCTGACTGGACCTGAATGGCCCGATCTTGAAGAAGATATGAGGCCTGCAGTAGGGCGTTGTATATGGCCCTGAGTTCCAGAATGTTGATTGGAAGGATGACTTCCTGACTTGACCATCTTCCTTGAAACTGCACTCCCTGGGTGACTGCTTCCCAACCTCTGAGGCTTGCATCTGTGGTTAACAGAATCCCGTTCTGAATTCCAAACCTCCGCCCCTCGACGAGGTTAAAAGTCTGTAGCCACCACAGAAGGGAGATCCTGGCTTTTGGCGACAGACTTATCCTCTGGTGCATGTGAAGAT
Source organism: Pseudophryne corroboree (assembly GCF_028390025.1). NCBI lineage: Eukaryota > Metazoa > Chordata > Amphibia > Anura > Myobatrachidae > Pseudophryne > Pseudophryne corroboree. Next base: position 254,879,233 of record NC_086450.1, read on the forward strand.
GCGATCCTGACCATTTGTCCAACAGATCGAGCTGGAAGGGTCTTGTGTGAAACCTTCCGTATTTAAGCGCCTCGTAAGAGTCCACCATTTTCCCCAGAAGGCGACTGCAAAGATGCACCGATACCCGGGTTGGCTTCCGGACATCCCGAACCATCGACTGTATTATCAATGCCTTTTCCAGCAGAAGGAACACTTTCTGCGACTCCGTGTCCATTATCATTCCCAGGAATGGGAGCCTCCGTGTTGGCTCTAGGTGAGATTTTGGAAGGTTCAGAATCCACCCATGATCCTGGAGAAGTTAGGTTGAGAGACCAATGCTGTCCAGCAACCTTTCCCTGGACGGTGCTCTTATCAGGAGATCGTCCAGGTACGGAATTATGTTCACTCCCTGTTTGCGGAGTAGAAACATCATCTCTGTTAACACTTTGAACACCCTTGGTGCCGTGGAGAGACCAAATGACAGGGCCTGGAACTGGTAGTAACAGTCCTGCAGTGCAAACCATAGATAAGCCTGATGAGGCGGCCAGATCGGAATGTGAAGGTACGCATCGTTGATATCCAGAGACACTAGGAATTCTCCCTCCTTCAGACCTGAGATTACCACTCTAGGAGACTCCATCTTGAATTTGAACACTCGTAAGTACGGGTTCAATGACTTGAGGTTCAGAATCGGTCTTACCGAACCGTCCGGCTTCGGTACTACAAACAAGTTTGCATAGTACCCCTTGTTTTGCAGATGAGGTGGGACTGGAGCAATGACTTGAGTCTGTACCAGTTTTTGGATGGCATGCTATAAAGTTATACTTGCCTCTTGTGAAATTGGTAAGCCTGATATGAAGAATCTGTGAGGTGGGAGCTCTTGGAACTCCAGTCTGTAGCCCTGGGAAATAAGATCTATGACCCAGGGATCCTGGCACGAACTTGACCAGATCTGTCTGAAGAATTGTAGTCTGGCTCCCACCTGACAGCCTTCCAGAGATTGCGGTCCATCGTCATGCTGAAGGCTTTGAGGAAGCAGAGCCTGAGCTCTGTTCCTGAGTACCTGCAGTTGCTGGTTTGGGTGTTTTACCTCTTGCACCACTGGAGGACGTAGAAGCACCTCTGGATTTGCCATTAAACTTGGCAGTTCGAAAGAAATGTAACTTTGATGTGGAGATCCATTTGTCTAGTTTATCTCCAAACAAGGCCTCTCCTGTGACTTGTAGGCCTTCCATGCCTTTCCTGGAGTCTGCGTCAGCAGTACACTGGCATAGCCATAAGCCCCTGCATGCCGACACTGCCATAGCGGTGGTGCGTGCATTAAGCAAGCCTTTCTCTTTTATGGCTTCCACCATAAAGTTTGCAGAGTCCTGTATATGCTGCAGGAGTAAAACAAAATCTCCCCTAGACAAGGAATCTAACCACTCAATTAGGTTATCTGACCATTTAGCAATGGCTTTTGTGCTCCATGCACATGCAATAGTGGGTCTTTGGGCCACCCCAGCAGCTGTGTACAATGATTTGAGTAGTTTCAATTTTACGATCAGCCGTGTCTTTTAGGGAGGTTGTACCAGGAACAGGCAATACAATTTTACGTGACAGCCTAGAGACAGATGCGTCCACTATTGGTGGATTTTCCCATTTTTTCCTATCCTCCAGAGGAAAAGGAAAAGATGAGAGCAACCTTTTAGGGATTTGAAATTTCTTATCGGGATTAACCCACGGTTCTTCAAACAGTATCTGTTCAGATGGTCGACAATGCTAAGGTCGACACTCATTAGGTCGATCACTATTGGTCGATATTGACATGGTCAACGTGGACAAATGGTCGACACATGAAAGGTCAACATGAGTTTTCCACTTTTTTGGAACTTTTTCATACTTTACAATCCATGTGGACTACGATTGGGAACAGTAGGCGCACTAATTGGGGGTTCCCCCGTCACTTTACGCAGAAAATGGCACAAAAAAAGTAATAAAAAACATTTCAACCCTTTCACGGGTCGACCAATAGTGGTCGACCTTAACATTGTCGACCATTCATACCGGAACCTCTTCAAACAGGGTATTCAATTCCTTTGACACAGGAAAAGTGACTGAGGACTTCTTTTTTACATTAAAATAAGATTCCTCACACTGCTCTGACACCTTATCAGGAATATGCGGAACATCTCTAATAGCCTCTATAAGAGCCTCTATTCCCTGTGACAGAGCCGCACCCCCCCCCTCCCCCCCCCTAAATCCACCTCACCCTTCTCCATGTCTGACCCTTCAGCGTCAGTCAGACTGCAGGATATGGACCAGAGATCGTTTTTGCGGACAAATGGGAGGGGAATGAGACGTTGGTTTGGGGACTGAGTCTCTGTTCATAAACTCATCCACAATCTGTCTTAAGTATTGCGTCTCTTTCTCATTGTGGGACAATTTCGTAGAAATATTGGAGATCATTCCTTTAAGGGAATTAACCCACTCCGGTTCAGCCCCACTATTCTGGGAAGGTGCACTGCCCTGAGTACCCGGTAGTGAGCCCCCTGGTGAAGAACACTCCGCTGAACAAGAAACACACTCTGCCTGATGTCATGTAAATGTGACAGAGCGCACACACACACAGGAAAAGGTTAAGCACAATTAACCCACAAATAGCCCTTCAGGGAGACAGAGTTGTTTGGAGGCAGCCCCCACCGCACCCTTATCGCTAATGCCAAGCTTAGCCGGGTCACAGACTAAGTACCCTGATAGGGGACTTAGTACACTAATAATCTCACCCCCCTTGCTATGACTCCCTGGTACCGCTGAGGTAATCTTGAGTCACTCTGGAGGAGCTGCGCTTCCCTGTCAGTCAGCGTCTATGGTCCACTGCAGAGGGAAAATGGCGCTGGAGAGCTGCTGGATCCACTCATAGTGAAGGCCCCTTCAATGGCACGCGGTCTTCCCGCTTTTTTTATACTGGCTGAGGTAATCTGCTACTTAAAATGGAGAGAAAACCGTTTTAAGGCTGTTTTTGCCAGTATGGGTACTGTGTAAAGTGTACTGAGACGCAGCTGTGTACTGTGTCTGGAGACGCATTCCGCCCCGGTTAGAAGCCGTGCATCTCCGTACCCTCATGCCACCATAATGGCCAGCACCCCACTAACCGGGACGCCAGCTTAGTACTCACCACTCTCCATTCTTCTTGCTCTGTTAGGGGTGGCGGCTGCGGGAATGTATGCTCGCTGTGGTGGGGCTTGCGAATAGTTCCTTCAGGAGCTCAGTGTCCTGTCAGCAGGGATTTGGACCATTAACCCTCCAAGAGGTTGGGCAGCTCCCCCCCCACTCCCCTCCCCTAAGTACCACGAAGCAAGCAGGCTGGTGCCAACCAGCCCTGCTTGAAAATAACAAACATATAAAATAAATGCAGAAAACTCTTCAGGAGCTTCCTCAAGCGTGACCGGCTCCTCCGGACACATTTTCTAAACTTTGTCTGGTAGGTGGGGCATAGAGGGAGGAGCCAGCCCACACTATCAAATTCTTAGTGCCCATGGCTCCTAGTGGACCCGTCTATTCCCCATGGTACTAAATGGACCCCAGTATCCTCTATGACGTAAGAGAAAGTACTTTAAAACAGATAATTGACAAGAGCCGCCAACAGCACCCCCTACACTGCAGCGCTTTGTACAGTGCCCCCTCCGCACACACCTGGTTGCGGCCCTGGGAATCGAACCCATGAAGTCAGAGCTGTGAAGAAGTAATGCTAACCATTACACTATCCATACTGCCCTTGCTGCTGTAATAGAAAGAAGGATTGATTAGTTAATTTAATTGTTTGATTAACTAAAAAAATATGAGACAGGAGGGGGGTAGTATGGCCAGCAGGCCATCAATGCAACTACTTGAGAAGACCATTGTTTCCCCGCTTCAAAATTCCATCTCAATTCCATTTTACCAGAAAAAAAAACCAACAAATTATTGTCCTACAAAATGCCATTGTACCCGCAATCCAAACAGGTCAAACAAAAGATGACATTTGATAGGCCACTGGGTGTATCACCTTCAGCAACAGCAGCATCTAACACACAAGAAACTCAGGGATGTCCTAGCAAGATGGCTTACCCCGCTAATCCTCTCCTGAGGATTTGTCATTTCTGATAATCGTGTAACATTTTGAGAACATTACAACTGGGTGAATTTGAACACGTCTCGGGTTTTGCCCACACAATAATCTTGGTGGTTCAGATTTTTTTTTTTTTTTTTTTGTAATTCACATGCAGGATGCTGTCTGTTGCCCGAAAAAATTCTGGACATTTTCAGCATTCAATCAGCAACCGCATGTAGAAGATTGCAGCGACTGCAAGAACCATTCCATTTGCCATGCCACCAACTGAAGCAAGAGATAGTAACCAGGTGGAAGTGCACCCTTTATATGCTTCAGCAAATGGAGGATCAGCAACAAGCCATCAAAACCTATAACATAGGGAGAGGAGGGAAAATGTACATTACTCCAGCACACTGGAGAATACTGTTTTATGCAATCTACTGAAAAAAAAAACATTTGAAGTAGCAACTAATGAAATGTGGAAAAACACTCATGTATAAAAATGAACTACAAATTCTATGATGAAGACCTTTGTTGCCAATGCAACAAAGTATACACACTTCTGTAATGGTAGATCCCAGTGTTGGCAATTTTATATTTCTGCTTTGGGGTACACTGGGCTTCACAAGGACTAAGCTATTTTTGAAGAACAGAAAATCTGAAGACTTCAAGGGCTGCAGCATTGTTGGATGTCAGTCAGACATCCCCTGCTGCAGCTCCATCACTCCCCCAGTGGCGCTGTATACTCCCGCGCCCTGGTTGCTAGGTAACTACAGCGAATGCTCCGGTGTACTTCTGGTCAGTCACACACACACCTCCGGGATTGCGTGGCCACAGGTACAAGGGGAGGTAAAGGGGTCTCTTTGGGCCGCTGTTTTCGCGATCCGGTGCTGCCGTGGAAGGCAGCCCGCGCGCGCTGGCATGGTCACTGTAAAGGGCAGCCGCTCCACTAGCCATCGGGACACAGGGCACAGGTGGTTTTTTTTTTTTCTCTCTGTAAAAACCCGTTTTTATTATTGCCCGCAACACCCGGTGGGGAAGTCAGCAGGGGGATAAGGCCTAACCTGTAGCCCCTCCCCCAGCCCCAGGGCGCCATTTGGGTAAATTTGCCGGCCCTGGCGCTGCATATCTCTCCCTCACTCCCAGTCAGCCACCATTACACGGAGCTGCGCTGTTCCTGGGACTGCTTGGGCAAATCCTCCTCTCTAAAGCCGCCTGCTCGCTAGCGCTGTGCATTTTACAGGACACTTAAGTATTCTACCTGTCAAGGGACAGTGTTAGTTACGAAAGAGTGCATACAGTCAGGGTTGTGGGGTACACCCTGTGATATACATCAAGTACTTACTGTGTTTTGTTATAGCTACTGTTTACTTATACATATAGCTATACTGAGTTGTTCGTTGTATTGCTAGTCCAGTGCAGTTTTATTGTTTGGTATAATTTCTGCACTGTACAATTGTGATGTGTGTGTGCATGTAGCTGCTGTGTCGCTGCCACCTCGTGTATTTCACTCGGCTTGCTAATCCTATATTCTGTAACCTGAGGGGGCTAAGTTCGTTCATATAGGTGTGTGTGTATTTCACAAGATATACTTGCTGTGTATTTTTCTTTGTGATTTATAGTCGCCATATATCTCTTGAATTCCCGAATTGTGCTGACACACTACACTGGGAGTTCTTGCTAGGTACATCGCTGCTAATATTGTACCAGGTTGCCTGATATTGAGCTTGTCACTATGTCAGCTACACGGGGCAACGGAACTGGGGCTTCTCCCACATTGTGTGGTGGTGATGCTGCAGACACTTTTGAGGAGAACTTGGCAGCAGAGAGTTCAGGTTCAGGGGGTTCCTTACCTCCCAGTGGATCTGTAGCACGGGGGGCCACTAATGACCCACCTTGGGCTACCTTCTCCACGTTATTAAATACGCTGGTAACAAAACTTACGCCCCCTGTGGGACCTCCTATGCCAGTGCAGCAGTTTATGGTCCCTGCAGTCAATCCACCTTGGACGGATCAAATCTCATCACAGTTACAGCACTTGAACCGATCACTGACTAAAAATAAGTCTCTCTATCCCGCCTAAGACTAAGGTGTCCTCTAAACGGGCCGCTACTTCCTCACAATCCACCGCTGTCCCGGACACTTCCTCTTAGGAGGATGATGCATGTACTGACCCCACAGACACTGACTCTGATGCTTCTGATGGGGAAGGGAAGTCACTGGTGATGTCCCTGATTCGATTGAGGTGATCAGGCTTATTTTTCAGGTCTCTGATGAACCAAAGCCTGAGGCTGTCTCTAAAAATCCGGACAGATTTAAACGTAAGAAGGTGGTTAAACAAGTTTTACCTCATTCTCAACACCTGGCTGACATTCGTCGGGAATCCTGGGAAAATCCGGGTACAAACTTCACACCGCATAAGAGACTGTTGGCTCGCTATCCTCTCTGCGGAGCTATGTAAAAATTGGGAAACTCCTCCACTGGTGGATTCTCATGTGGCACGCATGGTAGTTTCCTCAGCTCTGCCAGTAACTATCGTCACCTCTCTGAAGGAACTGACAGATAGACGTGTGGAGGGTTGTTTAAAAGCGATTTATGCCCTTACGGGGGCTGTGCATAGACCAACCATTGCAGCGACATGGGCTGCTGAAGCTGTTGAAGCATGGGCTCAGAAGCTGGAGGCGGAGCTACCTTCCAACGCTTCTGATCTTGCCAGACAATGTCTCTCTCATATTGCTGCGGCTTCTCTTTACATTAAGGAGGCGGTTTCCGATGCCGGGGTTCTAGCGGCCAAGGCTGCTACTACATCCATCTTGGTTCGACGTATCCTTTGGTTGAGATCCTGGTCGGTGGATATGGATTCTAAGAAAACCCTGGAGGTGCTTCCTTTTAAGGGAGACATTCTTTCTGGAGAAGACCTCAATAAAAATGTGGCTGATCTGGCTTCTGCTAAAACAGCTTGACTACGAAGTACGGCTCCTTCCACACAGAAGGCAAAAAGTACTTTCTCTTGGCCCTTTCATCCTCCGGGTAAAGCAAAGGGACAGGCGTACCCGAAACAAGCTCGTATTTCCAATCCTGTCAAGCCCAGACCAAAGCGGGCCTGGGCTGCCCGTCAGCCTGCTTCCAAAACTGTCAAGCCTGCTGCATGACGGGGCGGGCCTCCCCCTGGGGGATCCCAGGGTGGGTGGGCCGGCTTCTAGATTTTGCCCAGGAGTGGTTGAAGACCACTTCAGATGCCTGGATAAGGGAAGTCGTCACTCAAGGTTACACCGTATCCTTCAAAAAACGTCCCCCTCATCGATTTTGCCTGACAGACATCCCTTTGGACCCGGTGAAGGCAAACACTCTTCATTCGGTGGTACAATCCCTCCCGACCACAGGGGTGGTAGTACAAGTGCCTCTGGCTCAGAGAGGCAAGGGGTACTATTCACCGCTGTTTCTAGTCCCGAAACCGAATGGGTCCTCACGGACCATTCTCAATCTCAAGTCCTTGAACAAGTATGTGAGGGTCTCCAAGTTTCGTATGGAAACTCTACGCTCTATTGTTCTGGCCTTGGAGACTGGGGACTATATGGTCTCCCTGGACATACTGGATGCCTACCTGCATATTCCTATTGCAATGTCACATCAGCAGTACCTGAGGTTTGCGGTGGGCAACCTTCATTACCAATTTCGGGCGTTACCTTTTTGGTTTGACAACGGCTCCGCGAGTTTTCACCAAATTAATGGCGGTAATGACGGCTGTACTCCACCGTCAAGGGGTCAGGATCCTGCCGTACCTGGACAATTTGTTGATCCTGGCAAATTCTCCAGAAATTCTGCTGCGTCATCTAGGTCTGACTGTCCAGTTCATGAAAGCTCACGGGTGGCTAGTCAACTGGAAGAAATCTTCCCTGGTTCATGCTCGGAGCATGGTGAACCTGGGAGCATTATTGGACACTCACAACCAGCGGTTGTTCTTGTCTCAGGAGATAGTCCTGAAGCTTCAGGACAGGATTCGATGCTTCCTATCGCGTCCGCAATTGTCGATACATTCGGAAATGCAAGTGCTAGGTCTCATGGTGTCGGCTTTCGACATGGTGGAGTATGCTCAATTCCATTCTCGCCCTCTGCAGAAGTTGATTCTTGCCAAGTGGGACAGCCTGCCTCACCGGATCAGATCTCAAATGATCTCCTTGTCTCCGGAGGTCCGCCTGTCACTGAAATGATGCCTTCAAGACCAGCGATTGAGCAGGGGTCGTCCCTTCTGGATATCCAACTGGGTCCTGCTGACGACGGATGCCAGTCTGAGAGGTTGGGGCGTGGTGTTGGAACAACACTCCCTTCAGGGTCTGTTCACCGAGGAGGAGTCTCTATTCCCGATAAACATTCTGGAACTGCAGGCGGTGTTCAATGCACTGAACCTGGCCCAGTATTTGATACAGAACAGACCTGTTCAAGTACAATCGGACAACGCCACCACGGTGGCGTACATCAATCATCAAGGCGGCACTCAAAGCCGCATGGCAATGAGGGAAGTATCACGGATTCTTCAGTGGGCAGAACGCCATCTGCCGGCCATATTCGCAGTGTTCATTCCGGGGGTCCTAAACTGGGAAGCGGACTATCTCAGTCGCCAGGACGTACACGTCAGAGAGTGGAGCCTACATCCAGAGGTTTTTCAACTTCTCGTGGAAAAGTGGGGCCTTCCAGATGTGGACCTGATGGCGTCTCGACACAATCACAAGGTTCCAGTCTTCAGAGCAAGGACAAGGGATCCTCAAGCAGCGTTCGTGGACGCTCTGGCAATTCCATGGAACTTTCGGCTGCCGTACGTGTTCCCTCCGGTGTCACTCCTGCCCAGAGTAATAAGGAAGTTCAAGCAAGAAGGAGGAATCCTACTTCTGTTCGCTCCAGCGTGGCCCAGACAGCACTGGTTCTCCAATCTACAGGGCCTCTCGCTAGATCGTTCCCTTCTACTTCCACAACGACCAGACCTCCTGGTTCAGGGTCCATGTGTTTACCAGGACTTGGCCCGTCTGGCTTTGATGGCGTGGCTCTTGAAGCTTCCGTCTTGAGGGCCAAGGGTTTTTCTGAGGCGGTCATTCAAACTATGTTGAAGGCCCGTAAACCGACTTCTGCTCAGATTTACCATAGGGTCTGGAATTCTTGCTTTCCTTGGTGCATGTCTCATAATCATGACGTTTTCAAGTTTAGTGCTGTCAAACTGTTGGCCTTCCTACAAAAGGGCCTGGACTTGGGCCTTCGTCTGGCCTCCCTCAATTTCATGTTTCTGCCTTGTCGGTTTGGTTTCAGAGAAATATTTCTGCCCTACCTGATGTTCATACCTTTACTCAGGGCGCGTTGCGGATTCAGCCTCCATAAGTACCACCTGTGGCCCCTTGGGATCTGTCGGTGGTTCTGGAGGCCTTGCAAGAGTCTCCGTTTGAACCTCTTGCATCTGCAGACCTTAAGTGGCTTTCCCTTAAGGTTTTGTTTTTGCTGGCTATCGCTTCAGCTAGAAGAGTCTCGGACTTGGGTGCCTTATCCTGTAAGTCCCCCTATCTGATTTTTCACTGTGACCGGACGGTTCTTAGAATGCGTCTGGGATGTTTATCCTAGGTGGTGTCTTCCTTCCACCTTAACCAGGAGATTGTGGTTCCGACCTTTAATTCTTCTGAGTTGTCATCTAAAGAGCGGTCTTTGGATGTGGTACGGGCTCTCCGTATCTATGCGAAGAGAACCTCTTCCATTTGGAAATCTGCATCTCTTTTTGTACTGTTTGGCTTTCACAAAAGTGGCTGGCCTGCTAACAAACAGACCTTGGCCAGATGGATTAGAATGGTGATTGCACATGCCTATGTACAGGCTGGCCTTCCAGCTCCTGCTACCATTAAAGCCCATTCTACTCGGTCTGTCCGACCTTCAAGGGTCGCACCACGACGGGCCGCCCAAGAACAATTGTGCAAGGTGGCTACGTGGTCCTCAGTGAACACATTCATTAGGTTCTATGCCTTCGATACTTCCGCCTCCCAGGATGCTTCCTTTGGACGCCGGGTTCTTGTGCCCGCTACAATGCATCCTCTCCCATAAGGAACTGCTTTAGGACATCCCCGTTGTTAATCTTTGTGGAGCCCAGTGTACCCCGCAGCAGAAAACGAGATTTATGGTAAGAACTTACCGTTGTTAAATCTTTCTGCGAGGTACACTGGGCTCCACAAGGTGCCCACCCTGACGCACTTGGCTTCTTTGGGTTGGTATGGCATTAGCCACTGTCACCCTCTCCTGTAGTGAGTGTGTGGTGTGTGTGGCTACTCACGATTGTTGTCTCTGGTACCTGCTACTGTATTGGACTGGGTAACGAAACTGAGCTCTTGTGCATGGAGGTGGGGTTATAGAGGAGGCGGCGCTGTGCATCTTGGGAACAGTCAAAGCTTTGAGCCTGTTGGTGCCTCGGATCAAGAACCTACTCTACACCCCCTGATGTTAATCCTTGTGGAATATATATAGATAGATAGATAATATACATAAGCTTCCTCAATTTTAATTGTCCTCATCACCATCTTTACTTGTACTGCTCTCCACATGTGCAGAAATGTTGGAAGGAGGTGATAGGGCTTCTCTATGAGGACAGTTTGAGAAATGTCAGACTCGCCTGTAGCGAACATGGATAGCCCTAGACCCTCCTCAGGGATGTGTGACGGTTCTGAACACACAGTTTGCTCTACTGCCTTGGTGGGGGTGGGGGTCCTGTTTTTTTTTTTTTTTTTACACCTCTGCTTCACTACAGTGGTAAGGGCTTCCATCATCAGTAGAGGCAGAAGAAGATGCTTCACTGACAGTTACAGAAACATCACTCATAAATAAAGGCCAAGACCTGAGCCTTTCTTTGCCTGCGTGTGGTGAATGGCATGCTGTACCAAGGTGATCTCACGCAGGGAATAAAAATCAATGCAATGTGCAGGGTATACTTTCTATTAAATGTTCTCTTACATTGCTTGGAAGTATTGAGGATGCAGGTGGTTTGTCCTTTCCTAACCTCACTTCTCCTTACCCACTGAAGAGATGAGTGGATCCAGTTCTGAGAGAACCGGACCCACCCAAACATAGGAGATCTGAGGTGATCCACGCTACAGCTCAGATCTCACTGCCTGTCCCTGATCCCAAATTGATGCAAAACTCTGAGATTGCGCTGTGTGATCTTGAGGTTTTGCCCCGGGCGCCAGTCCCATTTGAATTTAATGGCTGACCGCTGATTAGCTGAGAGAGCCATCTATCACAGCTCTCAGCCAAATAGTGCTTGCTCATAAATTTCAGTGGGCACAGCATTAAGGATACTGGCCTCCGCCACCCTCCTCCCCAACTGAGGACACAGCTGGCACCCCCTACTGCCAATATCGCTGGCATCCTTGCACTGCCAGCATTTTTGCACAGAGGACACTGCCACCACCCCTGTACTGCAGAACTGCCTGCACCCCCGCATTGCCAACACTGCTTGCACACCCGCACAGAAGACATCACTGGCATTGCTGACCCCACAAACAGCCCCACACAGACACCACTGAGGACATTTATAATCGGGGGTCTGATTCCTGCCTGCTGTCACAGTAAGTGCACTGTTGGTATATCTGAACCGCATTGTATTGAACCCGCACTGTTACCGAACCGCACTGTGTCTGACCTGCACTGTATGGAACAATGTTTTTATGGTTGGGGAGATTTTGGGGAACTGCTCAACAAAAAGGATGATTAATCATAGCTTTATGTGGGCACTGATTGCTAGTCATCAGTGGCTCAGGGCATCCAGGGGGAAGGTACAGACTGGACACTAAGAATAGGCACGTGCTGGGAGCATGTGCACTTCTTTGGAGGGGCATCCATGACTACTGTTGCTATTTTACACGGGTTACATTCGTTATCCTGGCGAGCTGTCAATATCCCGACAGCGGCATCTCGCCTGCCGAAATGGCGGCAGTGGGGCGAGCACTAAGTCCTCTTGTGGGCTCACTGCACTCATTACGCTGCGTGCTCTGTGGCTCGCTATGCTTGCCACATGATCTGTTCCCACTCTCTGGGTGTCGTAAACACCCATGAGTGAGAATAGCCCTGGTGCGCCAGGATTCCGGCAGCTGGCATTTTAACTGCATCCCATTTTACACATGGTATAGGTTTTTTCTTTCCGCTGTTTAACTACTACTACTTTAGAGCAATGATATTCCAAACACGATTCTTTCTGTGTTGTATTGTTTTCTATTGAAAGTACTTGCGAGTTGGTGAATACATGACTAATATGCTAAAAAAAATTTAAACCGCAATGACTGCCGTGTGTGTGTGCGGCTGCTCTGCTGTTTATAGTTAAGCCAGCTAGCCTTTGGCCTATGTTGGTGAGTAATATTATGAGGTGACCAACATTGACTGGAAATTAATGTTATTGAGGTCAGTACTGTAGAAACAAAAATAGTGCAACATTATGTGATTATAGCGGATTTATATGATTTTTTTTTTTTTTAAATAAAATACAGATCCAAAACCAAAACACGCAAGGGCAGTTTTATCAAAACCAAATTCAGATCCAAAACACTAAGGAAATACAGATCCAAAACCAAAACATGTGGGTCGGTGCATATCTCTAATCCATTATATTTGGATTTTGCATTAAAAGCCCAATCTTTTGCTGTGACAGGAATGACCGTTGTTACTTTGATATTGATTGGTGTGACCGACGGATAACCCTAAAGGCAGCAAATGGAAAGTTTGTGACTGCTAAGAAGAATGGACAGCTGGCAGCATCTGTGGATTCTCCCGGTGAGTTCTTTTACTTGAATTTTATATAATTTTCCTATTTCTAATACATAAAGTGGACTTTTTTACATTTGTAAAAAAATAACATACAGAGGATTACAAAAACAATGTTTGTAAAGAAAGTATTTTAGGTGTTCAGTAGATGTGAAACCGTGTTATTACTGTAACGGGGTGGGTTTAGTTTGCCACAGTGTTGGGGGCTTACAAATTGCTTGGGGTTCTGCTTACTGTTAGGAGCATGCCATTACTGGCTACTTGGACTCATTCTGCTTTTTTTTCTAAACCATTCACTGGTACTGTGCACATAAGTTATATTATAATAGGTACTGATACCACTTGGCCCCGTTTACTTGCACTCTTCTGGCTGCTAGTTACACTTTCTGGATCTTCCTGACCTTTTACTCTGGATCTGTTGGTTAGGGTAGAGTGCGAAAAATTAACATGGGATACTGGAATGGATTAGAGTTCTATAGGGAGATTTTGCAAACCTTTTAACATGCACAAGTGGAAATGTTGCCTATTCAGATTCTACATCACTTATTCTATTATAGAATAATAAATGATAGTTAGAATCTAATTTAGTTGTTACCTGTAGTTCACAGAATACAGCTCACACAGGAATATAGTAGACATTTTAAAGGCTCACAATTACAACATGGGCCAGTAACACATGACAATTTACAGACGAGGCAGACGGTATAAATATGTTGCATTAAATGAAGAGATTGGGCTGTTAATGTTAATATCCAAATCACTTAATTTGATAAAACATATTAATACCTGCTGATCTGTGTGCAGAGACGCATATGTTAAAGCACATATACCTGTATACTAATTGAGTTTTAGGAGTATATATGCTAAGCATCAGTTTGGATGTTAAACAGAAATCGCTGTCCATTTGACGGCAGAAAATTCTGCATTTACTAAGCAGCAGCTTTGGCTGTCATTGTCCAACTGCTGGCAGTCTCTAGTGGTTTTTGGTATCAAAAGCACTGGCCGTTTCATCCTTTCAAATGGACTCCACCAAACAGCTCAGAAACAGCCCAACAGTTCCTTTATAGTTTACTATTGATTTATAGCTCCTACATGCAATTGTGACATCACAAGCCCCTTAGACATGCAGGCATAATCACCCCAAAGTGTCAAGGCACATTACTTCATAGGCTTCTTGACATTGTTGCATTTGTAGGAGATACATATGCGTTGGTTATGGGATGCTGGCAGCTGGGATCACAGCAGTAAGCATACAGACGCCGGTATCCCGGCCGCCAGAATGCCGACAGGGGGGAAAGCTTAATGAAGCCCCTTGTCGGCTCGGTTGCTCGCTGTGCTCGCCACAGGTTCTGTTCTCACTCTATGGGTGTCGTGGACATCCATGAGTCGGAATAGCCCGTTAGCCAGGATTCTAGCTGGCGGCATTGTCGGTGGTCGGGATTCCGGTGTCTATATCCTGACCTCCGGTATTCCGACTGCTAGAAATGTAACTACATCTCATGCATACGATATTCCGGCACTTGGGATGCCAGCTGTCAAATATAGACAGCGGCTTCCCGGTGATTTAAAATCCCAACACTTACTAATTAAGCTAACCCTGACCCAGCTTTCCTGCAGCCTGACACTACCCCCTCCCCCCCCCCCCCTCCCTTCCCCCACAACCTAATCCTTACTCTCCCCATTGGTGCCTAACCCTAAACCCCCGTTCTACCCACAGCCCAAACCTAATCCTAACCCTCCCTTTGGGTGCCTAGCCCTAACCCTCCCCCCGCAGCCTAAATCAAATGCTACAGGTCAAATAAATTTGCCTACTGTTTTTTTTTATGATGCATCGTAATTCTGACAGTTTCTTTTCTATTCTTTCTATGGTTTAAAATGTGTGGTGCTTTGATATTTAATTGTATTCTGTTCAATTCTAAACTTTGCTTTCTCTGCAGTTTTGCAGGGGTTTTAGCCTCAGAAAATCAGAATATTGCAAACCCACAACAAAACAGCAGGGGTTTACAGTATGCTGCTTAGTAAAGTTTTCACCTAGTCTGGGGAATAAGTGAGCTGCAATCCTTTTTCAGCTACAGCTACTTTGTTTAGTTTTTTACAACTACACACTTTTAGGGGCATATTATAGTGCAGGAATGATTTTGGAAAGCAGGGATTGTCCTACAGCCGCAAGGTTTTTACTATTCAATTGCTTGCAAGAAAATGAGACACAGTAATTTTGATAGAAATAACCACCTCTCTTTCTCGCAGCTTCAGTGCAAGTCCAAGTTTTCCTAAAATAATTATTTTAAAGAAATATTGTCAGGATTTGCTTCCGAATCTATTGGACTGAATAACTAAACAGTTGGAACATTCCTTTTGCTTAATTAGTTCAATAATTTTACCTTCTATCAGCTCTTTCCTATTCCTACTCAGCCAAATGTCTCTTCTCCTCCTGAGTGTCTTCCACAGCATTGCAGGTAGCAACGCTGTTTTCTCTTCCTTGTGCAGCTTCTTGAGACTCTTCCTTCTCCTCACTGAAGACAGACCTGCTGGGGCAGACACATAAGTAGCTGCATATATAAGCAACACAACCATTATTTGTAATAGCTCCAACTGAACAGCGTTCAGAGAAGGAGATATTTATTAACAAAGCATTACACTGGAAAACATCAAAATTTTACAATATGTCTTCAGATGCTGAAGTTTGCCAACTCACCCCATTCGAGTTATTAAATCCTGAGCCAAGCACCAACAAAAAGGAAAGCCATGCCAATGTGACCTTCCTGCGCATGTACAAGTATCGGTCCTTTCATTTAGAAGCATTTACGATGGACAATTGAAGGTCCAGACTCATCATACTCCTCCTTGCTGATCCACATCTGTTGGAAGGTTGATAGTGAGGTGTGCAATATATATACACATATATGAAACATATATAGGTTGTATTAATATAAATTTCAATTTTGCCATCTTCCAGTTACCACCTCATGTATTATATTTATATATAGGGATAGCGCTATAATTAGACCTCATAAAGTAATATAGGTTGGGGATGGAATACTGGCGGTCAGTATACCAACACCGGGATCCCGGCTGCCAGAATGCCAGTAGCAGGGCGAGTGCTAGAAAGCCCCTTGTGGGCTCGCTGCGCTCGCCACAGGTTCCTGAAAGAAAATGGTTTACTTCTTCCATTGGCAAAGTTGCAAGAGGATGGCAATGTCTTCAAACAATCTGGATGTTCTAGATGGCTCTGTGGTGGGCAATAAAAGCAAGCATCAGGATCCAGTGCTGCAAACTACAGAGTTTTGGATGCTGCTGGACAAGATGAGTATTGAGTTCAGTGCACAGGGAAGATACTCTATTGAATGTTGAGGTTTTTGGGTACCTGAAAGAAAATGGTTTGCTTCATCCATTAGCAAATTTGCAAGAGGAAGCCAATGTCTTCAAACACGGAGGACAGCTGTGTGGGTGACAGGAATAACCCTGGCGCAGCTGTCGGCATTCTCGCAGTCGAGATCCCAGTGTCAGAATTCTGATCACCGGGATTCTGACTGCAGGGATATTAACTACATCCCAGTAATGCGATACACAATTGTGCACAATTTTTCTTTGGTCACAATCTTTATTCTATCTTGTAATATGTCTCATATTCTGTAATTTGTAAGCCATTTCAAATTGTTTTCAATAAAGTGTATGTTTTAATTGTAATTATTAACATAGTGTCTCCCTCTGGACACCACTCTGTTATATATAATTACATTTTGGTATCAGGGAGTACGCCCACAAGTTTAGGAGTTTTTTATTTTTTTATTTTATTTTATAATAAAATATTGCTCACACTATATAATTTCAGTAATAAGAAGGTTGAAACTGAATTCTGTAATCATTGCATGATAGCGATGCTAACAATCCATCTTCAAATAGCAATGTGATACAACACTTCTACAATTATACTACAAATCAGTCCCTTAAATTTCCATGAAGATTTGCAAATTTCTTCCAGAGGCACCTTTAAAATAAATAAGACATCCAATGTGTAGAATATAAACACTTGTTTCCAGAAGGTTACTGGAACTATCCATAAGTGGATTTCTTGAATAGATTCATAAAATAATCCTTTGAAAGTAGTAGATCCTCCTGTAATTGATGGTACTCCAATATTCCTCAAAATAAAAGGCAATCAATGTGGCTCCTCCATAGTGTATTTTTTGAATAAAATGCACTATATGTACAAAAGTATTCAGACACCTGACCATTACACCAACAGGGACTGTAATGACATTGTATTCAAATATATATATATATATATATATATATATATATATATATTAATATGGAGTTGGTCTCTCTTTTGCAGCTATAACAGCTTCCACTCTTCTTGATAGGCTTTCCACAAGATTGTGAATTGTTTCTGTGGGAATTTGTGCCCATTCATTCTGTAGAGCATTTATGAGGTCAGGCACTTATGTTGGGCAAGTAGACTTTGCTCGTAAACTCCATTCCAGTTCATCCCAAAGGTGCTTGATGGGGTTGAGGTCAGGGCTCTGTTCGGGCCAGTCAAGTTCTTCCACACTGAATTCATCAAATCATATCTTTATAGTCCTTGCTTTGTGCACTGGAGCACATTGATGTTGGAGTAGAAAAGAACCTTCCCCAATCTGTTGCCACAAAGTTGGAAGCATAGCATTGTCCAAAATGTCTAGGTTTGCTGAAGTATTTGATTGCCCTTTACTGGAGATCAGGGGCGTATCTACCCCTTGGCCAGGATGGCATTCGCCAGGGGCGCCAGCAGGAGGGGGCCGCTGCCCGGAGGTGCCACCTGCGGCCAAGGGCTAGAACGCTGTAGTCCGGTTGTGCACAGAGTGGCGCCATCAGGTTTGCACAAATTACAAGCGGGACTCCTGAATTAAGTGCTGGCTGCAGCCATTTCTGCTACAGCATAAAACTCCTCTCAGCTCCTGCATCTCCCTCCTCTGTCACTGAAAGGAAATAGCCCCGCCCCCTGCACACGTAGATCCACAGGCCCATGCTCACCACGGCAGCGCTGGGAGGAGGATTGCTGAAGGTGCCTGCAAAGAATAACACCGCGCCGCGGGCGGAGAGACTTTGGATGGATGCTGATGGACATCCTCCTGTGAGACACAATGGTGAATCCATATTCCAAGAAGTTTGTGGCAGCTATCTGTATGGACTTTGGGAGAGGGGATTTGTGTATTTGTGCTGTTAGTGTGGGTTGTAAGGGGGTGGCAGAGATGTATATGGGGGGGGGGGGCGCGATGGATGTGTGTGAGGGAATTGTTGGTCGGCAGGGGAGGAAGGGGGGATTTGTATATTTGTGCTGTTAGTGTGGGTTGTAAGGGGGTGAGAGAGATGTGTATGGGGGGGTGGCCGATGGATGTGTGTGAGGGAATTGTTGGTCGGCTGGGGAGGAAGGGGGGATTTGTGTGTTTGTGCTGTTAGTGTGGGTTGTAAAAGGGTGAGAGAGATGTGTATGGGGGGGGTGGCCGATGGATGTGTGTGAGGGAATTGTTGGTCGGCAGGGGAGGAAGGGGGGATTTGTGTGTTTGTGCTGTTAGTGTGGGTTGTAAAAGGGTGAGAGAGATGTATATGGGGGGGGTGGCCGATGGATGTGTGTGAGGGAATTGTTGGTCGGCTGGGGAGGAAGGGGGGATTTGTGTGTTTGTGCTGTTAGTGTGGGTTGTAAGGGGGTGGCAGAGATGTATATGGGGGGGGGCGCGATGGATGTGTGTGAGGGAATTGTTGGTCGGCAGGGGAGGAAGGGGGGATTTGTGTGTTTGTGCTGTTAGTGTGGGTTGTAAAAGGGTGAGAGAGATGTATATAGGGGGGTGGCCGATGGATGTGTGTGAGGGAATTGTTGGTCGGCAGGGGAGGAAGGGGGGATTTGTGTGTTTGTGCTGTTAGTGTGGGTTGTAAAAGGGTGAGAGAGATGTGTATGGGGGGGTGGCCGATGGATGTGTGTGAGGGAATTGTTGGTCGGCAGGGGAGGAAGGGGGGATTTGTGTGTTTGTGCTGTTAGTGTGGGTTGTAAAAGGGTGAGAGAGATGTATATAGGGGGGTGGCCGATGGATGTGTGTGAGGGAATTGTTGGTCGGCAGGGGAGGAAGGGGGGATTTGTGTGTTTGTGCTGTTAGTGTGGGTTGTAAAAGGGTGAGAGAGATGTGTATGGGGGGGTGGCCGATGGATGTGTGTGAGGGAATTGTTGGTCGGCAGGGGAGGAAGGGGGGATTTGTGTGTTTGTGCTGTTAGTGTGGGTTGTAAAAGGGTGAGAGAGATGTATATAGGGGGGTGGCCGATGGATGTGTGTGAGGGAATTGTTGGTCGGCAGGGGAGGAAGGGGGGATTTGTGTGTTTGTGCTGTTAGTGTGGGTTGTAAAAGGGTGAGAGAGATGTATATAGGGGGGTGGCCGATGGATGTGTGTGAGGGAATTGTTGGTCGGCTGGGGAGGAAGGGGGGATTTGTATATTTGTGCTGTTAGTGTGGGTTGTAAGGGGGTGGCAGAGATGTATATGGGGGGGTGGCCGATGGATGTGTGTGAGGGAATTGTTGGTCGGCTGGGGAGGAAGGGGGAATTTGTATATTTGTGCTGTTAGTGTGGGTTGTAAGGGGGTGGCAGAGATGTATATGGGGGGGTGGCCGATGGATGTGTGTGAGGGAATTGTTGGTCGGCAGGGGAGGAAGGGGGGATTTGTGTATGTGTGCTGTTAGTGTGGGTGGGAACGGGGGGATGGGGTGAGATAATTGTCAGTATGTGAAGAGGGGCATGTGTATGAGGGAGCTGTCTGTTTGGAGGGGAGGAAGGGGTGATTGGTGTGACAGAGTTGACAGTGGAGGGGGATGTGTGTGCGCTAGATTTGGGAGTATAAAGGTAATGTGTATTTGTGAGAGTTTCCAGGAGGGGGGCAGGGCAGTGTTTATAATAGAGGGGTATATTCAATTAAAGTCGGATCCATTCCGACATGTATTTGTCGGAATGGATCCGACAACCCCTATTCAATCCCAATCTTAATTTGACTTTTTCAAGTCGAATTTAAGATGGGACGCTGAGGAGGCGAGAGGGGCGAGCCGCGGGGGGACAAACGGCGGGCATACTGGAGATTTAATGTAGGGTATAGAGGGGTCAGTGATGTAGTGTAGGGTATAGAGCGGTCAGTGAGGTATTAAGGGGTGTAGAGAGGTCAGTGATGTAGCGTAGGGTGTAGAGGGGTCAGTGATGTAGTGTAGGGTATAGAGCGGTCAGTGAGGTAGTGTAGGGTGTAGAGAGGTCAGTGATGTAGCGTAGGGTGTAGAGGGGTCAGTGATGTAGCGTAGGGTGTAGAGGGGTCAGTGATGTAGCGTAGGGTGTAGAAGGGTCAGTGATGTAGTGTAGGGTATAGAGAGGTCAGTGATGTAGCGTAGGGTGTAGAGGGGTCAGTGATGTAGCGTAGGGTGTAGAGGGGTCAGTGATGTAGCGTAGGGTGTAGAAGGGTCAGTGATGTAGTGTAGGGTATAGAGAGGTCAGAGATGCAGCAAAGGGTATAGAGGGGTCAGTGATGCAGCGTAGGGTATAGAGGGGTCAGTGATTTAGTGTATGGTATAGAGGGGTCAGTGATTTAGTGTATGGTATAGAGGGGTCAGTGATGTAGTGTGGGGTATAGAGGGGTCAGTGATGTAGTGTGGGGTATAGAGGGGTCAGTGATGTAGTGTGGGGTATAGAGGGGTCAGTGAAGATACTAAACCCAAGTACTTGCTACACTTATTGAATTAAAACACAAAATGCAGAAAAAAGTATACAATTTGGGTAAAAGAAAAAAGGCAAAGGCTAGAGGTAGATACGAGAGACCAGCGCCATGCCTTATGCACATATCATTATGTTCATTTTTATGGAGGGGAAGCGTGGTACACCAAAGGAAAATTTTGCCCTGGAGAACAAGCCCTGATCAGATAGTCTGGGGCGGGCGGGACACCAACCATGACACCTAGTCTAGGGCAGGCAGGTTAGCTAGCCTATGGAAATCTGTTGTCAGCGGAGGTTGGGGGTGGGCTGATTCAGTGAAGTGCAGTAAGAGTAGTCAGGGGAGGCAGGGCCTCTCCTGTTAGACTCCTGTGTGCTCGGTTTCCTGTCTCCTTATGCTGCTACTGGCCAGTTCTCATTGGCTTCACCCTAACAGTGAGTCCTTGCAATTGGGGGGACAGTTTCTGTGGCTCCTTATTTCAAATTCCGTGTCTACTGCAGCCGCCACTGGCCTGCAGTGCTCTCTGGGGGGGGGGGTGCCAGTCCCTTATTTTGCCAGGGGCGCTCGGACCCCTAGATACACCCCTGCTGGAGATCAGGGGTCTAGCCCAAACCCTGAAAAACAACACCATATGATTATCACTCCTCCACCAAAATTCATAGTTGGCATAATGCAGTCAGACAGGTAACATTCTCCTGGCATCTGCCATACCTGGACTCGCCCATCTGGCAAGCAGAGAAGCGTGATTTGTCACTCTACAGAACACGTTTCCTCCACTCCACAGTCCAGTGTTGGTGTGCTTTACACCACTCCGTCAGATACTTGGTATTGGACTTGGTGATGTGAGGTTTGCATGCTGCTGCTCGGCCATGGAAATACATTCCATTAAGGTCCCGCCACACAGTTTTTGTGCCTACTTTAATGCCAGTGGAAGTTCTGAACTCTTCAGCTATGGAATCAGCAGAGTGTTGGTGACTTTCCGCTTCATGACTGAATTGCTGTTGTTACTAAACGCTTCCACTTTCTAATATCACTTACAGTTGCCAATGAAATAACCAGCATGAGCAGTCTTTTTGCAAAGGTGGCATCCTATCGCAGTACCACGCTTGAAGTCACTGAGCTCTTCAGAATGACTAATTTTGTATCACAAATGTTTGCAAATGGATTGTGCATGGCTAGGTGCTTGATTTTATACACCTGTGGCAACTGGTCTGATTGAAAAACCTAAATTCAATAATTAACAGATGTTGCCAAATACTTTTGTCCATATAGTGTATCTTCAGAAAAAAAAATCCACCAATGTCTAATGAAAAAAACATACCAGATAGTAGAAACAATTGAGCCTTGAATACACAGATGGCATTGGACCCTGCTTCATAGGAAAACAGGAGATCCTTATCAATTTCTCCAGGCACCAAAATCTCTCGGCAGATTCACCACCAACGCGTTTCAACTTAACACCATCTAATTAGCAGAATTAGCATTTTTGCCTTTTAGACAATCCCTCATTTGTATGCTCTTCAGTGGCTATCAGTTGCTTTGGTCTTATCGACATGAACCGGAGTGATGGTGTTACTGAGTGGTCTCCGTATTAATGGTAGTACAGGATGAATGGTGGGGCTCTGCAAGAAGAGCCCTTGGATGAAATGGTAGCTCTAAACACAAAGTAATCCCCACCAGCAGCTGCAAGGAAGCAAGAATGTTGCTGTGACACCAGGTAGCTAAGTGTATCTTAAAAAAAAAAAGACTGCTGCCCTCTGTGGAGCTAATATTCAGCTTGTTGGGGAAGCCAGACCTTTTCCCACTGGCAGTATGTGTACAGGGGAAAGGAACACCGCCGCCCCTGGATACAAAGTATAAGGTGTAAAAACGCTCCAATTGATTAGCATACAATCTGACTATATTAGTTAAAGGGACATGCTGATTTACTGTGTGTAAAATTGTAATTAGAGGGCAGTAAAGAATCATGTAAAGTACTATATACAATCATGGGCAGTACAGATTGTGTAATGGTTAGCATTACTGCCTCACAGCACTGAGGTTATGGGTTAAATTTCTACCATGGCCCTAACTGTGTGGAGTTTGTATATTCACCCCGTACTTGCATGGGTTTCCTCTGGGTACTCCGGTTTCCTCCCACAAACCAAAATATACTGGTAGGTTAATTGGCACCCAACAGACTTAACCCTAGCGTGAATGTATGTGCGTGTACATGTGGTAGGGAACATAGATTGTAAGCTCCACTGGGGCAGGGATTGATGTGAATGGACAATTATTCTCTGTAAAGTGCTGCGGAATATGTGTGCGCTATAGAAACAACTGGTAATAATAATGTTCGAACTTCCGAGGAACATTTTTCATGTCATGTATGCTCTTGGTACCTTATCCTGAGAGCAATGTCCTTTTTTAGTGCATTTCAGAACTACTAAACATGTACACGCTTCCAACATACCTGCATCTGCCGTGTTTCCTTTGACACCAGACAAGCACATTTGCTTATTCTGTTTTTTTGCTGTCCTGAATTGAGGTCACCCTCTGAACAGTCCAGGTCTGTGGTCAGGGGGAATTTAGCAGTGACCAACCAGAAGGTGCTGCAGCAACATTACCACGTATACCCCAAGAAGTAAGAGGTTCCTGGGGCAATTTGGTAGTGACAGCGACTAAATCTCTTATGAAACAGTATGAATCGGGAAAGGTGATTACTAATGGTAAGATGAATCTATTACACCATAAAGTGTAGAACCAGGGTGGCAGAGTATGCTCATCTGCTCAAATTGTACTTTGGCTTTTCAGCCAAAGTCTATGCCTCTGTATTTTGCTCAAAACAAAACACACTGTTATTTATTTATCACCAGTAACTTATATAGCGCGCGCACACATTCTGCAGCGCTTTACAGAGAATATTTGCCCATTCACTTCACATCAGTCCCTGCCCCAGTGGAGCTTGCAATCTATATTCTCCTTCACATGTACACACAGACACCTTCACACTAGGGTTAATTTTGTTGGAAGCCAGTTAACCTACCAGTATATTTTTGGATTGTGGGAGGAAACCCATGCAGGTAAAGGAAGAATATACAAACTCCACACAGTTAGGGCCATGGTGGGAATCAAATCCATGACCTTCGTGCTGTGAGGCAGTAATGTTATCCATTACACCAACCGTACTGCCCTATAGCTGAGTGAAAGAAAATGTTTTTACTTTGGTAGAACACATTCTATAGGATTCTTCATACTGTGATGTCTACCACCACTGCTACCTGTTAAAATGTTAATTAAACTTTTTGTTCCTTTCTGCTATTAAAGAGAAGGTAAGCAAAGCAGATTTATGGTAGACTTACCATTGTTTAATCTCTTTCTGTGAAGTACATTGGGTAAGGGAATAAATAGTTTTCAGGCATCCTTCCACACGCTTATCTGTCGGTTCCTTCAGTGAGGTGACAGGCAGAGTAGACAACACCACTAGATGGTGACATGGGAATCCACCGGTGTGGTGAGTTTTCCACAGCTCTGTATGGAGAGTAGTGAGCTACCATCCTTATGGACAGAGAGAATTTCATTCTTGGAACAGACCAGGGTTCTTGTCGTATGTCCACTAGATGGTCAGAAGTGAAAATGTTTAGTTACCTTCTGACGTTCAAACATATCAGGTTTCTTAGACACCGTAGTAGAATACTCCATCAGTGATTTGTTGGATCTGCTTAATAGCAACCACTAAATTGGGGACATCAACCTGAGTAGTGGAGTCCTCATCAGAAGCAGCTGTGTCAGTGTCTAACGGGACAGTATACTCCCCATCCTCATCAGAAGATTCTTATGAGAGATTAGTGGATTGTGAGGAGGAAGTAGCCCACTTAGAGGACCCCGTGACACGAGCGTGACTTGGGGCAGTTCTAACCAAGGAATTACTCCATTGCTGTAACTGGTTAGACAAATTATCCACCCAAGGCGGATTTACCATAGGGACATAGTTGAGAACGCCACCCAAGGTGGCTCCTGATTGGTTACATGAGTCGTGGACTAACTGGGAGATGTATGGCACATAGTACACAGACCGTCATACAAAACTTCCCCCTCAGGCAAATCCTTGGTGCATGCGCTGCAGGATGCAGGAGCATCCTCGGATTTCCCGCCCTTTGTGTTAGACATTATTAGTGAATGCAATCGCAGAGTGTATTAGTACGATACAGCCAGACCGAGTACAATACCTGCGAATAAATTTCTTAGTATGTGACTGCATACACAGTACACAAACACAGCGAATAAGTCTGGTATTATGCGACTAAGCCCGCAGTAAACAACACCAGCGAATAAATCCGGTATTAGGTGACTGAGTACACTTTAATCTGTAAATACTGTGAAGCACTATATATGGACCCTGACGCACTTAATCCCTTAGGGTACAGAATATAGTGATAGATATAGCTGGGATACACAAAGTGAAATCCACACAGCAGATAAAGGCACACACAGTCACAGTGACAATGCAGATAATTATTTCAGTAATACAATAAAACTGCACTGGACTAGTATATGTATATTAGATATAACAATGCACGGTCTGAGACTGGATGTATATATCAGAATATTCGTACAATATATTCTGGCACAGGTACACTTGTTAACTAACGATGTCTTAATATCGACATGTTGAATACTTAAGTGCTTGTAAAATCACGGCACTGATGTACAGGCGGGTTTACAAATGAGACCTTGCCCTGCAGTCCCGGAGACCAGTCGCATCTATTTCAGAAAATGGCACCCAGCATCTCAGTCAGGGAGTGAGGGAAAGTGTGAGGCAGCTCCAGTTCCCCTATGCTGGACTTCACCACCTGGTACTATGGAGTCTTATTAAAATGGATATTAGTATATCCGACCTGTACTCCTATGCCCTGGTGGATATAGTGTGGTCCCGATCGGTTACAGTGTCCATGCCAGCATTGCAGTCAGTCTCCCTAGACTGCGACAGGAACGCTATTTGTGGTGGGTCCCGCCTGGGGGACCCTCTTACCTCCTCCCCTTAGCAGCCACGCGAACCAGGAGAACGTCTGTGACCTTGAGCCGGGGCGTCTCCGCCGCAAGTACCCGGGAACAGGCCGCGGGAGTATACAACGCCACTTGGGAGGTGATGGCGCTGCAGCGCTGAAGTGTCACCATGACATACAGCGCTGACAGCCCAGTTTTGAAGAAATTTTCTGTCAGAAAAAGCTTTTTCAATGCTGCCCAGAAGAAGTCCTGTAACCTTTTCCTTTTGTATTTGCGTGGGAAGCACTCTGTAGTAGACCGTGTCAAGCCTTAAACACACACCCACAATGATACAACATGCCAACACTCCTCGTTACCACCCCCAAAATGGTCCCTGACTGTCAGTCAGATCCAATAAACACTCCAATACAATGGAGCAATGACTGGATCAGTGCTCACCCGTACTATTTCTTGTCCAGTATATACTTTTTTGTGATATCTAAACTGCAGTCAGGAGGTCGCGAACAATATAATGTGTGCAGCACACAATATATCGTTTTCCCGATTTGACTGTTATAGGAGTGTTTGTAGCTAATCTGTCCAATAATTGGATGAGCGGTATTTCTGTGCAAAAAAATAAATTCCTTTTTAATGAGAAAGTTAAAAGGACAATAGGCAGACTGTGGCCTCCACAGTCACAAGGGGATAAATTTACTAAAATTTCTGTTGGGCCAAGTGTGCATTCTCATGCGAGTTTAGCCTTTTTAAAAAAATAACTTTGAGATTTACTAAAGCCAAACACAGGAGTAAAAAGGGGATTTTAATACCTACCGGTAAATTATTTTCTCTTAGTCCGTAGAGGATGCTGGGGTCACCATTAGAACCTTGGGGTATAGACGGGATCCGCAGGAGACATGGGCACTTTAAGACTGCAGCAAAGAAGGCTAATAAGATATTAGCATGCATAAAACGGGGTATTGATGCTAGGGACGAAAGTATTATACTCCCGTTATATAAATCACTAGTGAGGCCACACCTTGAATACTGTGTACAATTCTGGGCACCGTACTACAAAAAGGATATCCTGGAGCTTGAAAAGGTACAGAGGAGGGCGACCAAACTAATTAAGGGCATGGAGACGATGGAATACAAGGAAAGGCTTGAAAGACTAGGCATGTTTACATTGGAAAAGCGGAGACTAAGAGGGGATATGATCAACATCTACAAATATATAAGGGGACAATACACAGAGCTTGCGCGGGACCTGTTTTTGGTTAGATCAACACAAAAGACTCGTGGACATTCGCTCAGGTTAGAGGAGAGGAGATTCCGCACAATACGGCGTAAAGGCTTTTTCACGGTAAGGACAATACGTGTTTGGAATTCCCTGCCCGAGGGAGTTGTAATGGCGGAATCTGTCAACACCTTTAAGAATAGGTTAGATAAATTCCTAATGAATAAGGATATCCAGGCTTATGGTGCATAGTCATGCATTATAGTTACTATAAATAGGGATAAAATGCAACGGCTGACAGCAGCATCAGTCAGAAATTTTAGTCAAATCATCATGCATAGGAGACCACAAATAGGTTGAACTCAATGGACAATTGTCTTTTTTCAACCTCGGATACTATGTTACTATGTTACTTTCAAAGGGTGTGAACTGGCTCCACCCTCTATGCCCCTCCTCCAGACTCCAGTTATAGGAACTGTGCCCAGGGAGACTGACATTTCGGGGAAAGGATTTATTGTTAAACTAAGGTGAGATTCATACCAGCTCACACCTCAAGCATGCCGCACAACGTGGCATTCAACAGAACACAAGCCAACGGCATGAACAATTTCAGCAACAGGCTGACTAAACGTAACACAACATGTGTGTAACCACAACTAATAACTGCAGATACAGTGCGCACTGGGACGTGTGCCCAGCATTCTCTACGGACTAAGAGAAAAGGATTTACCGGTAGGTATTAAAATACCCTTTTCTCATACGTCCTAGAGGATGCTGGGGTCACCATTAGAACCATGGGGTTATACCAAAGCTCTAGAACGGGCGGGAGTGCGCGGATGACTCTGCAGCACCGACTGACCAAACTTGAGGTCATCATCGGCCAGGGTATCAAACTTGTAAAACTTTGCAAAAGTGTTTGAACCCAACCAAGTAGCTGCTCGGCAAAGTTGCAATGCCGAGACCCCTCAGGCAGCCGCCCGGGACGAGCCCACCTTTCTAGTAGAATGGACCTTCACCGATTTTGGTAACTGCAATCCAGCCATGGAATGAGCATGCTGAATTGTATTACAGATCCAGCGTGCAATAGTCTGCTTGGAAGCAGGACACCCAATCCTGTTGGGAGCATACAGGACAAACAGAGCCTCCGTTTTCCTAAACTGAGCTGTTCTGGCGACATAAATTTTCAAAGCTCTGACCACATCCAGAGACTTTGACTCAATTAAGGCGTCAGTAGCCACTGGCACCACAATAATAAGATGAAACCACCTTCGGCAGAAATTGCTGACGAGTCCTCAACTCTGCGCTATCTTCATGGAAGATCAAATAAGGGCTCTTGTGAGATAAGGCCGCTAACTCAGACACCCGCCTTGCGGATGCCAAGGCCAACAGAATGACCACTTTCCAAGTGAGGAATTTCAACCCCACCTTCTGTAAAGATTCAAACCAATGTGATTGAGGGAACTGCAACACCACGTTAAGATCCCATGGTGCCACTGGGGGCACAAATGGAGATTGGATGTGCAACACCCCTTTCACGAAAGTCTGAACTTCTGGAAGGGAGGCCAATTGTTTTTGAAAGAAAAGCGATAAGGCTGAAATCTGTACCTTAATTGAGCCCAATTTTAGGCCCGCATCCACACCTGTTTGTAGAAAATGGAGAAAACGTCCTAGCTGAGATTCCTCCGTAGGAGCCTTCTTGGATTCACACCAAGAAACATATTTTCTCCAAATACGGTGGTAATGTTTAGACGTTACTTATTTCCTGGCCTGAATAAGTGTGGGAATGACTTCACTGGAAATACCCTTTCGGGCTAGGATTTGGCGTTCAGCCGCCATGCCCTCAAACATAGCCGAGGTAAGTCTTGATACACGCACGGCCCTTGATGTCACAGGTCCTCGCGTAGAGGAAGAGGCCAGGGATCTCCTATGAGTAATTCTTGAAGATCTGGATACCAAGCCCTCCTTGGCCAGTCTGGGACAATGAGGATCGCTTGAATCTTTGTTCTTCTTATGATCTTTCGAACCTTTGGAATGAGAGGAAGTGGAGGGAATACTTACACCGACTGAAACACCCATGGTGTCACCAGTGCATACACTGCTATTGCTTGTGGGTCCCTCGACCTGGAACAATATCTCTGAAGCTTCTTGTTGAGACGAGATGCCATCATGTCTTTTTGAGGAATTCCCCAATGACTTGTCACTTCTGTGAAGACCTCTTGATGGAGGCCTCACTCTCCTGGATGGAGATCGTGTCTGCTTCACAGTTGTCCACTCCTGGAATGAAGATCGCTGACAGAGTGCTTGTATGCTTTTCCACCCAGCGGAGAACCTTTGTGGCTTCTGCCATTGCAGCTCTGCTTTTTGTTCCGCCCTGGCGGTTTATGTACGCTGCTGCTGTTACATTGTCCGCCTGGATCAGTACGGGCAGATTGCGAAGAAGATCTTCCACTTGTAGAAGGCAGTGGGAAATGGACCTTAAATGTTCTGGAGTTATGTGGAGACAAGTTTCCTGGCTTGACCATCTTCCTTGGAAGTTGTTCCCCTGTGTGACTGCTCCCCAGCCTCGGAGACTTGCATCCGTGGTTACTAGGATCCAGTCCTGGATCCCGAACCTGCGCCCCTCTAGGAGGTGAGAGCTGTGCAGCCACCACAGGAGTGAGATTCTGGTCTTGGAAGACAGGATTATCCTTCGGTGCATGTGCAGGTGGGATCCGGACCACTTGTCCAACAGGTCCCACTGAAACACTCTGGCATGGAATCTGCCAAAATGAATGGCCTCGTAGGCCGCAACCATCTTCCCCAGCAACCGAGTGCATTGATGGATTGACGCTCTTGCTGGTTTCAGAATTTGTTTGACCAGACTCTGAAGTTCCAGAGCCTTTTCCACTGGAAGAAAAACTCTCTGTAGTTCTGTGTCCAGTATCTTTCCCAAAAACGACAACCGCGTCGTCTGAATCAACTGTGATTTTGGCAAGTTTAGGAGCCAACCAGGTTGTTGAAGAACTGTCAGGGAGAGTGCAATGTTTTGCATCAACTGGTCCCTGGATCTCGCCTTTATCAGGAGATCGTCCAAGTACGTGATAATCGTGACTCCTTGCTTGCGAAGGAGAACCATCATTTCCGCCATCACTTTGGTGAAAATCCTCGGAGCCGTGGACAGACCAAATGGCAACGTCTGAATTTGGTAATGACAATCCTGAATTGCAAACCTCAGGTAAGCCTGATGCGGAGGATAAATAGGAACATGTAAGTAGACATCCTTTATGTCCACCAACACCATAAAATCCCCTTCCTCCAGACTGGAGATCACTGCTCGGAGAGACTCCATCTTGAGTTTGAATTTTTTTAGGTAGAAATTGAGGGATTTCAGGTTTAGGATTGGTCTGACCGAGCCGTCCAGCTTCGTTACCACGAACAGGCTTGAATAAAAGCCTTCTTCCCGTTGTGACAGGGGAACCATGACAATGACCTGATTTTGACACAACTTTTGTATTGCGTCGCATACTACCTCCCTGTCCAGAAGAGAAGCTGGTAAGGCCGATTTGAAAAATCAACGAGGGGGAACGTCTTGAAACTCCAGCTTGTACCCTTGGGATACTATCTGTAAAACCCATTGGTCCGCGTCCGAATGAAACCAGAACTGACTGAAGAGTTTGAGACGTGCCCTCACTGGTGCGGACTCCTGCAGAAAAGCCCCAGCGTCATGCGGTGGCATTGGCAGAAGCCGGGGAGGACTTCTGCTCCTGGGAACCCGACATGGCTGGTGATCTTTTACCTCTTCCCCTTCCTCTAGTAGTAAGGAAGGAAGAACCTCGCCCTTTTCTGTATTTATTGGGCCGAAAGGACTGCATTTGATAGTGGTGTGTTTTCTTTTGTTGTGGAGGATCATAAGGCAAAAAGGATGACTTACCCGCGGTAGCCGTGGATATCAAATCAGCGAGGCTGTCACCAAACAAGGCACCACCTTTTATATGGTAGAGATTCCATATTTTTCTTGGAGTCAGCATCAGCATTCCATTGGTGAATCCACAATGCTTGCCTAGCTGAGACTGCCATGGCATTGGTCTTTGATCCTAAAAGGCCAATATCTCTCGCAGTTTCCTTTTTAGGTACGCTGCAACGTCCTTGATACAACCCAGCGTCAAGAGGATGCTATCTCTATCTAGGGTATCTATATCAGATGACAAGTGATCTGCCCACTTTTCTTTGGGTGTGGTATTGAAAGTCGACAGTAACTAGGTCGACCACTATTGGTCGACAGTAACTAGGTCGACAGGGTGTCTAGGTCGACAGGGTCTTTAGGTCGACATGTTCTAGGTCAAAAGGTCGACATGAATTTTTAATGTTATTTTGGTGTTTTCTTCGTACAGTGACCGGGAACCCCAATTAGTGCACTGCGTCCCCTCGCATGGTGCCTTCGCTTCGCTCGGCACAGATTACCGTTCCAATCGTAGTCCACGTGGATCGTTAAGTATGAAAAGGTTCAAAAAAAGAAAAAAATTGTGAAAAACTCATGTCGGCCATTTGACCTGTCGACCTAGAACATGTCGACCTAAAGACCCTGTCGACCTAGACACCATGTCGACCTAGTTACTGTCGACCAATAGTGGTCGACCTAGACATTGTCGACCTAGTTACTGTCGACTTTCAGTCCGGATCCCCTTTTCTTTAGCACTACTCACCCACGCAGATGCAATGACAGGTCTGAGTAGCGTACCTGTGGTCGCATAAATGGATTTTAACGTAGTTTCTTGCTTACGATCCGCAGGGTCCTTAAGGGCTGCCGTGCCAGGTGACGGGAGAGCCACCTTTTTAGACAAATGTGATAGGGCCTTGTCTACAATGGGGGGGGGGGGGGGGGGGGTGACTCACACTTTTCTCTATCCCCAGAGGGAAACGGATAAGCCACGGGAATCCTTTTGGGAATCTGAAACTTTCTGTCAGGGCTTTCCCAGACTTTTTCAAATAGAGCGTTCAATTCATGAAAGGGAGGAAACGTTATCTCAGGTTTCTTTTCCTTATACATACATACAGACCCTTTTATCAGGAACAGCAGGGTCCTCAGTGATATGTAATACATCTTTAACCGCCACAATCATGTACTGAATGCTCTTTGCCAATTTTGGAACTAATCTGGAATCACTATAGTCAACACTGGAATCCGTGTCGGTACCAGTGTCTGCCAACTGGGCAAAAGTACGTTTTTGTGACCCCGAGGGGTCCTGTACTTGTAATAACACATCCTCCACAGATTTCTTCCATGCCTGGGTCTGAGACTCAGACTTATCTAATCTCTTACTAATAAGAGCCACAGTAGCATTCAAAACATTTACCCAATCAGGAGCTGGCGGTGCTGACAGGGTCACCCCCACAGCCGTTTGTGTCTCTAATACAGCCTCCTCCTGGGAAGAGCACTCAGCCTCAGACATGTCGACACACTTGTACCACACACCCACAGACACATCAGGCATATAGGGGACAGACCCACAGTAAAGTCTGTCAGAGAGACATAGAGGGGATTTGCCAGCTCACAACCCAGCGCCAAATTAACAGGTCTGAAAACACTAACAAATGCCCCAGACCTGTAGCGCTTTAAATATCAAATATATTGCACCAAATTATACTGTGCCCCCCCCCCCCCCCCGTTTTGCACCCTGATACTTGTCAGCAGTGTGAGGAAGAGCCAGCATCTCTGCAGCGCTGTGGAGAGGAAATGGCGCCAAGCTGAGAGTGAGCTGTGAGGAAGAAGCTCCGCCACCTTAATGGCACGCTTCTGTCCCGCTTATTTTAATAAATAATTATACTGGCGGGGGTTAGGACAGTGCCTTGACACTAATGTCCCCTCTTGCCAGTGGAAATTGAGGATTTTTTTTGTGCAGAGGGCCCCCCCTTCCCCCCCACCCCTCCGCGCCCTGCTTCCTGCAGTACTGTGTGTGTGGGAGCATGGCGCGCAGCGTTCCATTCGCTGCGCGGTACCTCAGAATGCCATCACTGAAGAAGTCGTCTTCTTTTCTTCTGCTACTCACCTGACTTCTGGCTCTGTAAGGGGGTGACGGCAGGCTGTGGGAGTGAGCATCTAGGCGTACCCAGCGATTAGCACCCTCAGGAGCTAATGGTGTCCTGTCAGCCAGAAGCAGAGCCATTGAACTCACTAGAAGTTGGTCATACTTCTCTCCCCTAAGTCCCACGAAGCACGGAGACTGTTGCCAGCAGCCTCCCTGAAAATAAAAAAACCTAACATAAGTCTTTTTCAGAGAAACTCAGTAGAGCTCCCCTGTAGTGCGTCCAGTCTCACTGGGCACAATTCTAAAACTGGAGTCTGGAGGAGGGGCATAGAGGGAGGAGCCAGTTCACACCCTTTGAAAGTCTTAAATTGCCCATGTCTCCTGCGGATCCCATCTATACCCCATGGTTCTAATGGTGACCCCAGCATCCTCTAGGACTATGAGAAAAAAAGCAATTTATACTTACCAATAATTTCATGTCTTCAAGATACTTCATGGCAGCCATTACTCTGGAATTACATCCCATCCCTCCTAGTTCTAGATGGGAAGTTTTTTTTCCCAAGGGACTGTCTACTTATGGTACATAGGTGTACTCATCCTCTTCCTCCCTAGTCTTTTGAATGTCTCCTCATATCTGGTTCCTGGGAAAAAACACAATTAGGGAGGGAATACTATGGGCTGCCATGAAGTATCTAAAGGAAGTTAAATTACCTGTAAGCATAATTTGCTACTTTATTTTTACCTACCTACTTTATGGCAGTCATAATTCGGAGATGTACCAAATCAATAAACAGGGAGGGGTAATAATCACCAGAAAATTGTTCATGCTTGAAGACCATATTTATTCATGTTACTGTCTCCTTAAGGACACTATTCCCAAAGTGGACATCTGAGACATCCAAGGCATAATAGTTTGAGAAAGTATGAACTGATGAACATGTATCACATGTACATGTTCGTCAGTTCATGTATCATGCACATATCTTTTCCTGATACCGAGTGTGGCTTCAGATTCTCTAGAGCTTTACGACCACTTTCTTCATACACGTACGTG
This sequence comes from Pseudophryne corroboree, assembly GCF_028390025.1. Lineage (NCBI taxonomy): Eukaryota > Metazoa > Chordata > Amphibia > Anura > Myobatrachidae > Pseudophryne > Pseudophryne corroboree. Next base: position 254,913,033 of record NC_086450.1, read on the forward strand.
ATCAATTCTTTGATCCATATTGTGATAGTCTGTTTCGTGGGAGCATCACCCTTTCTTGGCAATGCATTGTACCACAAAAAATTCCTAGTGTACATGAGTACACCTGGCCAATAAAGCTTATGCTGATTCTTGTTCTTTCATGCAGAATAAACAAATGATTTGTTTTCCAAAACTTTTTCACCCTGTTTAGGGAAACCAAAATTGCTCACAATACGTCCAACATATGCAACCTCTTTTCTCTCCCATTTACTGGCTGTGGGAAAAAAAGGCATAATAATCTCCTAATTCACGTGGAATGCTGAGACCACTTTTGGCAAGAAAGTTGGATTTGTTCTCAAGACAATTTTATCTGGCAAGATATTTAGATAGGGTTCTTTTTCCCAAAATACCTGAAACTCACTGATCCTTCTAGCTGAAGTGATAGCAGTTAGAAAAACTACTCTCCAATTTACAGATGTAGCCACCTTTATCTTGACCGATTCTTCGCCAAGGAGGACGTTTAGTCACGCTAAGGCGATAGCTGAGTTTAATCACAGGCAGGCGCGTTGAGACGATTCTAGATACTCAGCATGCATTACACATCTCCACCACTGGGTGGCTAATGCTCCACTAATCCAGTACTTTTGATCGTACAGTATAGTGGCGGATTGATCTACAGCTCTGGCAATTGGTCAGTGACGACTGTAATGTTAATACTGTAGGCGTAACGGGAGGCGGTGGAAAAAGATGGTGACCTACACTTTGCTTTTAAAATATATGTACAGTACATGAGCGTCTGAGTTCCCTAAGGCATAATGGGAATGGTGGGCAAGCGGGAGGCGGTGGAAAATACCGTGCTTTACAAATGCGAGCATCTGAGTCCCCTAAGGCATAAACCAACACCAATGGGGAGGGGGCCGGGCGCTGTTTGCTGTACTTTTACACATGAAATTGGGAATCTCTCATGAGGCGTTGTGGGCTAGCGATGAAGGCTCCCACCTCCCACGCTGGGGGTCCAGGGTTCGAGACCTGATGTGCCTTTTTTTTTTTTTTTTTTATTGTAATAATATACTGTATTATTTTATTTTCATTGTAAGACAGTCAATGGAAAGGTGCACACAAGTTACATATAAATCAGAGTACATCTGCAGGAGCGATTCTTTACGCTAAATGCAACTACACAGCGGCAATAAGTAGAAATGAGTGTATTCTGATGCAACGAATTGAGCAAAACAGTACAGTAGATCTTCGGCGTTTGTGTATTGCACAGGATCTGAATTCCCTCCATGTCTACTGCATGATCTGTGCAAGCTCTCAGGGGGGAAGGGCGATGGGGGTAGGGGGAGACGATGGAAAATACCGTGCCTTTGAAATGCAATTATATGAGCGTCCGAGTCCCCTACGGCATAAACCAACACCAATGGGAAGGAAGTGCCAACCTTTTTTTTTTAATGTGTTCCCGTGACATTCACTTTAATATTTTTTTTCTCTCTAATACATCCAATGGAAGGATGCACACAAGTTTCACAGAAATCAGAGTAGATCTGCAGGAGCGATTCTTTACGCTAAATGCACCTGCACAGCGGTAATGAGTAGAAATGAGTGTATTCTGAGTGAGCAAAACAGTACTGTAGATCTTCGGCGTTTGTGTATTGCACAGGACCTGAATTCCCTCCCTGTCCACTGCATGATCTGTGCAGGCTCCCAGGGGGGAAGGGCGATGGGCTAGCAGGAGGCGGTAGAAAATACCGTGCTTTAGAAATGTCAGTGTCTGAGTCCCCTAAGGCATAAACCAACACCAATGGGAAGGAAGTGCCAACCTTTTTTTTTTTTTGTGTGTTCCCGTAAACGAGCACAAACAGCTAATTAGTACCCTAATAGAACATACTGTGCAGAGATACTAAGTACAGTGATTTGGCATCCGGTAAAACAGCTGTTCATGCTAATTAGTACACTAGTAGAACATACTGTACAGAGATACTGAGGACGGTGATTTGGCATCTAGGAACTTACTGAGGAGCTTTTATCTCTCTCCATTATACATAGAAAGATTAAACTTGCCACTCTACGTTACAATTGTTCGTGCTAATTAGTACACTAGTAGAACATAGAGTACAGAGATACTAAGGACAGTAATTTGGCATCCAGGGATTTAGGGAGGAGCTTTTATCTCTCTCCATTATACTTAGAAAGATCACAATGGAGAGATTAAAGCTCCTCCCTAAGTTCGTGGATGCCAAATCACTGTACTTAGTATCTCTGTACAGTATGTTCTACTAGTGTACTAATTAGCATGAACAGCTTGTAAAGTACAGTGGCAAGTTTAATCTTTCTATGTATAATGGAGAGATAAAAGCTCCTCTGTAAGTTACTAGATGCCAAATCACCGTCCTTAGTATCTCTGTACAGTATGTTACATAGTAACATAGTATCTGAGGTTGAAAAAAGAATTGTCCATCGAGTTCAACCTATTTGTGGTCTCCTATGCATGATGATTTGACTAAAATTTCTGACTGATGCTTCTGTCAGCCGTTGCATTTTATCCCTATTTATAGTAACTATAATGCATGACTATGCACCATACCCCTGGATATCCTTATCCATTAGGAATTTATCTAACCCATTCTTAAAGGTGTTGACAGATTCCGCCATTACAACTCCCTCGGGCAGGGAATTCCAAACACGTATTGTCCTTACCGTGAAAAAGCCTTTACGCCGTATTGTGCGGAATCTCCTCTCCTCTAACCTGAGCGAGTGTCCACGAGTCCTCTGTGTTGATCTAACCAAAAACAGGTCCCGCGCAAGCTCTGTGTATTGTCCCCTTATATATTTGTAGATGTTGATCATATCCCCTCTTAGTCTCCGCTTTTCCAATGTAAACATGCCTAGTCTTTCAAGTCTTTCCGTACTAATTAGCACGAACAGTTTGTAACGTACAGTGGCAACTGCAATTTTTCTAGGTATAATGGAGAGAGATAAAAGCTCCTCCCTAAGGTCCTGGTTGTCAAATCACCATCCTTAGTATCTCTGCATAGTATTTTCTATTAGGGTACTAATTAGCACAAACCGCTAATTAGTACCCTAATAGAACATACTGTACAGAGATACGAAGTACGGTGATTTCGCATCCAGGAACTTACTGAGGAGCTTTTATCTCTCTCCATTATACATAGAAAGATTAAACTTGCCGATGTACGTTACAAGCTGTTCGTGCTAATTAGTACCCTAATAGAACATAGAGTACAGAGATACTAAGGATGGTAATTTGGCACCCAGGAACTTGGGGATAAGCTTTTATCTCTCTCCATTATACTTAGAAAGATTACAATGGAGATAGATTATAGGTCCTCCCTAACTTCGTGGATGACAAATCACTGTCCTTAGTATCTGTGTACAGTATGTTCTACTAGTGTACTAATTAGCATGAACAGCTTGTAACGTACAGTGGCAAGTGTAATTTTTCTAATATAATGGAGAGAGAAAAAAACTCCTCCCTATGTTCCTGGATGTCAAATTACCATTCTTCGCATTTCTGTACAGTATTTCCTATCTAGCCAGAAACCCTGCATCCTGTGCAAGTTAGGCGGACAACTGGAGGGGACCCGAAACACGGTTGCTTCCCGTTTCCCTTTCCAGTGTCACATAAACTAGTGGTTGGTCTACCCCGAAAGCCAAGAGTCTCCTCTTTTGTACGGTACCAGTCCTGTGTCTCTGGGACACCCAGAACTAGAGATATCAGTACGCACAGTGGACCCATTTTCCCATAGACTATAATGGGCCCGTTAATTGGGGCAGTACGGATGGTGCAATGGTTAGCATTACTGCCTCACAGCACTGAGGTCATGGGTTCGATTCCCACCATGGCTCTAACTGTGTGGAGTTTGTATATTCTCCCCGTACTTGCGTGGGTTTCCTCCGGGTACTCCGGTTTCCTCCCACAATCCAAAAATATACTAGTAGGTTAATTGGCTCCCTACGAAATTAACCCTAGCGTGAATGTGTGTGTGTGTGTACATGTGGTAGGGAATATAGATTGTAAGCTCCACTGGGGCAGGGACTGATGTGAACGGACAAAAATATTCTCTGTAAAGCGCTGCGGAATATGTGTGCGCTATATAAATAACTGGTAATAAATAAATAAATAAAATAAATAATTCAGACCCACCATGGGTTCCGACGCTTGCCATGAGCCTTGTGGGGGTCACAGAAACTTGGGGTTGGTACCCTCCGGTAGATAATTGTCTCCCCTTCCATACCAACCTATTGATGAAGGCTCCCACCTCCCATGCTGAGAGTTACAAAGTGCCAACCTTTTTTTTTTTTATATGTTCCCGTGACATTCACATTATTATTATTTTTTCTTTGTTATACATTCAATGAAAGGGTGCACACAGGTTTCACATAAATCAAAGTAAATCTGCAGCAGCGATTCATTCCGCTATATACAAATACACAGCGGTAAAGAGTATAAATTAGTGTATTCCGACGCAACTAACTGAGCTACACAGTACTGTAGATCATCAGCATGTGTATTGTACCTGACCTGAACTCCCTCCCTGTCCACTGCATGACCTGTGCAGGCTCCCAGGGGGGAAGGGCGATGGGGGTAGGGAGAGGCGGTGGAAAATACTGTGCTTTTGAAATACAAATATTAGCATCCGAGTCCCCTAAGGCATAAACCAACACCAATGGGAAGGAAGTGCCAACCTTTTTTTAATGTGTTCCTGTAACATTCACTTTATCATTTTTTTTCTTTGTTATACATTCAATGGAAGGGTGCACACAGGTTTCAAATAAATCAGAGTGGGCTGTGGATTTTCCTACATACAGTAGTATACTGTTGCACATGTCTTGTAACCTGATCGGAACTCCCTCCCTGTCTACTGCATGTACTTTGCAGGCTCCCAGGGGGGAAGGGGAAAGTGGGATGGGGGTAGGGTGAGACAGTGGAAAATACTCTGTTCAAAGAAAAGGCATAATCAAAACTATGGAGAACTTTGCGGTGTATCGTTATGTGCAAAGACCTCACTTATCCCTATCACCCCTGCGTATTTTAGCTAGGGGATTCTGACGCTCCTTCAGCATTGCCCCGTGACCTACCAAATCTGTGCTGTTACTTGCTCCATAGCCGAGGGTCTCTATTGGGCGAGGAGTCACAGGCGGTAGCCATTTCAAATGAGTCTGCCTGCTACAGAATTGTATGTGTACCATATGGTGCATAGAACCTTAACAGTACAACTGCTCCTGCAGCTTTGCCCTGGTTTATGTGAATAACTCCCTCCCTGTCTACTGCATGACTTGTGCAGGATCCCAGGGGGGAAGGGCGATGGGCAAGCGGGAGGCGGTGGAAAATACTGTGCTTTTGAAATGCAAGTACTGTATGAGTCCGAGTCCCCAGTATGTTCTTCTAGTATACTAATTAGCATGAACAGCTTGTAAAGTACAGTGGCAAGTTTAATCTTTCTATGTATAATGGAGAGATCAAAGATCCTCAGTAAGTTCCTGGATGCCAAGTCACCATCCTTAGTATCTCTGTACAGTATGTTCTACTAGTGTACTAATTAGCACGAACAGCTTTTAACTGGATACCAAATCACCGTCCTTAGTATCTCTGTACAGTATGTTCTATTGGGGTACTAATTAGCAAGAACAGCTTGTAAAGTACAGCGGCAAGTTTAATCTTTCTATGTAAGTTCCTGGATGCCAAATCACTGTCCTTAGTATCTCTGTATAGTATTTTCTGTTAGGGTACTAATTAGCACAAACAGCTAATTAGTATCCTAATAGAACATAGGCCCTCATTCCGAGTTGTTCGCTCGCAAGCTGCTTTTAGCAGCTTTGCATACGCTAAGCCGCCGCCTACTGGGAGTGAATCTTAGCTTATCAAAATTGCGAATAGACACTTCTTAGCAGTTTCTGAGTAGCTCCACACTTACTCGGCATCTGCGATGAGTTCAGTGCTTGTCGTTCCTGGTTTGACGTCACAAACACAACCAGCGTTCGCCCAGACACTCCTCCGTTTCTCCAGCCACTCCCGCGTTTTTCCCAGAAACGGTAGCGTTTTTTCGCACACACCCATAAAACGCCCAGTTTCCGCCCAGAAACACCCACTTCCTGTCAATCACATTACGATCACCAGAACGAAGAAAAAACCTCGTAATGCCGCGAGTAAAATACCTAACTGCATAGCAAATTTACTTGGCGCAGTCGCACTGCGGACATTGCGCATGTGCATTAGCGACTAATCGCTCCGTTGCGAGAAAAAAATACAGAGCGAACAACTCGGAATGACCACCATACTGTGCAGAGATACTAAGGACGGTGATTTGGCATCCAGGAACTTACTGAGGAGCTTTTATCTCTCTCCATTATACATAGAAAGATTAAACTTGCCGCTGTACGTTACAAGCTGTTCGTGCTAATTAGTACCCTAATAGAACATACTGTACAGAGTTACTAAGTACGGTGATTTGGCATCCAGGAACTTAGGGAGTAGCTATTATCTCTCTCCATTATACATAGAAAGAATAAACTTGCCGCTGTACGTTACAAGCTGTTCGTGCTAATTAGTACCCTAATAGAACATACTGTACAGAGTTACTAAGTACGGTGATTTTGTATCCAGGAACTAAGGGAGTAGCTATTATCTCTCTCCATTATACATAGAAAGAATAAACTTGCCGCTGTACGTTACAAGCTGTTCATGCTAATTAGTACCCTAATAGAACATACTGTACAGAGTTACTAAGTACGGTGATTTGGCATCCAGGAACTTAGGGAGTAGCTATTATCTCTCTCCATTATACATAGAAAGATTAAACTTGCCGCTGTACGTTACAAGCTGTTCGTGCTAATTAGTACCCAAATAGAACATACTGTACAGAGTTACTAAGTACGGTGATTTGGCATCCAGGAACTTAGGGAGTAGCTATTATCTCTCTCCATTATACATAGAAAGAATAAACTTGCCGCTGTACGTTACAAGCTGTTCGTGCTAATTAGTACCCTAATAGAACATACTGTACAGAGTTACTAAGTACGGTGATTTTGTATCCAGGAACTTAGGGAGTAGCTATTATCTCTCTCCATTATACATAGAAAGATTAAACTTGCCGCTGTACGTTACAAGCTGTTCGTGATAATTAGTACCCTAATAGAACATACTGTACAGAGTTACTAAGTACGGTGATTTGGCATCCAGGAACTTAGGGAGTAGCTATTATCTCTCTCCATTATACATAGAAAGAATAAACTTGCCGCTGTACGTTACAAGCTGTTCGTGCTAATTAGTACCCTAATAGAACATACTGTACAGAGTTACTAAGTACGGTGATTTTGTATCCAGGAACTTAGGGAGTAGCTATTATCTCTCTCCATTATACATACAAAGAATAAACTTGCCGCTGTACGTTACAAGCTGTTCATGCTAATTAGTACCCTAATAGAACATACTGTACAGAGATACTAAGTACGGTGATTTGACATCCGGTAAAAAAGCTGTTCATGCTAATTAGTACACTAGTAGAACATACTGTACAGAGATACTAAGGATGGTGATTTGGCATCTAGGAACTTCCAGAGGAGCTTTTATCTCTCTCCATTATACATAGAAAAATTAAACTTGCAACTGTACGTTACAAGCTGTTTGTGCTAATTAATACCCTAATAGAACATACTGTACAGAGATACTCAGGACGTTGATTTGGCATCTAGGAACTTACAGAGGAGCTTTTATCTCTCCATTATACATAGAAAGATTAAACTTGCCACTTTACGTTACAAGCTGTTCGTGCTAATTAGTACACTAGTAGAACATACTGTACAGAGATACTAAGGATGGTGATTTGGCATCTAGGAACTTCCAGAGGAGCTTTTATCTCTCTCCATTATACATAGAAAAATTAAACTTGCAACTGTACGTTACAAGCTGTTTGTGCTAATTAATACCCTAATAGAACATACTGTACAGAGATACTCAGGACGTTGATTTGGCATCTAGGAACTTACAGGGGAGCTTTTATCTCTCCATTATACATAGAAAGATTAAACTTGCCACTTTACGTTACAAGCTGTTCGTGCTAATTAGTACACTAGTAGAACATAGAGTACAGATACTAAGGATGGTAATTTGGCATCCAGGAAGTTAGGGATAAGTTTTTATCTCTCTACATTATACTTAGAAAAGATTACAATGGAGAGAGATTAAAGCTCCTCCCTAAGTTCGTGGATGCCAAATCACTGTCCTTAGTATCTCTGTACAGTATGTTATACTAGTATACAAATTAACACAAACAGGTTGTATTGTACAGTGGCAAGTTTAATCTTTCTATGTATAATGGAGAGATAAAAGCTCCCCTGTAAGTTACTAGATGCCAAATCACCGTCCTTAGTATCTCTGTACAGTATGTTCTACTAGTGTACTAATTAGCACGAACAGCTTGTAACGTACAGCGGCAAGTTTAATCTTTCTATGTATAATGGAGAGAGATAAAAGCTCCTCAGTAAGTTCCTGGATGCCAAATCACCGTACTTAGTATCTCTGTACAGTATGTTCTATTAGGGTACTAATTAGCTGTTTGTGTACCCTAATAGAAAATACTATGCAGAGATACTAAGGATGGTGATTTGGCAACCAGGAACTTAGGGAGGAGCTTTTATCTCTCTATATTATACATAGAAAGATTAAAATTGCCACTGTACGTTACAAGCTGTTCGTGCTAATTAGTACACTAGTAGAACATACTGTACAGAGATACTAAGTACAGTGATTTGGCATCCAGGAACTTAGGGAGGAACTTTTATTTCTCTCCATTGTAATCTTTCTAAGGTATAATGGAGAGAGATAAAAGCTCCTCCCTAAGTTCGTGGATGCCAAATCACTGTCCGTAGTATCTCTGTACAGCATGTTCTTCTAGTGTACTAATTAGCACGAGCAGCTTGTAACATACAGTGGCAGGTTTGATCTTTCTATGTATAATGTAGAAAGATAATAGCTCCTCCATAAGTTCCTGGTTGTCAAATCACCGTCTTTAGTATCTCTGTATAGAATTTTCTATTAGGGTACTAGTTAGCACGAACAGCTAATTAGTACCCTAATAGAACATACTGTACAGAGATACTAAGTACGGTGATTTGGCATCCAGGAACTTACTGAGGAGCTTTTATCTCTCTCCATTATACATAGATAGATTAAACCTGCCATGTACGTTACAAGCTGTTCGTGCTAATTAGTACCCTAATAGGACATACTGTACAGAGATACTAAGTGCGGTGATTTGGCATTCAGTTAAAAGCTGTTTGTGCTAATTAGTACACTAGTAGAACATACTGTACAGGGATACTAAGGACGGTGATTTGGCATCTAGGAACTTACAGAGGAGCTTTTATCTCTCTCCATTATACATAGAAATATAAAACTTGCCACTCTACGTTACAAGCTGTTCATGCTAATTAGTACACTAGTAGAACATAGAATACAGAGATACTAAAGACTGTAATTTGGCACCCAGGAACTTAGGGAGGAGCTTTTATCTCTCTCCATTATACTTAGAAAGATTACAATGGAGAGAGATTAAAGCTCCTCCCTAAGTGTACTGTCCTTAGTATCTCTGTACAGTATGTTCTACTAGTGTACTAATTAGCACGAACAGTTTGTAACGTACAGTGGCAAGTGTAATTTTTCTAAGTATAATGGAGAGAGATAAAAACTCCTCCCTATGTTCCTGGATGTCAAATTACCATGCTTAGCATTTCTGTACAGTATTTCCTATCTAGCCAGAAACCCTGCATCCTGTGCAAGCTAGGCGGACAATTGGAGGGGACCCGAAACACTGTTGCTTCCCGTTTCCCTTTCCATTGTCACATAAACTAGTGGTTGGTCTGCCCCGAAAGCCAAGAGTCTCCTCTTTTGTATGGTACAAGTCCTGAGTCTCTGGGACACCCAGAACCAGAGATATCAGTACGCAAAGTGGACCCATTTTCCCATAGACTATAATGGGCCCGTTAATTCAGACCCATCATGGGTTTCGACGCTTGCCATGAGCCTTGTGGGGGTCACAGAAACTTGGGGTTGGTACCCTCCGGTAGCTAATTGTCTCCCCTTCCATACCAACCTAGCGATGAAGGCTCCCACCTCCCACGCTGAGAGTCCCAAAGTGCCATCCTTTTTTTTTAATATGTTCCCGTGACATTCACTTTATTATTATTTTTTCTTTGTTATACATTCAATGGAAGGGTGCACACAGGTTTCACATAAATCAGAGTAGGTGGGGCATTTTCCTACATACAGTAGTATACTGTTGCACATGTCTTGTAACCTGATCGGAACTCCCTCCCTGTCTACTGCATGTACTTTGCAGGCTCCCAGTGGGGGAAGGGGAAAGTGGGATGGGGGTAGGGCGAGGCAGTGGAAAATACTGTGTTCAAAGAAAAGGCATAATCAAAACCATGGGGAACTTTGCGGTGTATCGTTATGTGCATTGACCTCGCTTATCCCTATCACCCCTGTGTATTTTAGCTAGGGGATTCTGACGCTCCTTCAACATTGCTTCAAATCTGTGCTGTTACTTGCTCCATAGCCGAGTGCCTCCATGGAGCTAGGAGTCACAGGCGGTAGCCATTTCAATTGAGTTTGCCCTGCTATAGAATTGTATGTGTACCGTACAGTGCATAGAACCTTGACAGTAGAAACTCTCCTGCAGCTTTGCCCTGCTTTATGTAAAACTTGTGTTTTGTCAGTTTGCCATGCGATCGAGCCCGGTGTAACGTAATGTGCATAGACCTCACTTATCTCTATCGCCCCTGTGTATTTTGGCTAGGGGATTGTGACGCTCCTTCAGCATTGCACTGTAGCCTGCAAAACTTATACCATCTCTCACTCCATATCCGAGCGCTGCCTGCCACATGGTGGGGGTTCAGGGGCAGTGGCCATTTTGCCAGTGTGCTATGCGATCGAGTCCGGTGTACCGTAATGTGCATAGACCTCACTTATTCCTATCGCCCCTGTGTATTTTAGCTAGGGGATTGTGACGCTCCTTTAGCATTGCCCCATAGCCTGCAAAATCTGGACTGCTACTTGCTCTGTAGCCTAGGGCCTCCATGGGGCAAGGAGTCATAGGTGGTAGCCATTTCTATTGAGTCTACCCTGCTACAGAATTGTATGTGTACTGTACGGAGCATAGAACCTCAACGATAGAACCGCTCCTGCAGCTTTGCCCTGGTTTATGTGAATAAAAATAATAATAAGGTGTCTGGAAAAAACTAACATGCATTCGTACTTTAGGAATCGAACTCGGGACTATGGGTATAGGAAGCGGAACACTTCACCACTTCGCCGCAGACAGATGAATAAATCCATTGGTTTTGATTATGCTGTAATGGCTACGGGATTAGGACGCTAACATACTGTACAAAATTCCTAATCTCAAGAGGCAATAGTGAACTTCTAACACGTCAATTTGCGACAGTATGCACTACTGGTTTTATGTTGTTTTGTCTGCGGGACTTGGACGCTCACACATTCATAAAGTACTGTAGATGGATCATATACTGTATGCTGTACTATTTGCATCTGTACCGTATATACTGTATTAAATAACGCAGCGTAATGAGTATTTACTGTATTACTTAATGCAGCTTAATAAGTATTTACTGTATGCAGTGTAATGAGACGCCTTAGTAAAGTAGTCCTTATTATACATTTCAGTATTGTATTTTATGGGAGACCACACGCATGCGCAGTGGTGATTGTAAAAAGCGACATCTGGTGGATGATCACAGGTATTACATGTAAAGGTAACGCCAAACGCTCTCCGTGCGATTAGGTACGCCTCTCAGTGACTAGGCGCGCCTCCCTACACCCCGGGACGCTGTGTATGCTCGATCGGGACAAACGCCTCAGCCAGTCAAGATAAAGGTGACTACATCTGTAGTAATTTTAAGAAAATCTCTTGCAAAGGTTCGAAAGGAGACAACATTAATGCATTTAAAATCATTTTTAGATCCCATTGGGCTAAGACTGGTCTAACTTGAGGCCATACTGTTTTTTTTTATAGCTTGGCAGAACACTTTGAGAAGATTCTCTTCAGCCAGCTTTCTGTCCAGCAGAACACTTAATGCTGCTACCTGTACTTTAAGGGTAGACAATGCCAAACCTTTTTCAAATCCATTATGCAAAAACTTCAGCACCTGAGATGTTTCAGCCTTCATAAAGTCAAATTTGGAGTCTGTCCACAAAATAAATGATTTCCAGATTCTATAGTAAATCTTTGACAACACTTTGTTGCTCTACTCTTTGTTCCGCCCTGACGGTTGATATATGCCATGGCCGTGGCGTTGTCTGACTGTATTTTGAACAGGTCGACCTCGAAGCAGGAAACACGCTTGACCGACCTAGAGCGTTGAAGATCGCCCTCAACTCCAATATGTTGATTGAGAGACTTCCTTCCAACCTGGACCAGCGTCCCTGAAACTGACATCCCTGGGTTACAGCTCCTCAACCGCGGAGACTTGCATCCGTGGTCAGAAGTACCCAGTTTGACGTGCTGAAAGACTGGCCCTCTAGAAGATGTGGAGTCTTCAACCACCACAGCAGAGATAGTTGTGCCTGGGGGTATAGGCGTATTATCTGATGCAGGTGTGATCCAGACCACTTGGAAAGCAGATGTAGTTGAAATGTCCGGGAGTGAAACCTGCCATATTGAATGGCTTCGAAGGACGCAACCATCTTGCCTAGAAGGTGGATACAAAAATTAATCAACACTTTGTGTTTGAAGGAAGAAATACTCCCTTAACCACGGTGCAACTCTGGCTCTACCTTGTCGGCCAAAAGAACTGAAAAGAAGGACCAGAGTTTGTACGCCAAGGAGAAGGAGCTGCAGGAACTAAATAAGTGGATTTACCTGCCATAGCCTGTGAAATCCACTTATTAAATTCTGAACAGGGCATCTCCTGTATATGGAAGACCCTCTACATAGCCTTTTTGGTTCTGCATCCGCTGACCACTGACGGAGCCATAAAGCCCTGCGAGCTGAGTCTGCCATTGATGAAATCCTGGAATTGAGTACCCCTATTTCTCTGGGCGCCTTACAGAGAGAGGCTGCAGATTCCTGTATGTGTTGATCTAATGTAATTAGCTCCTCTTTAGCTGCATCATCTTGGATTCCAGAAACCAGTTTCTGTGACCAAGATTCGACAGCCTTGATCACCCAACAGTCCACTATAGCTGGGTGCAAAGCTACGCCTGCCATCGTATAGATTTGAGGGTATTTTCCAGTTTACAATCAGACGGATCCTTAAGCGAGATTGCGCCTGGGACCGGAAGGACAATCTTCTTAGATAAACGGGTAACTGAAGGATCCACTGTTGATGGATTCTCCCACAGTTTCCTACTATCCTGAGGAAATGGAAAAGAAGCTAAAATTCTCTTAGGAATTTGAAACTTCTTATCTCGGTATTGCTAAGCCTCCTGAAACTGACTATCCAGTTCCTGCGAAACCGGAAACGCAACCACATACTTCTGTTATCTACCAAAAAAAGTGGGTTCTTGTGGACCAATTCGGCATCAGGTGTCTTTAATACTTCTCTAACTGTTTGTATCAAAGCCTCAACTCCCTGTGAGGTAGATTCAGAATAATCAGTATTAGACCCTTCTTCAGTCTCTTCAAACTCGCCTTCCTCTAAAGGTGGCATACTGTCATCTGAGTCATCAGACTGTAAGTCCTGCGGAAGTAACCGCTTTTTTGATACCGATTGAGCATATTGAGGGGGACCATGTTCAGCGGTATCCATGACAGAGGCTAAACCCTGTACAGATTTAGCTAATAACTGAGCCCACAAAGGCTCTGGGGTATGTAATGGCTGTGAATGAAGAACTTCCCTTTCCCTTCTGGCCACAGCCAATTCTGATGAAAGGTCAGACATAACTCCTGTGAGAACTGACACCCAAACTGGTGTGGGCTCCTGCGAAGCAGCAGTGGAGTGTAAAGCGGACTGAACTGTACACTGCTCACAGTATAAGCAACTGTCTGCAGCTATCTGTGCAAATTTAGTAGAACACCCCTTACAAATGGGAGGCACTCAATATCCCGGCTGTCTGGATCCCAGCGCCGGGATCCTGACCGCCAGGATACCAACAACTATTCTCCCTCTTGCGGTGTCCACGACACCCCTGGCGGGAGAATAAATAGCGTGGTATGCGCATCGCGCCACTGTGCCTGCAGTGTAGCAAGCGCAGCGAGCCCGCATGGGGCTCTTTTGGTCTCACCCTGCTGCCGGCGGTTGGGATCCCGGTGTCTGTATGCTGGGCACCGATTCCTGAGCGCTGGTAAAATGTAGTACACCCCTTACAAATGTACTTTTTTCCAGTCATTCTCGCAGAGAAACACAGTGGAAACAGAATTACACACAGTGGCAGTCGTGAATGATAGGACAAACAGAGGTATATCATACACAGTTACAACAGCATAGAAACAAAACAATCAGACACAGTTTTTGTACAGTGAATGAAAGGTAAAGGCTAAGGAGAGCGAAGCCAGCCCACCTGTCCCTGTACCTAATTATACAATAGCCAGACAGTACACAGCTTTAGCCTAAAGTCTGTTAATACAGAATCTAGGACCTAGAGAACAGGGACGTGCACTGCCTCCCCTGTCATTAATGATTAGAAGATACTTATGCCACATATTCTGTGTCATAAGTATCTTCGTTATATTATTCGAATCATTTTAAAACATTAAATTAGTTTGTGAGGCACTGGTAGCAGTGCCTCCCGCTGACAACGGTAGCGGGGAGAGAGCGGGTGGGTGGGGCCAAGCACTAGGCTGTAAAAGCCTATCGAAAAAAAACAGTGAAAGTGGCACTTATGCATGTGCCTTGTTGACAGAGACAGGCTTCCCCTGCTAGCGAGGCACATGTGATTGGACAGCCATACGAGGCGACGGAACAAGGTTCCCCTCTCTTCATTCCCTTTGATTCCTCCCCTGCTGGTGGTGATGTGAGCCGCTGCCTTCCCGACAGGATCCCCCCCTGCCCGGAGCTCTCCATTACCCGGCCACTGGCAGTGGCAGGGGGGCCGGAGAGCCAAGTGCAACAGCAATCAGCGGGTGGCGGCGCTGGTAAGTCAGAGCTCGGAGTGCACTGTGTGGCGGCCGGCGCTCTCCTGCTCCTCTTCTCGGGAAGCCGCTTCTGCAGCGCCGGCACCAGCTGCACTCTCCCACTGGCTGCTCTCTGCACGCAGGACCCAGCTGAGAGGGGCTAGGGGAGGAAAGTGGCAGTATTGTGGTGTGTTCAGTGTAACTGACACTACAGGGGGGCGTTCAGTGTAACTGACACTACAGGGGGGCGTTCAGTGTAACTGACACTACAGGGGGGCGTTCAGTGTAACTGACACTACAGGGAGCGTTCAGTGTAACTGGCACTACTACAGAGGGGCATTCAGTGTAACTGGCACTACTACAGAGGGGCGTTCAGTGTAACTGCCACTACTACAGAGGGGCGTTCAGTGTAACTGGCACTACTAAAGAGGGGCGTTCAGTGTAACTGGCACTACAGGAGGCGTTCAGTGTAACTGGCACTACAGGGGGCGTTCAGTGTAACTGGCACTACAGGGGGCGTTCAGTGTAACTGGCACTACAGGGGGCGTTCAGTGTAACTGGCACTACAACAAAGGGGCGTTCATTGTAACTGGCACTACAGGGGGCATTCAGTGTAACTGGTACTACAGGGGGCGTTCAGTGTAACTGGCACTACAGGGGGGGGGGCATTCGGTGTAACTAGCACTACGGGGGGGGGGGGCGTTCGGTGTAACTGCCACTACAGGGGGGGGGGGCGTTCGGTGTAACTGCCACTACGGGGGGGGAGGGGGGCGTTCGGTGTAACTGGCACTACACTGGGGGCGGGGCGTTCGGTGTAACTGACACTACACTGGGGGTGGGGCGTTCTGTGTAACTGACACTACACTGGGGGTGGGGCGTTCTGTGTAACTGACACTACACTGGGGGTGGGGCGTTCGGTGTAACTGACACTACACTGTGGGTGGGGCGTTCGGTGTAACTGGCACTACACTGGGGGTGGGCGTTCGGTGTAACTGGCACTACACTGGAGGTGGGGCGTTCGGTGTAACTGGCACTACACTGGAGGTGGGGCGTTCGGTGTAACTGGCACTACACTGGAGGTGGGGCGTTCGGTGTAACTGGCACTACACTGGAGGTGGGGCGTTTGGTGTAACTGGCACTACACTGGGGGTGGGGCGTTCGGTGTAACTGGCACTACACTGGAGGTGGGGCGTTTGGTGTAACTGGCACTACACTGGAGGTGGGGCGTTTGGTGTAACTGGCACTACACTGAGGGTGGGGCGTTCGGTGTAACTGGCACTACACTGGGGGGGGGGGGGGGGGGAGGCGTTCGGTGTAACTGGCACTATACCGGGGGCATTATTGTGTGGGTGTAGGGGGAGGAGGGTTGATAATATGGTGTGTGTATAGTAACATAGTATTTGAGGTTGATTAGAGGCAATTTGCCCATCGTGTTCAACCTGTTTTAAAATATATTTATAATTTGTAATTTGATAACACAATTTCTCTATCGTCCTAGTGGATGCTGGGGTTCCTGAAAGGACCATGGGGAATAGCGGCTCCGCAGGAGACAGGGCACAAAAAGTAAAGCTTTAGGATCAGGTGGTGTGCACTGGCTCCTCCCCCTATGACCCTCCTCCAAGCCTCAGTTAGATTTTTGTGCCCGGCCGAGAAGGGTGCAATCTAGGTGGCTCTAAGAGCTGCTTAGAAAAGTTTAGCTTAGGTTTTTTATTTTACAGTGAGTCCTGCTGGCAACAGGATCACTGCAACGAGGGACTTAGGGGAGAAGAAGTGAACTCACCTGCGTGCAGGATGGATTGGCTTCTTTGGCTACTGGACATTAGCTCCAGAGGGACGATCACAGGTACAGCCTGGATGGTCACCGGAGCCTCGCCGCCGGCCCCCTTGCAGATGCTGAAAAGAGAAGAAGGTCCAGAATCGGCGGCAGAAGACTCCTCAGTCTTCTTAAGGTAGCGCACAGCACTGCAGCTGTGCGCCATTGCTCTCAGCACACTTCACACGGCAGTCACTGAGGGTGCAGGGCGCTGGGAGGGGGGCGCCCTGGGAGGCAATGTAAACCTATTTTTTGGCAAAAAATACCTCACATATAGCCTCCGGGGGCTATATGGAGATATTTAACCCCTGCCAGAATCCGTTGAAGAGCGGGAGACGAGCCCGCCGAAAAAGGGGCGGGGCCTATCTCCTCAGCACACAGCGCCATTTTCCCTCACAGAAAGGCTGGAGGGAAGGCTCCCAGGCTCTCCCCTGCACTGCACTACAGAAACAGGGTTAAAACAGAGAGGGGGGGCACTAATTTGGCGTTAGAAATATATAAAAAGATGCTATAAGGGAAAACACTTATATAAGGTTGTCCCTATATAATTATAGCGTTTTTTGGTGTGTGCTGGCAAACTCTCCCTCTGTCTCTCCAAAGGGCTAGTGGGTCCTGTCCTCTATCAGAGCATTCCCTGTGTGTGTGCTGTGTGTCGGTACGTGTGTGTCGACATGTATGAGGACGATGTTGGTGAGGAGGCGGAGCAATTGCCTGTAATGGTGATGTCACTCTCTAGGGAGTCGACACCGGAATGGATGGCTTATTTAGGGAATTACGTGATAATGTCAACACGCTGCAAGGTCGGTTGACGACATGAGACGGCCGACAAACAATTAGTACCGGTCCAGACGTCTCAAAAACACCGTCAGGGGTTTTAAAACGCCCGTTTACCTTAGTCGGTCGACACAGACACAAACACGGACACTGAATCCAGTGTCGACGGTGAATAAACAAACGTATTCCTTATTAGGGCCACACGTTAAGGGCAATGAAGGAGGTGTTACATATTTCTGATACTACAAGTACCACAAAAGAGGGTATTATGTGGGATGTGAAAAAACTACCTGTAGTTTTTCCTGAATCAGATAAATTAAATGAAGTGTGTGATGATGCGTGGGTTCCCCCCGATAGAAAATTATTGGCGGTATACCCTTTCCCGCCAGAAGTTAGGGCGCATAGGGAAACACCCCTTAGGGTGGATAAGGCGCTCACACGCTTATCAAAACAAGTGGCGGTACCGTCTATAGATAGGGCCGTCCTCAAGGAGCCAACTGACAGGAGGCTGGAAAATATCATATAAAAGTATATACACACATACTGGTGTTATACTGCGACCAGCGATCGCCTCAGCCTGGATGTGCAGCGCTGGGGTGGCTTGGTCGGATTCCCTGACTAAAAATATTGATACCCTTGACAGGGACAGTATTTTATTGACTATAGAGCATTTAAAGGATGCATTTCTATATATGCGAGATGCACAGAGGGATATTTGCACTCTGGCATCAAGAGTAAGTGCGATGTCCATATCTGCCAGAAGATGTTTATGGACACGACAGTGGTCAGGTGATGCAGATTCCAAACGGCACAAAGGTGTATTGCCGTATAAAGGAAGAGGAGTTATTTGGGGTCGGTCCATCGGACCTGGTGGCCACGGCAACTGCTGGAAAATCCACCGTTTTTACCCTAAGTCACATCTCTGCAGAAAAAGACACCGTCTTTTCAGCCTCAGTCCTTTCGTCCCTATAAGAGTCATATTTGCCCAGGGATAGAGGAAAGGGAAGAAGACTGCAGCAGGCAGCCCATTCCCAGGAACAGAAGCCTTCCACCGCTTCTGCCAAGCTCTCAGCATGACGCTGGGACCGTACAGGACCCCTGGATCCTACAAGTAGTATCCCAGGGGTACAGATTGGAATGTCGAAACGTTTCCCCCTCGCAGGCTCCTGAAGTCTGCTTTACCAAGGTATCCCTCCGACAAGGAGGCAGTATGGAAAAAAATTCACAAGCTGTATTCCCAGCAGGTGATAATCAAATTACCCCTCCTACAACAAGGAAAGGGGTATTATTCCACACTATATTGTGGTACTGAAGCCAGAAGGCTAGGTGAGACCTATTCTAAATCTAAAAAAAAAAAAAAAATTTGAACACTTACAAAGGTTCAAATCAAGATGGAGTCACTCAGAGCAGTGATAACGAACCAGGAAGAAGGGGACTATATAGTGTCCCGGGACATCAGGGATGCTTACCTCCATGTCCCAAATTTGCCCTTCTCACTAAGGGTACCTCAGGTTCGTGGTATAGAACTGTCACTGTCAGTTTCAGACGCTGCCGTTTGGATTGTCCACGGCACCCCGGGTCTTTACCAAGGTAATGGCCGAAATGATGATTCTTCTTCGAAGAAAAGGCGTCTTAAATACCCCTTACTTGGAAGATCTCCTGATAAGGGCAAAGTCCAGGGAACAGTTGGAGGTCGGAGTAGCACTATCTCGGATACTGCTACAACAGCACGGATGGATTCTAAATATTCCAAAATCGCAGCTGATCCTGACGACACGTCTGCTGTGCCTAGGGATGATTCTGGACACAGTCCAGAAAAAGGTGTTTCTCCCGGAAGAGAAAGCCAGGGAGTTATCCGAGCTAGTCAAGAACCTCCTAAAACCAGGAAAAGTGTCAGTGCATCATTGCACAAGGGTCCTGGTAAAAATGGTGGCTTCCTACGAAGCAATTCCATTCGGCAGATTTCACGCAAGAACTTTTCAGTGGGATCTGCTGGACAAATGGTCCGGATCGCATCTTCAGATGCATCAGCGGATAACCCTATATCCAAGGACAAGGGTGTCTCTCCTGTGGTGGTTACAGAGTGCTCATCTTCTAGAGGGCCGCAGATTCGGCATTCAGGATTGTATGCTGGTGACCACGGAGGCCAGCCCGAGAGGCTGGGGAGCAGTCACACAAGGAAAAAATTTCCAGGGAGTGTGATCAAGTCTGGAGACTTTTCTCCACATAAATATACTGGAGCTAAGGGTAAATTTATAATGCTCTAAGCTTAGCAAGACCTCTGCTTCAAGGTCAGCCGGTATTGATCCAGTGGGAAAAACATCACGGCAGTCGCCCACGTAAACAGACAGGGCGGCACAAGAAGCAGGAGAGCAATGGCAAAAACTGCAAGGACTTTTCGCTGGGCGGAAAATCATGTGATAGCACTGTCAGCAGTGTTTCATTCCGGGAGTGGAAACTGGGAAGCAGACTTCCTCAGCAGGCACGACCTCCACCCGGGAGAGTGGAAACTTCATCGGGAAGTTTTTCCACATGATTGTGAACCGTTGGGAAATACCAAAGGTGGACATGATGGCGTCCCGTCTGAACAAAAAACGGGACAGGTATTGCGCCAGGTCAAGAGACCCTCAGGCAATAGCTGTGGACGTTCTGGTAACACCGTGGGTGTACCAGTCGGTGTATGTGTTCCCTCCTCTGCTTCTCATACCTAAGGTACTGAGAATTATAAGACGTAGAGGAGTAAGAACTATACTCATGGCTCCGGATTGGCCAAGAAGGACTTGGTACCCGGAACTTCAAGAGATGCTCACAGAGGACTTATGGCCTCTGCCGCTAAGAAGGGACTTGCTTCAGCAAGTACCATGTCTGTTCCAAGACTTACCGCAGCTGCGTTTGACGGCATGGCGGTGGAACGTCGGATCCTAAGGGAAAAAGGCATTCCGGAAGAGGTCATTCCTACCCTGGTCAAAGCCAGGAAGGAGGTGACCGCACAACATTATCACCACATGTGGCGAAAATATGTTGCGTGGTGTGAGGCCAGGAAGGCCCCACGAAGAAATTTCAACTCGGTCGATTCCTGCATTTCCTGCAAACAGGAGTGTCTATGGGCCTCAAATTGGGGCCCATTAAGGTTCAAATTTCGGCCCTGTCGATTTTCTTCCAGAAAGAATTGGCTTCAGTTCCTGAAGTCCAGAAGTTTGTCAAGGGAGTATTGCATATACAACCCCCTTTTGTGCCTCCAGTGGCACTGTGGGATCTTAACGTAGTTCTGGGATTCCTCAAATCACATTGGTTTAAAACCAGTCAAATCTGTGGATTTGAAGCATCTCACATGAAAAGTGACCATGCTCTTGGCCCTGGCCTAGGCCAGGCGAGTGTCAAATTGGTGGGTTTTTTCTCAAAAAAGCCCATATCTGTTTGTCCATTCGGACAGGGCAGAGCTGCGGACTCGTCCCCAGTTCTCTCCCTAAGGTGGTGTCAGTGTTTCACCTGAACCAGCTTATTGTGGTGCCTTGCGCCTACTAGGGACTTGGAGGACTCCAAGTTGCTGGATGTTGTCAGGGCCCTGAAAGTATAGGTTCCAGGACGGCTGGAGTCAGGAAAACTGACTTGCTGTTATCCTGTATGCACCCAACAAACTGGGTGCTCTTGCTTCTAAGCAGACTATTGCTAGTTGGATGTGTAATACAATTCAGCTTGCACATTCTGTGGCAGGCCTGCCACAGCCAAAATATGTAAATGCCCATTCCACAAGGAAGGTGGGCTCATCTTGGGCGGCTGCCCGAGGGGTCTCGGCTTTACAACTTTGCCGAGCGGCTATTTAGTCAGGGGCAAACACGTTTGTAAAATCCTACAAATTTGATACCCTGGCTAAGGAGGACCTGGAGTTCTCTCATTCGGTGCTGCAGAGTCATCCGCACTCTCCCGCCCGTTTGGGAGCTTTGGTATAATCCCCATGGTCCTTTCAGGAACCCCAGCATCCACTAGGACGATAGAGAAAATAAGAATTTACTTACCGATAATTCTATTTCTCGGAGTCCGTAGTGGATGCTGGGCGCCCATCCCAAGTGCGGATTATCTGCATTACTTGTACATAGTTACAAAAATCGGGTTATTATTGTTGTGAGCCATCTTTTCAGAGGCTCCGCTGTTATCATACTGTTAACTGGGTTCAGATCACAGGTTGTACAGTGTGATTGGTGTGGCTGGTATGAGTCTTACCCGGGATTCAAAATCCTTCCTTATTGTGTACGCTCGTCCGGGCACAGTATCCTAACTGAGGCTTGGAGGAGGGTCATAGGGGGAGGAGCCAGTGCACACCACCTGATCCTAAAGCTTTACTTTTTGTGCCCTGTCTCCTGCGGAGCCGCTATTCCCCATGGTCCTTTCAGGAACCCCAGCATCCACTACGGACTCCGAGAAATAGAATTATCGGTAAGTAAATTCTTATTATATAGTTGTGAGGCCACATTCACTTTCCTAGGAGCGTGCGCACATTGGGGAAAGGGGAGGGTGCTTCAAAAGATCTCTCTCAGGGTACTAGTAGTCCTGGAGGTTTGTATTCTTTTGCTGATGGGGATGTACTGGAGAAGACAGTGCCTCCCCAGTCATTGACCTCACCGCACGTCACTGCTAGAGACAATAACACAGCTGGACCCACACTTGCCCCACTGTGAAAATACACCTGAGTCTTCAGAAATCCGCTCAGGCTGCAGAGCTCCTAAAATGGCACCGTGCTGCAAGGAAATGCCCTGAAGCTCCGCCTCCCGAATGCTCCTTTGTAAGGTGAGCCCTGTAACACAGAGACTATTACCGGGCCACTGTAAGAGCCATAACCACATATGTGCCCCCCCTCCCCCCGCAGCAAGCACTGGCGTGCCCAACCACAGCACTTCACATCCCAGTATTCCCTATGGATGAAAGAGAAAAAAATATATATAATATGTTAGTGGTGTCAGTGGTGGGTGTAGCACTGTGGATTGGTAATAGAGATCTGATATGCAGTGGGTGGCTGGAGGCCACAAAGTGTGGCCCAGAGGTACATACCCCCACAGTGCCCTCCTTAATCCAACTCTGGGTATGGCGACCTCCACTATAGAAAGATCAAGGTGGCACTCTCCAGTCTGGTATAGAAAATATATAAATATATATTATAACATATGACCCAGAACAAAATTAAAATACAGCCTGCCTTACGTTTTTGTTATGCTGCTGGCAGACAGTACTGTAAAATTGGAGACCGGGAGCTTGCTTCTCTCTCTCTCCTCCAAGTAAGAAAATACAGCCACAGCCTCTGCGGCTCCACTCATCGCCAAGGATCCCTCCTCATTCAGTGTAGCCTGTGGCGCTCCAATGACAGAGCCACAGGCTGCTGAGCCGGACAGCAATTGGACATCTGAACTGTCGCTCAGCTGCCCTGCCTGTACAGCTATACTACGGTGACGATATTTGACAGGGCAATGGGGAGCCGGGACTCGGGAGCGCAGCATTGCAGATTGGATTGGTAAGAGAGATCCGATCTGCGACAGGTGACGGGGAGCCCTTTTAGATAGGGGGGGCCCGGGGTACTTACCCCCAGGGCCCCCTTAATCAGGCTCTGGGTGGTCCCTGGGGAGAAAACTTCCTGTGTAGAACTAGAAGGATAGAATTTAACTTGAGTAATGGCTGCCATGAAGTAGGGAAGAAGAAATCATGATTTGACCTGAAAACACGGCCAAATCTGCAAATTGAATTCATCATTAGTCAGTTAGTCAAAAGTCAATTCACCATTAAACCAACTCGCAAGTACTTTCTATAGAAAATGATACAACTTGGAAATTTACGAAGATTTGTGTTTGGCCCATGTTTGCTCCATGTTTATAAACAAAATACTCTTTAAATAGAAAACCATGGGCCTAATTCAGATCTGATTGCAGCAGCAAATTTGTTAGCTAATGAGCAAAACCATGTGCAGTGCAGGGTGGGCAGATATAACATGTGCAGAAAGAGTTAGATTTGGGTGGGTTATTTTGTTTCTGTGCAGGGTAAATACTGGCTGCTTTTTTTTTACACTGCGATTTAGATTTCAGTTTGAACCATACTTGCCTACTCTCCCGGAATGGCCGGGAGGCTCCCGAAAATCCGGTGACCATCCAGGCCCCCCTGAAGAGCAGGCAAGTCTCCCGCTTTCAGTGGTCCCCCCCCCCCCCCCCTGCCCGGTCGCCCACTTAGCGAGTAAAGTGGGCAGTCTGGGCAGGCGATAATGCGATTCTTGTTGAATCGCGTCATCGTAGCCACGCCCCCTGCTGTATAATGCCGGTAAGAGCGGCATTACACAGCGGGGGGCGTGGCTTACATGACGAGATCCCGCAGCCATTCCCCCGTTCTACCTCCACCACACCCCGCTCCGCCTCTTGCCCAACCCCCCTCTACACGTCACAGCCCGCCTCCCTGCTGAACCGACCTGGCTGCTCTCTCCCGGAGAGAGCAGCCATAAAGTCGGCAAGTATGGTTTGAACACACCACACACAAATCTAACTCTCTGCACATGTTATATCCGCCTCCCCTGCAGTGCACATGGTTTTGCCCATTAGCTAACAAATTTGTTGCTGCGATCAGATCTGAATTAGGCCCCATGTGAGCAGCAGAAGCCTGTGTAGAGATCAGTGTGATCTGTGCAGTTCTTCTCTGTTTGTAAAAGTAAAGCGTTAAAATCGGACAAAAATAAATTCCTTTTTTTTTTTTTTTTTTTTTTTTTTTTTTATTCTTCACTTTTACACACCGTGTAGCACTGTACAAATCCTGTGCTGCTCACAGGCACAATACGATTGAACTCGCACACTAATAAATACAGCTAAACATGATTGCATAGACTAGAGCATCGAAAACCAATCCGTCCAATATGATTTTTTGTAAATTTGAGTTTTTGATCATGAAAAACTCAAATGTATTACAGCCATGCCTAGCATGTTTATATACTCTGACCAAGCATTATTCTTAGTAGATTTACCCTCATATCTCAATTTAAAAGAGTACCTTTATGATGTGAGATTTGCAGCATGAATATTCATCTGCCAAATCTGCAGCAACTATGTGATGTAGTTATGTCCGTATGGAACATATCTGTGAAATTCTTTCAGCACCTTGTTATATCTATACTGTGACAAATTGAGGCTGTTATGGGAACAAGGGCGGTTCATACCCTGTACGAGAAATGTACTTGATAATGTGGACATCCAATGTGCCACAGTGTCTCTTCTAACTTAGAATTCAAGTGTGTGTGTGTGTGTGTGTGTGTGTGTGTGTGTGTGTGTTATCATTATTGTTGTTGTACGTTTCTTTTTTTGTTGCTTGTGTAATACATTTGCCGTAAATTATTTTTCAATGTTTTCATGGCAATACTTTACTCTTATACTAAAGATTTTATATAAGCTTGAAGCAAGCTCATCCAGTGCTTTGACTTAAGTGATGTACATGCAGTGCTTTTTGTTTCTTTATGCTAACGTATTATAATTATTTTGCAGTGGAGACAGAGCATTTCTTAATGAAACTCATCAACCGTCCACTGATAGTCCTAAGGGGAGAACATGGATTTATAGGGTGCCGTAAAATGACTGGAACACTTGATTCTAATCGCTCAATTTATGATGTCTTTCAACTGGAATTTAATGATGGTGCCTACAACCTAAAAGGTAATTTTTTTCTATAATTTAGTATTGTTGGGTTGAAGTATAATAATACAGGTTGAGTATCCCATATCCAAATATTCCGAAATACGGAATATTCCGAAATACGGACTTTTTTGAGTGAGAGTGAAATAGTGAAACCTTTGTTTTTTGATGACTCAATGTACACAAACTTTGTTTAATACACAAAGTTATTAAAAATATTGTATTAAATGACCTTCAGGCTGTGTGTATAAGGTGTATATGAAACATAAATAAATTGTGTGAATGTACACACACTTTGTTTAATGCACAAAGTTATAAAAAATATTGGCTAAAATTGTCTTCAGGCTGTGTTTATAAGGTGTATATGAAACACAAATGCATTCTGTGCTTAGACTTAGGTCCCATCACCATGATATCTCATTATGGTATGCAATTATTCCAAAATAAGGAAAAATCCGATATCCAAAATACCTCTGGTCCCAAGCATTTTGGATAAGGGATACTCAACCTGTAGTAATACTTTATATAGCATCTTTCTCCGACTAGGACAGAGCATTTGCAGAGGCTAAGGTAGCCATCTTGGGCATGCTCAGTTGCTATTTAAGGTGATCATTCACCATTCTCTTCTTGCATCTTGTAAGTTGTGAGGATACCGGGTTTATATTTGCGTTATTCTTATTTATTCTCCATCACTGCCTTGAGATAGACAGCGGTTATAGTTCTTGCATGGTACCCCATTTCCTTTGAGTCCCTTGGATTGCACAGGAATTACACTATAGCATTGGTACAATCATACCTTTATTTTACACAGCACACACTACAGTTACTGTCTATAAAAATAGTAACTACAATCTATATACAGTATATATAAAAATGCTAGTAGTATTAGTCACACTCTGAGAACCTTCCACGTCCTATAACAGTGATCCTTCAGTAATAGAAGTAGTGGCCAATTACGCAGTAAAGTACTACTGTAAGGGAAGCTGCTGAGCAGGGTCCTGCTGAGAGAGATGCTGCTGGGTGACTGCAATGCTTTTCAGGAAGCGGCTTCTTCGTATTCCAGCTACTTGGGCCTGCTACTTGCTGATACTGTACCTGGCGTTTCGACCATGCTACCAGTAATACCACTTCTGTGGGTACACTGACCCATGAGCTTCTCCTGATGAAAATGGTGGTCACTGTTGCCGAAGCTACACAGTAGGACTGAAATTCCAGTTCCCATGTTATCCCATGTCAAGAACTGACTAAAAAGTACTGTTTGTCCTCTAAAACCTGTTACTTTCATGATGAGGCAACAAACCTGGGTGGCAGTTACTGTATAAAGCTTTAAGCCCTGGTAGCCCTGGGTGCTTTAAATGAAGGGACTGGCTATAGTACTGTTAGTGGGCCTATCGTTTCTCTTATGACTCTTGCTGTTTTTGGGCCACAACATCTACCAAAATCCCCATTGGAACAATGCCCGCTCCATCATCTTGGTGAGGGGAGTTGGCTTTCCAGCTACCCATGTTAATTCCTTGTAGGTATTTTTGATGTCACAGGGCATTCAGATGAATCTGGCATTCCATGTGGACAGGAGCGAGGGGGCAGTATGGGGAGTGACCATTTGGGACATAGGTTCCCAGAGCCGGATTAAGACCATGGGGGGCCCGGGGGAATTAAGACAGAGGGGCCCCTATTCAAGAGAAGGGGGGGGGGGTGCGTGTGTAAGAGTGTGTGTGTGTGTGTGTGTGTGTGTGTAACAGCAGGTCACATACCAGCCACAGCCATGCCACGATCATACTGCGCTCCCGTCCCCGGCAACCGCACAGACAGCTGAGCTACGGCTCAACTCTCCAATCATGTATGAGTGAAGCAGCCTGCCGCTCAGCCATTGGGGCAGCCTACTTCAGTCAGACATTATTGGACAGCTGAGCCATCGCTCAGCTGTCCTGTCTGTACGGCCGCCACTGCATTGCGGACGGAAGCGCAGCACCACAGATAGGATCGGAAGAGAGATCCGATCTGTGGTGTGGCGGGGGCCCTGTTTGAAAGGGGGGCCCGGGGTACGTATCCCCGGGACCCCCCCCCCCCCCCTCTTTATCCGGCTCTGTAGGTTCCAATGTATTAAGCCTTAAAAAGTGATAAAATGGAGACGGATAAAGAGTGATAAAGTATCAGCCAATCGGCTTCCTAACTGCCATGTCACAGGCTGTGTTTGAAATATGACAGTTAGGAGCTGGTTGTCTGGTCATTTGTAGCTCTTTATCCGCCTCCACTTTATCTATTGTTAAGGCTTAATACATCTGGGCCTTTATGTGGTGGAACCTAGAGGCACAGACCAGTCACATGGCTGCATAAACACAGGATAGTGTTCCTAGGTGCACATATTCACATTTCTCCTTACGTCCTAGAGGATGCTGGGGGCACTTCAAGAACCATGGGATATAGACGGGATCCGCAGGAGACATGGGCACTTTAAGACTTTAAAAGGGGTGTGAACTGGCTCCTCCCTCTATGCCCCTCCTCCAGACTCCAGTTTAGAATCTGTGCCCAACAAGACTGTTTCCACACTGGGGAGCTCTCCAGAGTTTCTCAGAAAAAGACTTGTTAGGTTTATTATTTTCAGGGAGACCTGCTGGCAACAGGCTCCCTGCAACGTGGGACTGAGGGGAGAGAAGCAGGCCTACTTCTGTGAGTTTCAAGGCTTGGCTTCTTAGGCTACAGGACACCATTAGCTCCTGAGGGTTTGAACGCTAGGTACGCCTAGATGCTCGTTCCCGGAGCCCGCCGTCACCCCCCTTGCAGAGCCAGAAGTCAGAAGACGGGTGAGTAGAAGAAGATCAGAAGACTTCAGTGACGGCTTTGCGGTGGCGCACAGCGGCCGCGCTGCACGCCATGCTACCACACACAGCGGCACTACAGGGTGCAGGGCACGGGGGGGAGGGGCACCCTGGGCAGCATGTAAATCCTCAACATGACCTGGCAAAAGTGTTTAAGTGCCTAGGCACTGAATCTGGTCCCCCCCCCCCCCCCCGCCAGTATGAATATTTGATAAAATAGCGGGGCTGAAGCGCACCATTGAGGGGGCGTGGCTTAGCCCTCACAGCTCTCACTAGCGCCATTTTCTCTCCACAGAGCTGCAGAGACGCTGGCCTTCCTCTCCACTGCTGTACAAGTAACAGGGTGCAAAACAGGGGTGGGGGGGGGGGGCACAGTATATTTGGTGCTATTTAATGCAATATAAAAGCGCTTACAGGTCTGGGGCTTTATATAAAAGTGTTTAGAACCGGGATAAGCGCTGGGTTGTGAGCTGGCAAACTCCCTCTGTGTTAATCTGACAGGCTTTACTGTGGGTCTGTCCCCTATATGCCCAGTGTGTTTGTGAGTGTCGGTGCACGTGTGTCGACATGTCTGAGGCAGAGTGCTCTTCCCAGGAGGAGACTGGATTAGGGAAAGAAACGGCTGTGGGAGTGACCCTGTCGGCAACGCCGACTCCTGATTGGGTAAATGTTTTGAGTGCTTTGAATGTGAATGTGGCTCGGTTGAATAAAAGATTGGATAAATCTGAGTCTCAAAACCAGAGGATGTGTTGTCCCAGGTTCAGACCCCCTCGGGGTCACAAAAGCGTTCATTTACTCAGATAGCAGATACAGATACCGACACGTACTGACTCCAGTGTCGACTATAGTGATGCCAGATTAAATCCTAAACTGGCTAAGAGCATTCAGTACATGATTGTGGCGATAAAAGACGTGTTACATATCACGGAGGACCCTGCTGTTCCTGATACAAGGGTCTGTATGTTTAAAGGAAAGAAACCTGCGGTAACGTTTCCTCCCTCTCATGAACTGAACGCTCTTTTTGAAAAGGTTTGGGAAAATCCTGACAAGAAGTTTCAGATTTCCATGAGAATTCCGGTGGCATATCCGTTCCCCTCTGGGGATAGGGAAAAGTGGGAGTCACCCCCCACTGTGGACAAAGCTCTGCACGGCTGTCCAAAAAGGTGGCGCTTCCATCTCCTGACACGGCAGCCCTAAAAGAACCTGCGGATCGTAAGCAGGAAAATACATTGAAATCCATTTAGGTCACTACAGGTACGCTACTCAGACCTGCCGTTGCTTCAGCATGGGTGAGTAGCGCTATTGAAAAGTGGGCAGATAACTTGTCCCTGGATAGGGATAACATTCTTTTGACCCTGGGTCATATCAAGGATGCTGCAGCCTACCTTAAGGAAGCTGCGAGGGACATTGGCCTTTTGGGATCAAGAGCCAATGCTATGGCAGTCTCAGCTAGGAGAGCATTGTGGATTCATCAATGGATTCTAAGAAGGCTATGGAGTCTCTGCCGTATAAAGGTGGTGTCTTGTTTGGTGACGGCCTCGCTGACCTGATATCTACGGCTACCGTGGGTAAGTCATCCTATTTACCTTATGATCCTGCACAACAAAAGAAAACGCACCACTATCAGATGCAGTCCTTTCGACCCAATAAATACAAAAAAGGATGAGGGTCTTCCTTCATTGCTTCTTGAGGAAAAGGAAAAAGGTCGCCGGCTGTGGCAGGTTCCCAAGAGCGGAAGTCCTCTCTGGCTTCTACCAAATCCACCGCATGACGCTGGGACTCCTCTGCGGGAGTCCGCACAAGTGGGGGCACGTCTCCGACTCTTCATTTCTGGGTTCATTCGACCCTAGACCCATGGGTATTAGAAATAGTGTCCCAAGGGTACAAGCTGGAATTTTAAGACGTGCCCCCTCGACGATTTTTCAAATCAGCTTTACCAGTTTCTCTTCCGGACAGGGAGGTGGTATGCGGTGCTATACAAAAACTATGTCAAAATCAAGTCATTGTCATGGTGCCCCCGTCACAACAGGGAGAAGGCTTTTATTCAAGCCTGTTCGTAGTCCCGAAGCCGGACGGCTTGGTCAGACCTATTCTGAACTTAAAATCCCTCAATTTCTATCTAAAAAAATTCAAATTCAATATGAAGTCTCTTCGAGCAGTGATCTCCAGTCTGGAGGAAGGGGATTTTATGGTGTCGGCCGACATAAAGGATGCCTACTTACATGTCCCCATATATACTCCAAATCAGGCTTACCTGAAGTTTGCCATTCAGGATTGTCGTTACCAATTTCAGACGTTGCCGTTTGGTCTGTCCACGGCTCCGAGGGTTTTCTCCAAAGTTATGGCGGAAATGATGGACGATCTCCTGATAAAAGTGAGGTCCAAGGAACAATTACTGCATAGCGTGACGCTCTCCCTGACAATTCTGCAACAACATGGTTGGCTCCTAAACTTGCCAAAATCACAGTTGGTTCCGATGACAAGACTGTCGTTCTTGGGTATGATTCTGGACACTGAATTACAGAGAGTTTTTCTTCCAATGGAAAAGGCTCTGGAAATTCAGGACCTGGTCAAACAGATTCTGAAGCCAGCAAGAGTGTCGATTCATCAATGCACTCGGTTGCTAGGGAAGATGGTGGCGGCCTACGAGGCCATTCAGTTTGGCAGATTCCATGCCAGAGTGTTTCAGTGGGACCTGCTGGACAAATGGTCCGGATCCCATCTGCACATTGCACCGACAGATAATCCTGTCTTCCAAAACCAGAATCTCACTCCTGTGGTGGCTGCACAGCTCTCACCTCCTAGAGGGAAGCAGATTTGGGATCCAGGACTGGATCCTGGTGACCACGGATGTGAGTCTCCGAGGCTGGGGTGCAGTCACACAGGGGGAAAATTTCCAGGGAAAATGGTCAAGCCAGGAAGCTTGTCTACACATAAACATTCTGGAGTTAAGGGCCATTTACAGCGGCCTTCTACAAGCGGAGCATCTTCTTCGCAATCTGCCCGTCTTGATTCAGCCGGACAATATAACAGCAGTGGCATACATAAACCGCCGGGGCGGAACGAAGAGCAGAGCGGCAATGGCAGAAGTCACAAAAGTTTTCCGCTGTGCGGAAAGGCATGTAAGCGCTCTGTCAGCAGTCTTCATTCCGGGTGTAGACAACTGGGAAGCAGACTTCCTCAGCAGACACGACCTCCATCCAGGAGAGTGGGGTCTTCATCAAGAGGTCTTTGCAGAAGTGACAAGTCGTTGGGGAATTCCTCAAATAGACACGATGGCGTCTCGCCTCAACAAGAAACTTCCAAGATATTGTTCCAGGTCAAGGGACCCTCAAGCAATAGCAGTGGACACCATAATGACACCGTGGGGGTTTCAGTCGGTATATGTGTTCCCTCCGATTCCACTCATTACAAAAGTGATAAAGATCATAAGCAGAATAAGGGTTCAGGCAATCCTCATTGTTCCAGGCTGGCCAAGCAGGGCTTGGTATCCAGATCTTCAGGAATTGCTCATAGGAGATCCCTGGCCTCTTCCTCTATGAGAGGATCTGTTACAGCAGGGGCCGTGTGTGTACCAAGACTTACCGCGGCTTCGTTTGACGGCTTGGAAGTTGAGCGCAGGATCCTAGCCCGAAAGGGTATTCCCGGTGAAGTAATTCCCACACTGCTTCAGGCTAGAAAAGAGGTAACGGTGAAACATTATCACCGTATTTGGAGAAAATGTGTCTTGGTGTGAATCCAAGAAGGCTCCTACGGAAGAATTTCAGCTGTACCGTTTTCTCCATTTTCTGCAAGCAGGGGTGCATGCGGGCCTAAAGTTAGGCTCAATTAAAGTACAAATTTCGGCCTTGTCAATTTTCTTTCAAAAAGAATTGGCTTCCCTTCCGGAAGTTCAGACTTTCGTGAAAGGCGTGCTGCACATCCAACCTCCCTTTGTGCCCCCGGTGGCACCATGGGATCTTAACGTGGTGTTGCGGTTCCTGCAATCTCATTGGTTTGAACCTTTAAGTAAGGTAGAGTTGAAATTCGTCACTTGGAAAGTGATCATGCTGTTGGCCTTGGCCTCTGCAAGGCGGGTGTCTGAATTGGCGGCTTTGTCTCACAAGAGCCCCTATTTGATCTTCCATGAAGATAGAGCGGAGTTGAGAACTCGTCAGCATTTTCTGCCTAAAGTGGTGTCATCATTTCACTTGAAACAACCTATTGTAGTGCCAGTGGCTACTGACGCTTTTGAGGAATCGAAGTCTCTAGATGTGGTCAGAGCTTTGAAAATTTATGTAGCCAGAACGGCTCAGATTAGGAAAACGGAGGCTCTGTTTGTCCTGTATGATCCCAATAAGATTGGGGCTCCTGCTTCCAAGCAGACTATTGCACGTTGGATCTGTAATATGATTCGGCACGCTCATTCTACGGCTGGATTGCCGTTACCGAAATCGGTGAAAGCCCATTCTACCAGAAAGGTGGGCTCATCCTGGGCGGCTGCTTGGTCGGGTTCAAACACTTTTGCAAAGTTTACAAGTTTGATACCCTGGCTAAGGAAGACCTCTTGTTTGGTCAATCGGTGCTGCAGAGTCATCCGCACTCTCCCGCCCATTCTTGAGCTTTGGTATAAACCCCATGGTTCTTGAAATGTCCCCAGCATCCTCTAGGACAGAAGGAAAAAATAGGATTTTAATACCTACCGGTAAATCCTTTTCTCTTAGTCCGTAGGGGATGCTGGGTGCCCGTCCCAGTGCGTACTGTATCTGCAGTTATTGGTTATGGTTACACACGTGTTGTGTTGCAGTTATAGTCGGCCTGTTGCTGTCATTATTCATGCCGTTGCATGCGTTGGGTTGAATGCCATGTTGTACGGCATGTTTGAGGTGTGAGCTGGTATGTATCTCACCTTAGTTTAAATCAAAATAAATCCTTTTTCCTCGAAATGTCAGTCTCCCTGGGCACAGTTTCTATAACTGGAGTCTGGAGGAGGGGCATAGAGGGAGGAGCCAGTTCACACCCCTTTTAACGTCTTAAAGTCCCCATGTCTCCTGTGGATCCCATCTATACCCCATGGTTCTTGAAGTGTCCCCAGCATTCTACGGACTAAGAGAAAAGGATTTACCAGTAGGTATTAAAATCCTATTTTTATAACAAAGCATTATAACCCATAATATGTAATCAATATACAGATGTGTACAAATTTGTTAATGCCCTTCTATAAAATAATCTATTTTCTCTGAAATAACTTGAAACTGACAAAAGTAATTGGCATCCATCATTGTTTATTCCATATTTAATAACATTTGATGTTTGATTCAACAGAATATTTTAAATAATAAAACAAATGGAAATGATATAGACAAAAATGATGGCGACCCTTATCCTAATATTTTGTTTCACAACCTATAGAGAAAGTCACTGCAATCAAGCAATTTTCTGTAGCTCTCAAGGAGACTACTGCATAGGTGGTTTAGCCCACTCTTCCTGAGCGAACTTCTCCATCTGTCTCAGGTTTGATGGATGCTTTCACCAGACAGCATGTTTCAGCTCTTTCCATAGATCTTCGATAGAATTCAGATCGGTTCTCACAGAAGGCCACTTCAGAACAGCTGTGTGTTTTGGGTCATTTTCCTATTGGAACACACTTGACCTGCGACTGAATGTCCTGATAGTCTTGAAATTTAATTTTGCCTTGCACAGATTCAAGACACATTGTGTCAGAAGCTGCAAAGCATCCCCAAAACATTACTGAGATTCTACTCTGTTTAAAATACAGTAGGTATGGTGGGGTTTTCTTTTCTTTGAAAGCTGCATTTTGTTATTTGTGAACATAGAGTTGCTGAGACTTTCCAAAAATCTTCAATTTTGGCTTGTCTGTCCAAAAGACATTCTCCCAAAGGCATTGTTACGTCAATATGTATTTGTTTTTCTTTCTTTTTTTCAAAAGTGGGGTTCTCCTGGGTGTTCTTCCATGGAACCTACTGTCGCTCAAAAAGTGTTAGATGGTACGATCAGACATTGATGTATCTTGGAAAGAGACAAGGAAGTCCTGCACCAGACTTAATTTAATAGCGAGTAGTGACTGTAGGGATGTGGTCTCTAAGTAACTGTGTACAATACAAGTATGAAGCTACAGACTGGTGCTACCCACTGATCCTAAAACATATGCAAGAAAGGATGAGGAAAAGGGATCCGTTTCTCTGGGTGCACTCTCTCCAATAAACAACAAGAATTCTTGAAATTATATCCGTGTCTTTGTACTTCTTTTATACCCATATGGGTATTGGTATACATTATTGATTTAGTGTCCATTCATATATATCAGGGCTGGCCAAACCGGTCCTCGAGATCTACCAACAGTTCACATTTTCCAGGCCACCTAGCTTGTGCACAGGTGTAGTCATTTCTAATTAAGATGTGCTGCATTCATTCCTAACTGACAATTCTACAGATCTCCAGGAGACCTGGAAAACATGAACTGTTGGTAGATCTCGAGGACCGGTTTGGCCAGCCCTGATATATATAAAATAAGTACAAAGACACGGATATAATTTCAAGAATTCTTGTTGTTTATGGGAGAGAGTGCACCCAGAGAAACTGATCCCTTTTCCTCATCCTTTCTTGCATATTGATCAATCTTGACCTTACAGTTCAGCTTGTATCTCTGGAAGATTTCCTTGGCTGTCTTTCTAGAACTCTCGATATCCTTTTTGTTTAACCTGAGGTCGATTTTTCATCTTGTGGCCACATCAAGGGTGGTTAGCTACAGTCCCAAGGACTTAAACTTCTTAATATTTGCCACTGTAGTCACAGAGGCACTCCATTATGAGGAAAGGCTTACACTAGAAAAGAGGCATCTAAGAGGAGATATTAATATTTACAAATATATAAAGGGACAATACATGGAGCTATCAGGGGATTTATTTATTGAGATCTCTACACAGGACACGCAAACATTCTCTGAGGTTAGAGGAGAGAAAATGTCATACCTAATTAAGGAAAGGGTTCTTCACAGTAAGGGCAGTAAGGATTTGGAATTCTCTGCCAGAGAACGTAGTAATGGTGGACTCTGTCAATGTTTTAAAAATGGATTAGATAACTTTGTAACTGAAAAAGATATCCAAGGATATAGCATTTAAAATG
Organism: Pseudophryne corroboree; assembly: GCF_028390025.1. Taxonomy (NCBI): domain Eukaryota; kingdom Metazoa; phylum Chordata; class Amphibia; order Anura; family Myobatrachidae; genus Pseudophryne; species Pseudophryne corroboree. The sequence continues at coordinate 254,948,284 of NC_086450.1, forward strand.
AAAGTATTTTAGAAACCGCACAAATTATAGTTGTTGTTTAGATTTAAAACATAACTTCATCTGGGTCATTATAGTTACACTATTCTGTATGTAACTATAGTTTAAGAATTATATTATAGGTTGAACTCGATGGACAATTTATCTTTTTTTCAAGCTCATTAACTATGTTACTATGTTAAGCTGCTTGGAGATGGTCTTGTAGCCTTTAGCTTTATAACATGATTGTCTATAATTTTCTCTCTGATCTCCCCTGACAACTTCTTTGCTTTCTTTGGTGCACACGATGATACCAAACAGCAAAGTGACTACGTTTTTCCATTTAAATAGGCTAAATGACTGATTAGAAGATTGAATGTGTGTGATACTAATAATTCAAGAGAGCAATCAGTTTGAAATATCACTATAATCCAATTATTTTTGGAGGTGCCAACAAATCTGTCTAGGCAATTTTAGAACATCTTTGAAGAACAAGCAAGAATTTATTTTTTTTCCGTTTCTTTGCTTTGTTCTAAGACAGGCATGTCAAACATGCGATCCAAAAGCAATTTTTTTTTCGTCCCGAAAGGGTGGGCCCAAATGTACATATAATGCAGCCCAGTCCTGCATGTGTGGAGGTACACAAAGAATCTGGCCGCTGGTATGTCAGTCCCCCAGAGGTGCCACTGAGCAAGACCATGGTGCTCAGTGGTGGAGCTTCATAGTAATGGCCACTAATAGTGGCTGTAATGATTACATCCTCTATTATCTGCCATTACGATAAAGCTCTACCGCCGAGCACCATGGTATTGCTCAGTGTCACCTCCTCCTTTTCCAGGGCTGCTGGCAGCATGGTGACATCATCACACTCCCACGGCTAGCTCAAAGAGTAACCTAGGCGGCGGGTGCACTATCCTCCTCCTCAGCCCATTCCTGCTCAATGAAACGTGATGGTGACAGAGACTGCTCGTTACAAAGCAGCTACTCCAGGTTTGAATACTTTGTTATGCTACTATGTATATGCTACTATATATTATTACAGTGCATCTGGAAAGTATTCACAGCGCTTCAGTTTTTGTACATTTTGCCTTATTCCAGACTTGATTAAATTCACTTTTTCCCTCAAAATTCTACACACAATACCCCATAATGACACCGTGAAAAGTGTGTTTGAGATTTTTGTAAATCTATTAAAAAAACAAAACTAAGAAATCCCATGTACATAAGTATTCACAGCCTTTGCTCAATAATTTGTTGATGCACCTGTGGCAGCAATTACAGCCTCAAGTCTTTTTGAATGATGACACAAGCTTGGCACACCTATCTTTGGGCAGTTACGCCAATCCCTCTTTGCAGCACCTCTCAAGCTCCATCAGGTTGGATGGGAAGCGTCAGTGCACAGCCATTTTCAGATGTCTCCAGAGATGTTCAATCGGTTTCAAGTCTGGGCTCTGGCTGGGCCACTCAAGGACATTCACAGAGTTGTCCTGAAGCCACTCCTTTGATATCTTGGCTGTGTGCCTAGGGTCGATGTCCTGCTGAAAGATGAACCATCGCCCCAGTCTGAGGTCAAGAGCGCTCTGGAGCAGATTTTCTTCCAGGATGTGTCTGTAAATTGCTGCAGTCATCTTTCCCTCTATCCTGACTAGTCTCCCAGTCCCTGCCACTGAAAAACATCCCCACAGCATGATGCTGCCACCACCATGCTTCACTGTAGGGATGGTACTGGCCTGGTGATAAGTGGTGCCTGGTTTCCTCCAAACATGACGCCAAAGAGTTCAATCTTTGTCTCATCAGACAAGAGAATTTTGGGGGTCATTCAGATCTGATCGCTGCTGTGCGTTTTTGCACAGCGAGTGATCAGTTCCCAACTGTGCATGCATCAGAATGCGCAGGCGCGTCGGACAACAGCAACAGGCGTCGCCAGCCAGCGACGGGATGGTGCAAAAAAAGATGATCGCATGGGCGTTCGCAAGGTGATTGACAGGAAGAGGCCATTTGTGGATGGCAACTGACCGTTTACAGGGAGTGCCCGGAAAAACGCAGGCAGACTCGAGCGTTTTCAGGGAGGGTATGTGACATCATGTCTGGCCCCGATCAGCAGGAATCAGTCACACTGGAAGAGTAAATCTTGGGCTGCGCATAGACTGCACAAACCGATTTTTAGCAGCTCTGCTACACATGCGATCACACACTTACACGGCAAAAATACACTTCCCCTGTAGGCGGCAACTATCTGAACGAAGGACGGCTAAAAACGCAGCCCAGCGATCAGATCTGAATGACCTTAAAACTCCAAGCGGGGCTGCCATGTGCTTTTTACTAAGGAGTGGCTTCCGTCTGGCCACTCTACCATACAGGCCTGATTGGTAGATTGCTGCAGAGATGGTTGTCCTTCCGGATGTTTCCCCTCCCTCCACAGAGGAATGCTGTAGCTCTGACAGAGTGACCATCGGGTTCTTGGTCACCTCCCTGACTAGGGCCCTTCTCCCCAGATCGCTCAGTTTAGAGGGCCGCCCAGCTCTAGGAAGAGTCCTGGTGGTTCCGAACTTCTTCCATTTATGGGTGATGGAGGCCACTGTGCTCATTGGGACCTTCAAAGCAGCAGATATTTTTCTGTACCCATTCCCAGATTTGTGCCTCGAGACAATCCTGTATCCGAGGTCTACAGACAATTCCTTTGACTTCATGCTTGGTTTGTACTCAGACATGCACTGTCAAGTGTTGGACCTTATATTGACAGGTGTGTGCCTTTCCAAATCATGTCCAGTCAACTGAATTTTCCACAGGTGGACTCCAATTAAGCTGTAGGAACATCTCAAGGATGATCAGTGGAAGTGCATAACCTTAGCTCAATTTTGAGCTTCATGGCAAAGGATGTAAGTACTTATGAAAATGTGATTTCCTAGTTTTTCATTTTTAATAAATTTGCAAAAATCACAAAAAAAATCTTTTTTTCATGTTGTCATTATGGGGCATTGTGTGCAGAATTTTGAAGGAAAAAATGAATTTACTCCATTTTGGAATAAAGCTGTAACAAAATGTGGAAAAATTGAAGTGCTGTGAAAACTTTCCAGATGCACTGTACATACAGAAACACACAGAAAAGAACATTGTGTGTGTGTGTATGTAACTATGATTTGTGCTGCCACTCTATTTCTTCAAAATGCAAGATGCTCAGATGCCCACCATCACAGGGAAGTACAAAGCAGCAAAAGTAGGCTGTGGTTGGTAATGCAACCACACTCACAGGGGGCTTTCAAAACTGCATATAAGACTTTTAATTTTCCATGTGGCCTGCACACTCTTAGACTTTGAATATTCGTCCCGGTTGGGATTTTCAGTTTGACATGCCTGTTTTAAGGCATACCAAATGCATGCAGACAGTAGCAATCCATTTCAGGAGAAATGTACCATTGTTTCAATAAGATGTAAGGGTATCAACAATTTGTCCAATGTGCACCTCTGGTCATGCAGTACTTTCCGGTGTAAAAATATGTGTCTATGCAACAGTACATTACATTCAGTTTTAGAGATCTAATTCTACTGACAGGGACAAAGCAGCTATATAAAAAGAGGGACTGTTAAACACAATAGGATTTACATATTACACATACAGTAGTAAAATAACACATTCAGATTCGTCAATGCCCTATCTGTATCTGTCTAAGGCACAGTCCGGTCCACAGCTACCGTGATCAAAAACACTTAATAGCATCTTCTTTTAAGTTCTTTTTTTCTGGGGTTTTCTTATTGGCTAACCGAAACGCTTGACGTCAGTGAGCCAATAAGGATATTCGGGTAAATCCGAGTAAAACCGAACCCGCTTATCTCTAATTGTAATGCAGTGTTCCATTTACACACAGGCAGTGTGTGACTGTATAAGAGAAAAGACAGGTATTTTTCCCCACCAGCTGTGCACACATCTAATTGTCTGTTCCTCCTGCACTTATATAGCAGGCTGGAAAAAGTATATTGGTCATTATCCAGAGGCGAGCAGGAATGGACCCATGGGTCATTGCATTAGTATTTATCCTTTAGATCAGGCATTCCCAACCACGGTCCTCAAGGCACACTAACAGTGCAGGTTTTAGTGATATCCAGGCTTCAGCACAGGTGACTTACTTAGTAGCTCAGTTATTTTGATTTAACCATCTGTGCTGCAGCCTGGATATCACTAAAACCTGCACTGTTGGTGTGCCTTGAGGACCGTGGTTGGGAATGCCTGCTTTAGTTAATATACTCTTTCATGAAAGAAGACACTGGCATCCACACAACTTGTGCACCAGGTATATTCATTAATATAATAGTCTCACCCTGTGACCAGCATTTCCATATAAGGATTTACCTGGACTTTGACATTCCAATGGGAGGTGCACACATTATGAGTAGTATTGCAATAGGACATTGAAGTTTCATTATTTCTCTTCTACAAGGGCAACATAAGAAATGCTGTGTTGCCATCCTCTGATGCAATTATGTCATATGTCACTAAATGTACAAGAACAGGATCAATTTTGAAACTGTACATTTTTTCCAGTTCTCTCTTACTGAGTCTGTCTCTAATTAATTGATATTTTGTTTGTAGATTCAACTGGGAAATACTGGACTGTGGGCAGTGATACATCAGTTACCAGCAGTAGCCCTACCCAGGTAGATTTCTTCTTCAAATTCTGTGATCAGAATAAGGTAGCAATCAAGGTGAATTCCCTCTACTTGAAGGGTGATCATGCTGGTGTTCTGAAAGCCAATGCAGAATCTATGGACTCCTCTACCCTGTGGGAGTACTGAGCACCTGTTACTTATGACCTTTGTCTACAGTTTGATCTGATCTTGTATAAAAAAAAAAAAAAACACTATGTTCCGCTTCCTCGGCAGGGCATTACACAACAAGAAATGCTTTGGTTACTAAAAAGTTTACTGGGTTTGCAATTTTCTTTACTTAATCATTGTATATGGATCAACGGGATGCTGCATATTCTGTAAACATCAGTACTTAATACATTGTAATTACTATACAGCACACAAATATGGTAAAAAAAATTCCTGTTATCCAGCATGTCCTGCTAAGAACAAACACATTTAAGTATTTTGAGTGTCCTTTGCTTTAAAGAAAACTATTTAAATGAGAAATGCATAAGATCAAATAAACTACCTCGTAGGCAATAGGGACCCAAGTATGACTCCGTATTACTGTCATAGTATTTACCTCTGTGAATGAGAGAGAAAATTACACACATACAGGCTTATTCAATTAGCCGCTGATTGAGGATTTACGCATGTGGCAAACTCATTGACTATGCAGTTTATGCAGAATCTGAGTTTCCATGCTATAATACCCAATTTTAGGTTCAGGAAAAAGGACATTTAATTGAATAGCCTTTCCTTGTGCCGTGCAGTAATTAGACGACAAATAGCCGCTGGGTTTAATGGCAGATAATCTAATTATCATAACCAAAGTCTACTAAGAAGACAGTGCCTAAATATATGGTGTCTAGCATTTAATTTTAACAGTGTCAGCTATGTGTGAAATTGCAAATAACCAGTTAATGTTTTTGAAACCAAACACTTCTTGGAAATGATATAGGATTTAATGTCTTTAGTTACAGGCACAAGTATTTTGTGCATTGTAGGACGCCCCTGTATGCTGTTGTGACATGCTTTATATAATGGTGCTATACAACTCCGTTCTGAATAACTGAACATTTGGACATTGGTGAGATCGGCAAGTTAGATGCAAGATAAAGTGGAAAGTTTATCAGTGTTGGTCACTGTTCCTTATGGGCTGCTGCTATGTATCATCCTATCAGCAGTGCTATTAAGGCTATGGTTTAATCTGTAGAGAATTAGAAATTAACAAATCTAAATATATATATATATATAAATTATAGCCACAGGACAGGCACTATAATTATATATATAATATACACACACGCACACACATATACGGTAGGTATTAGCGGCTCTCACAAGATTTCGAATCAATAGAAGGCACTGAAACAGTATTGCTGGTCGATGTTTTCACCTGACTAAAATTTCTGTGGTGTATTGAAACGCTGACCACGGTTTTCTTGATGCGAAATCCTGTGAGTGTCACCAATATCTACCATTTGTACTGTCACTCTGGAGGGCGCCAGGATCATTAAATGCTGGATTGTGGAGTGCCAAGCATTTGCATATGTGTATATGTACGTATGCATGTATGTGCAGTATGTGTGTGTGTATATGTATATGTGTGTGTGTATATATATATATATATATATATATATATATATATATAATCTTTGCTTTTACATGTATAACACCATCCTCAGCAAGTCATTTAGAGTGTAAGAGCAGTATACGATTATATATGGGAGACGTGTTTTATGCCATTACTGCACATTTTGCTCTCTATTTTTATTTCCTGGGTTGTTATCTGGAAAGTTTGTATTCACTTATAATTTTTTAATTTCTGTTATCCTACTGGAGAATGAAAGAACAATTACCTTTTGTTAAATTACCAAAACAGTATTCTTTTTTCTTTTTGTTTAACATTCATTGTGATTAGGAAACGTTGGGGCAGATGTATTAAGCCTGGAGAAGGCATAAAGAAGTGATAAAACAGTGATAAGTGCAAGGTGATAACGCACCAGCCAATCAGCTCCAATATGTAAATCGACCGTTATGAGCTGATTGGCTGGTGCGTTATCACCTTGAACTTATCACTGCTTTATCACTTCATTATGCCTTCTCCAGGCTTAACACATTTGCCCCAAAGATTGAAAATATTTTTAGATAATTTACTATCTATAAATTGATATTTCTAATGGAGCCAAATTTCTACTGTAATTTACCATCTTGGTTTATAATATTAATTGATCAAAATGTAAGGTGTGCCAGAATATTACTGTGGCATGTGCTAGGCTTTCTAACTGCCCATTGCAAATCAACCATTCCACCACTCTTGTATGACTATTTTTTTTATTATCTTTATATAAATGGTTTAAATTAAATGTCCAATGTTCCATTGCTTTGCTACTTGTAATCTTGTGCTGTATTTTTCCATCTGACTGGTCTACAGAGCTGCAGCTTGCTAACTATGATACTTGAAATAAAAAATAAACTGGATAAACCGTGTAAATTGTTTTATTTGTGTTTTAAATTCTGTAAATGCATGCAATTAGTTTGACTAGGGAAACACTACTAACCATTGTGTGGTAATGAAATTATTCCGGTTGTAGGGGGAAAAACTTTTAATCTACATACCAAGGTACAAGACACCGCTTTGTGAAAATGTTCCTAGTTTTTGATTTTCAAGATGAGGTCTTATTGGTACTTTTATAAAGCTTTTTTTCTATTTATATATTATATCAGTCCTTCCTTTCTATCTAAAAGTAAGATACTTCAGGCTTTAAATGATCACATGATCAATAACCAAAGGAATACAGACTAGAATACGAAGGGGGACCAGGAGTATAAATAACTTTGTTCAGCGAGGTCATGGACCAAACCACTTCAGGTGCAACAGTGCAAAGCATATGGTTCACCTGTGCACAGGATAAATCTACTCTCTTTGCAACCCACAAGTGCCCATAGGTATTTTAAAAAGTCTCCTGAAAGAAGACTTTCATGTGCAAAAAATCAAATCAAAGTTAAACCCACCCACCCATATGTCTAGCTCAGATCAATCGTCTGTAAGCAATCCTGGGGGCTTTAACCCTTACAAATATAGACTAAGATTAGAGAATGGATTTGACTAATCAAATTTTGGGAGACCAAATAAGCAATCGTATGTAACTGATACATTCATTTTGGCTAAATTGTCATTTTAAACGCTGACAGTCTGGATAGCCAGGATATCTAGAAGCCCATCCGACTCTGTAACAAGGCTTCAACTTGATTCAAGAAGGGCATATATTTAATCTCCACTAATTTAGATGTGGAATTGGGAATACTGATACCCAAATACAAAATAGTCTTTCTTCCAATTATATATATTCAGAAGTTTAAGTCTGGTCAAAGTCTCGGGACTCAACTGGAAAGGTAAGGCTTCGTTTTGGTAATGTTTAGTTTGTAAAAGGAAGCTGCACTATAATAATCATGTAGGGCAGGAAGGGAGGATTCAGGATCAGTAAGCACATAATCTGCAAATAAACTCAATTTGTGTAAAGACGGACCAACTTGAATCCAAGGGAAGGGACAAGGATTGACGTATTTTAGCAGCAAAAGGTTCATAAGTGGGGAGAGGGGACATCCTTGTTGGGTACCATTTGAAATTACAAAAGGGGAGGATACAAAGCTGCTACTTAATACTGTAGCAGTTGGAAAGCAATATAGTGCAGATATAGAGGACCCAATCACTCCGTGTAGCCAAAATTTAACAGAACAGCAGTAAGGAAGTCCCTGTGTAGGTGTTCAAATGCCTTTTTCAGCGTTGAGTGAGAGAAGTATGGCTTCACGTCTCTCTCATGAGTATCTCTGCCATGTGAAAAGCCCTGCAAGTATTGAGATGCCTGCCTACCCCGTACAAAACCTAAATGGTCTGGATGGTATATGTTGAGGTATAAACTGGGAGAGTCTGTTGGCAATTAATTTAGAAAAACATTTCAGATCTGTTTTTAAGAAGAGCAATTGGCCTATAGTTCTGACAGAGGGAGGGATCTTTCCCTTGCTTGTGACTGGTGATAATTCGAGCCTGTAGCATTTCCGTAGGGAGAGAACCTTGGTCAGAGGCATAAGTATAGAGATTAGTGAGAGTAGGGGCAAAGTCAGGTGCAAATTTTTTATAAAGAGAGTTGGTAAATCCATCCAGACCAGGGGGTAAATTTACTAAGATGGGAGTTCTATTTCCGATGGGATGTTGACATTAGCAACCAATCAGATTCCAGGTATTATCTTCTAGAATGGGTTGGATACATGAGAAGTAGATTCTGATTGGTTGCTATGGGCAACATCCCATCTTAAATAGAACTCCCATCTTAGTAAATTTACCCCCGGGTGCCTTCCCTGAGGGAAGGGATTGAATAACAGCTAGAATTTATCAGTCCATGGAGAATTAACCCGGTGTCAGTACGGTAGAAAATTGTTACACCGGCAGTCAGGTAGGTCAAAATTACCCTGCAATATTTAACCACACATTTCTTATTTTTTTCAAAGATTTGTAAATCCATCGGTATATTTTAGTTAAAAGACTCAAAGTTATTTATGTGAAATAAAAGACCTTTAGAAGTCATCTTAGGAACTTTATTTTACTATTATGATTTTTTTTTTAAATAATTAACAAAAATAGACATCCTTAGTCTCACTGTTATTAAACTAATCTTTTTGACATAAATTTTACTTTATGGTGTAAGTGAATACAAGATCTTTGGGAAATAGATGCAAAGTCTTATACTAATCACTTTCTTGCAGCATATCAGCACACTTGCGGCAGTACCTGGATTTCTGAAGTCTGGTGGGTGTTTGTGCTGAGGGTGACTAGATACTGATTAACGTATTTGATACTGTAGTGCACTCAGTGGTATATTATCATAATCGCTGTCAGCAGCCTCCTGCTCTGTGTCACTCTGCTGGCTACGTATACTAACGTGATCTTCTTGGTCACTTTGTTCGGAATCTGATTCCTCTAATAAAGATAAAATACGTTGCTGTTCACGTTCCTCGTGATCCATTTTGAAGAAAAACCTATAAATAACAAAAAACATAAACAATAAACACTACACTAATTTGGCTAGAAATTGTAACATCGACTGTAAGGTTGGGTCATATTTACCTTTTTGACGTTTGCGCATGTCTATCTCCCTGCGCAATCGCACATCAACTAAGCTGTGGCAAAAAACAAGACGTGAGGGGTCGTAACTCCAGCTACTGAGAAGTTTGGCAGCGTCGCATTACATTACAAAAAAATACAAGTGAAAACTGCTCTGGTCATAATGACCCAACCTGACTGACGCCGGGTTAAGGGAGTCTAACTCTTCAACTCTCAACTTGGGGAGGTGTAGGTCTTTTAAAAAGGAGTAAATAAGCATTAGGCTGAGAGACGGTGGGGCCAAATCTCAAATTTATATAATTTTTCGTAATATCGTGCAATTGCATCAGCTATATTTGAGGGGTTAAGTAGTATCTTCCCATCAGGGGTACTGTATGGCTTTAATTTTATTTCTAATCTGATGTACTGTACTCCGAGTTTACGGGCCAGAAATTTACCTGATTTATTACCCAGGGTATAAAACTTCTGTTGCAACTTGGTAAGAGCAGACTGCATGTGGTTTAGAAACAATTTATGAAGCTGGTTCCGAATAGAAAACAATTCATGTTTCAGTGAGCGGGACGGCCAGGTTTGGTTTAATAATTCAACCAAGAGTAGACACTCTTCTAAATCTGCCTGTTGACTAAGGTATTGTCTCTGCAGTCTGGCTCCTGTCTGAATACTACTCCTCTCAACACTGCCTTAAGAGCACACCAAAACATGGCAATTGATGTGTGAAGGGGGGACTAATTTGCAATTCATGCAGTCAGCATCAGATAGGGTGGTAACCGTGTCAGGGGAAGACAACAGATAGTCTGTACTCGCCAAGGAGGATCTTTGGAGTGAAATCAGTCCCACGTCCAAGTCACTGCAGCATGGTCGGACCACACTATTGGGGCAATACTAGAGCAACGAGTATGTAGGATTGTCCACTTGTCAAGCAGAATCAGATTAATACGAGACTAAGAATTATGTACATGGGAAAAATAAATATAATCTTTAACTAAGTGAATCCGCCATACATCATATAGATCCAACTTCAAGCAACTGGCGCAAACTACCCGTAGAACTCTGACCCAATCCAAGCCGCAAGTGGCCGATGACTTATCAAGTTTTTTATCCAACACCAAGTTGAAATCACCCATAAGTACCAGATGACCCTTCTGAATGGTTTGGTTCTAATAAGGTCTGTAAAAAGGGCACTTTACATGTATTTGGAGCATACATGAAGACCAATGTCATCTCTTTCTTCAAGCTTCCTAACTAGGATCAGATAACAGTCATCTTTATCTGCAATCTGAGAGAACAGTTCAAATTGTACAGAGTTTTGGAATAATATAGCAACTCTGTTTGTTTTAAAGGGACCATTAGCAAAAGGGTAGCAAGAGTTATGCATAATAAGGGAAGCTAAAGATGAAAAGTGGTTTTCCTGGAGGGCAATCATCTAAGCTTTTTCTCTATGAAATGTCTCTAAGGCTAGTCTTCTTTTGTTTTGGGGGAGTTAAGTCTGTGAGTATTTAACAAATAAAACTTGACCATTGAAAATTATAAACTACCTAAACGATCCGGAGGTGTTGCTTACCCTGACTTAGATTCCTACGACTCTGCTTTCCTTCTCAGTCAGGCACGTGATTGGTTTGCCTTACAGTCCCCTAAACCCTGGGTCATTATTGAAAGGCCCTTTTTGGGAACAATTGCGCTTACAGATCTATTTTTGCTTCCTACACAGGCTACTCATACGTGGATAAGCCCTAGGGCCGCGATTAGGTCCCCATTACGTACTTAGCATGCAATAGTTTCAGCTGATGGTGCAATCACATTACCAGTGGCTGAGCTTTCTATTGAGTTTATAGCCGGCTCTATTTTTAATTTCAGATTAGATTCCTGGATCACAGCGGGAGCATCAGTTGAAGGATCTCTTCGATTCAAACAGTTTAATTTCCTTTTCACAACTGCAATTACAATTCAATATTCCAAAACAAGATTTTTTAAATATTTGCAATTATATAGTATTGGCTATATACTTATGTGGATAACTCATTTATCCCCTCTCCATTGCCTGTAGTATTATCTGTTATACCCCTTTTTCACTAGCTCTAAAAGCACGGGTAAATGCGCGGGGGCATGCATTTACTAGAGATGAGCGCCTGAAATTTTTCGGGTTTTGTGTTTTGGTTTTGGGTTCGGTTCCGCGGCCGTGTTTTGGGTTCGACCGCGTTTTGGCAAAACCTCACCGAATTTTTTTTGTCGGATTCGGGTGTGTTTTGGATTCGGGTGGTTTTTTCAAAAAACCCTAAAAAACATCTTAAAACATTGAATTTGGGGGTCATTTTGATCCCATAGTATTATTAACCTCAATAACCATAATTAACACTCATTTTCAGTCTATTCTGAACACCTTACACCTCACAATATTATTTTTAGTCCTAAAATTTGCACCGAGGTCGCTGGATGACTAAGCTCAGCGACCCTAGTGGCCGACACAAACACCGGGCCCATCTAGGAGTGGCACTGCAGTGTCACGCAGGATGTCCCTTCCAAAAAACCCTCCCCAAACAGCACATGACGCAAAGAAAAAAAGAGGCGCAATGAGGTAGCTGACTGTGTGAGAAAGATAAGCGACCCTAGTGGCCGACACAAACACCGGGCCCATCTAGGAGTGGCACTGCAGTGTCACGCAGGATGTCCCTTCCAAAAAACCCTCCCCAAACAGCACATGACGCAAAGAAAAAAAGAGGCGCAATGAGGTAGCTGACTGTGTGAGAAAGATAAGCGACCCTAGTGGCCGACACAAACACCGGGCCCATCTAGGAGTGGCACTGCAGTGTCACGCAGGATGTCCCTTCCAAAAAACCCTCCCCAAACAGCACATGACGCAAAGAAAAAAAGAGGCGCAATGAGGTAGCTGTGTGAGTAAGATTAGCGACCCTAGTGGCCGACACAAACACCTGGCCCATCTAGGAGTGGCACTGCAGTGTCACGCAGGATGTCCCTTCCAAAAAACCCTCCCCAAACAGCACATGACGCAAAGAAAAAAAGAGGCGCAATGAGGTAGCTGACTGTGTGAGAAAGATAAGCGACCCTAGTGGCCGACACAAACACCGGGCCCATCTAGGAGTGGCACTGCAGTGTCACGCAGGATGTCCCTTCCAAAAAACCCTCCCCAAACAGCACATGACGCAAAGAAAAATAAAAGAAAAAAGAGGTGCAAGATGGAATTGTCCTTGGGCCCTTCCCACCCACCCTTATGTTGTATAAACAAAACAGGACATGCACACTTTAACCAACCCATCATTTCAGTGACAGGGTCTGCCACACGACTGTGACTGAAATGACGGGTTGGTTTGGACCCCCACCAAAAAAGAAGCAATTAATCTCTCCTTGCACAAACTGGCTCTACAGAGGCAAGATGTCCACCTCATCATCATCCTCCGATATATCACCGTGTACATCCCCCTCCTCACAGATTATCAATTCGTCCCCACTGGAATCCACCATGTCAGCTCCCTGTGTACTTTGTGGAGGCAATTGCTGCTGGTCAATGTCTCCGCGGAGGAATTGATTATAATTCATTTTAATGAACATCATCTTCTCCACATTTTCTGGATGTAACCTCGTACGCCGATTGCTGACAAGGTGAGCGGCGGCACTAAACACTCTTTCGGAGTACACACTTGTGGGAGGGCAACTTAGGTAGAATAAAGCCAGTTTGTGCAAGGGCCTCCAAATTGCCTCTTTTTCCTGCCAGTATAAGTACGGACTGTGTGACGTGCCTACTTGGATGCGGTCACTCATATAATCCTCCACCATTCTATCAATGGTGAGAGAATCATATGCAGTGACAGTAGACGACATGTCCGTAATGGTTGTCAGGTCCTTCAGTCCGGACCAGATGTCCGCATCAGCAGTCGCTCCAGACTGCCCTGCATCACCGCCAGCGGGTGGGCTCGGAATTCGGATTTGGGATTTCGAAGAATGCACAGTTCTTTGCTGTGCTGCTTTTGCCAGCTTGAGTCTTTTCATTTTTCTAGCGAGAGGCTGAGTGCTTCCATCCTCATGTGAAGCTGAACCACTAGCCATGAACATAGGCCAGGGCCTCAGCCGTTCCTTGCCACTCCGTGTGGTAAATGGCATATTGGCAAGTTTACGCTTCTCCTCCGACAATTTTATTTTAGGTTTTGGAGTCCTTTTTTTTCTGATATTTGGTGTTTTGGATTTGACATGCTCTGTACTATGACATTGGGCATCGGCCTTGGCAGACGACGTTGCTGGCATTTCATCGTCTCGGCCATGACTAGTGGCAGCAGCTTCAGCACGAGGTGGAAGTGGATCTTGATCTTTCCCTAATTTTGGAACCTCAACTTTTTTGTTCTCCATATTTTATAGGCAGAACTAAAAGGCACCTCAGGTAAACAATGGAGATGGATGGATTGGATACTAGTATACAATTATGGACGGACTGCCACGGTTAGGTGGTATAAAAAAACCACGGTTAGGTGGTATATAATACAATTATGGATGGACGGACTGCCTGCCGAGTTCCGACACAGAGGTAGCCACAGCCGTGAACTACCGCACTGTACACTGGTTGATAAAGAGATAGTAGTATACTCGTAACAACTAGTATGACACTATGACGACGGTATAAAGAATGAAAAAAAACCCACGGTTAGGTGGTATATATTATAATAATAATACAATTATGGATGGACGGACTGCCTGCCGACTGCCGACACAGAGGTAGCCACAGCCGTGAACTACCGCACTGTACACTGGTTGATAAAGAGATAGTAGTATACTCGTAACAACTAGTATGACACTATGACGACGGTATAAAGAATGAAAAAAAAACCACGGTTAGGTGGTATATATTATAATAATACAATTATGGATGGACGGACTGCCTGCCGACTGCCGACACAGAGGTAGCCACAGCCGTGAACTACCGCACTGTACACTGGTTGATAAAGAGATAGTAGTATACTCGTAACAACTAGTATGACACTATGACGACGGTATAAAGAATGAAAAAAAAACCACGGTTAGGTGGTATATATTATAATAATAATACAATTATGGATGGACGGACTGCCTGCCGACTGCCGACACAGAGGTAGCCACAGCCGTGAACTACCGCACTGTACACTGGTTGATAAAGAGATAGTAGTATACTCGTAACAACTAGTATGACACTATGACGACGGTATAAAGAATGAAAAAAAAACCACGGTTAGGTGGTATATATTATAATAATAATACAATTATGGATGGACGGACTGCCTGCCGACTGCCGACACAGAGGTAGCCACAGCCGTGAACTACCGCACTGTACACTGGTTGATAAAGAGATAGTAGTATACTCGTAACAACTAGTATGACACTATGACGACGGTATAAAGAAAGAAAAAAAAAACCACAGTTAGGTGGTATATATTATAATAATAATACAATTATGGATGGACGGACTGCCTGCCGACTGCCGACACAGAGGTAGCCACAGCCGTGAACTACCGCACTGTACACTGGTTGATAAAGAGATAGTAGTATACTCGTAACAACTAGTATGACACTATGACGGTATAAAGAATGAAAAAAAAACCACGGTTAGGTGGTATATATTATAATAATAATACAATTATGGATGGACGGACTGCCTGCCGACTGCCGACACAGAGGTAGCCACAGCCGTGAACTACCGCACTGTACACTGGTTGATAAAGAGATAGTAGTATACTCGTAACAACTAGTATGACACTATGACGACGGTATAAAGAAAGAAAAAAAAATACCACGGTTAGGTGGTATATATTGTAATACAATTATGGATGGACGGACTGCCTGCCGAGTTCCGACTGCCGACACAGAGGTAGCCACAGCCGTGAACTACCGCACTGTACTGTGTCTGCTGCTAATATAGACTGGTTGATAAAGAGATAGTATACAATACATACAACAATATACTACTATACTGGTGGTCAGGCACTGGTCACCACTAGTCACACTGGCAGTGGCACTCCTGCAGCAAAAGTGTGCACTGTTTAATTTTAAATTAATATAATATTATGTACTCCTGGGGGCTCCTGCTATAACAACCTGCAGTGCTCCCCAGTCTCCCCCACAATTATTATAAGCTTTGCCTTTTATACACTGATGTGCAGCACACTGGGCTGAGCTGAGTGCACACAGACTGAGTCACACTGTGTGACTGGCTGCTGCTGTGTATCGTTTTTTTTCAGGCAGAGAACGGATATAGCAGAGAACGGATATATTATATTAAAATAAATAAAAGTTAACTAACAACAACTGCACTGGTCACTGTGGTAAACTCTGTCTGACTCTGCACAATCTCTCTCTCTCTTCTAATCTAATTTCTAATGGAGAGGACGCCAGCCACGTCCTCTCCCTATCAATCTCAATGCACGTGTGAAAATGGCGGCGACGCGCGGCTCCTTATATAGAATCCGAGTCTCGCGAGAATCCGACAGCGTCATGATGACGTTCGGGCGCGCTCGGGTTAACCGAGCAAGGCGGGAGGGTCCGAGTCTGCTCGGACCCGTGAAAAAAACATGAAGTTCGTGCGGGTTCGGTTTCAGAGAAACCGAACCCGCTCATCTCTAGCATTTACCCGTGTTTTTTTTCTAGTGGAAACTGCCCCCCCCCCTGCAAATTCCCGGATCAAGTTATCCGGGAATCCTACCCGGGTAGCTTGCCGGGTTGAACACTTGTGTAGTGTAAATGGAACCGTGTCGATGCGACACGACTCCTGTTCACAGTCTATAGAAGGGCAGCGCTGGGAGATCATGCCGCGTCACCAGCTGCGACACCAACCCAGCAATATGCCGGGTTGGTGAGCGCAGTGTAGAAGGGGGCTCTAGCACGGGTCACAGCCGTGCCAGGCTCCCGGCTGCAACCCATGCTAGATAGTGGAAAAGGGGTATTTAGAGTATCATCGCCTAGTCATAGGGGTGGTATTTCCAAATGGTCCCAATACATTGTTTTACTGAATAAGACTGGTAAATTGGCATCTCCACTTAAGTGGGAAAGAGACTTATCTAGAGAGTTTTTGGAAGCTGAATGGGATTCAATTTCATCAACGTGCTTTAAATTTCTAAATGTTTGCAACATTCTGAAATGTTTTACAAGCTATGTCACAGAGCATACGTCACTCCACGGCGGCAGCACCTTATCTGGCCCTTGGTGTCTCCATTCTGCTGAAGAAACTGCCGTTGTGTCAGCACCATCTTTCATTTTTTTTTGGGGGGGAGTGTCCGGTTTTGAGGCTGCTGTGGATTGAGGTATTCTCTCCTATGATGTATTGGGAACAAACATCCCCGTTGTCCCAGCTATTGGTTTGTTCCATTGTAATCAGCACTGTCTACTCAGCTGTGATAGTTACATTCTTGGCCATATTTTAATCTCTACTAAAGCTACAATAGGGCAGTTCTGGAAATCTCAATCAGTGCCTTGTATACAGACGATTATTTATAAAACTCATAAGCACTTCGTAATTGAGATGTCCGGTAGCAAATACTCTGCATCGGCCTCCTCAATTCATATGAGATGGCTTAAATGGAGCGGATATCGAGTGAGACAAGGGATTCCAATCATTTACAGCGACCCTATTGATCTGTCTATATTGAATTCACCAAATACAAAGGGCCTCTTAAGTACTCATGTTGCTTTAATTTACTTGGCTTGCTGCCTTCTCTGGGTTCACACAGTGCGTCTCCCATTGTCTCCCTAACCTCCCTATTGTGTCTCTGTTTTCTATCGTCTATGCCCCCTTTTTATACGTTTTTTTTCTTTTGCATATACTTCACAATTTGTATATCTGAGATTATATGAATACACCTAATGATTTGCTTTCTGTGTCATTTTCGCATTTGAATTCGCGATACCTTTGCTGTATGTATGACTATTTCTGTGCATTAGTAATCAATAAAAATGTAATATGTAAAAAAAGAAAATTATAAACGACATAGAGTATGTGGACATGAAACTGATCTTAAGGGAGACAGAAATATACATTATGGTAAGAACTTACCGTTGATAACGGTATTTCTCCTAAGTCCACAGGATAACAATGGGATATGATGGAGCGACAGCGGATTGTCACCAATCAAAGCTTTCTGGCCTCCCAGGATGCAACGGCCCCGTACATATATATCCCCGCCCACTGGCTCAGGCAAATTAGTTGTATTCCAAAGCACAAGGCAGGAGCATCATGTAGAACCCTAATCAGACCACACCCTTCCGTACAAGAAGGAAGAGGTTAGGGAGTAGAAGGATCCTCAAATCAGGTGAGTCAGGGTGGGATCCCTGTGGAACTGTGGACTTAGGAGAAATACCGCTATCAACGGTAAGTTCTTACCATAACGTATATTTATTCGGCAGGGTCCACAGGAAAACAATGGGATTTCCCAAAACAATTTAGTGGTGGGGATGCTCCTGATTGGACAGGAGAACCTTACGCCCGAATTCAGCGTCATGAGAGGCAAAAGTATCCAATGTAAGGCAGCCAAGTATATGTGGCTGCCTTACATATCTGTTCTGCTGAAGCAGTATGTTGTGCTGCCCATGAAGGACCTACCTTATAAGTAGAGTGAGCAGGGACATTAGCTGGAACAGGGAGATCAGCTTGAGAATATGCTTCTGAAATCGTCATTCAAAGCCATCTTGCCAGCGTCTGTTTAGTAGCAGGCCATCCTCTCTTGTGAAATCTGTAGAGAATCAAGAGAGAATCTGTCTTTCTGATGGCACTTGTACGATCCACGTAGATCCTTAATGCACGGACCACGTCCATTGATGCATCTCCTGCAGGAAGTCCCGATACCTGAAAAGCTGGGACTATAATTTCTTTATTAAGGTGGAATTTAGACACCACATTAGGAAGATACCCAGACCGAGTTCTGAGAACTGCTTTATCTTAAAAAATCAGAAATGGGGAACGACATAACAGCACCCCTAAATCTGATACTCTTCTAGCTGATGCCATAGTCCGTAGAAAGAGCACTTTAGCTGTCAACCATTTAAGATACACTTTATTAAGTGGTTCAAATGGGGCAACTTGAAGGGCTTTCAGGACTAAACATAAGTCCCACAGTACTGTAGGCGGAACAAAAGGAGGTTGAATGCGCAGCATCGCCTGGAAAAAAGTATGCACATCCTGTAAATTGCCAATTTTCTTTTGGAACCATACAGTCAATGCCGATACTTGCACTCTCAAGGAAGCCACCTTCAAACCTTTATCCATTTCTGCCTGAAGAAATGCTAAGACCCTGGTAACACTGAAAGATTTCGGGTCCACATTTCTTTCACTGCACCAATGAATATAGGCTTGCCATATTCGGTGATAAATACGAGCCGAGGATGGTTTCCTTGCCCTGAGCATTGTTTGAATTACCTGTTGTGAAAATCCTTTTGACTTCAGGATAGAGGTTTCAAGAGCCATGCCGTCAAAGACAGTCGATCCAGATGTCTGTGATAACAAGGACCCTGCATCAGTAGGTCTGGACGTTGAGGAAGCAGAAATGGAGCATCCATCGACATTCTCTGTAGATCTGTGTTTCAGTCTTCTGGCGCTAGCCGGAGCTATTAGAATCACAGCACCCTTTGCTTGCTTTATTTTCCTCACCACCTTGGGTGATAGGGTGATCGGAGGAAACAGATAAGCCAGATGAAAGTCCCATCTCACGGATAAGGCATCCACAAAGATCACTCTGGGATCCTTTGTTCTTGATCCGTATGAGGGCACTTTGTTGTTCAGATGGGATGCCATGAGATCTGTCTCTGGCAACCCCCATTTGTCTACTAGAGTCTGAAAGACCTCCGGGTATAGAGCCCATTCGCTTGCTTGAATGGTGTGTTGACTGAGAAAATCCGCTTCCCAGTTTAGGACTCCCAGAATGAATACTGCGGACAAGACTGGATGATGGAGTTCTGCCCACTTTAGTACGTGACTTACCTCCTTCATTGCTTTTTGGCTGCGGGTTCCTCCCTGATGGTTGAGGTACGCTACTGTCGTTGCATTGTCTGAGCGGATCTGGACTGGTTTTCCTTGAAGAACGTCCTTTGCCTGAATTAGCGCCATGTATATGGCTCAAAGTTCCAACAAATTTATTGGCAGGCAACTTTCTTCTTTGGTCCACTGTCCCTGGAGCCACAATTTTCCGGACACTGCTCCCCAGCCCTGAAGACTGGCATCTGTTGTTAGGATCTCCCAATCTGATATCCAAAAGGGTCTCCCCTTGTCTAGATGAGATGTTTGTAGCAACCAGGCTAATGACTTTCTTACTTTTACCGAAAGTACCATAGTCTGTTTCTTTATTATCTGATGTATTCCATTCAATTTGGCAAGAATCAGACGCTGAAGAAGTCTTGAGTGGAATTGTGCATACTCCACCATGTCAAATGTTGACACCATCAAACCCATCACTCGCATTGCTGCGTGAATGGATACCGTTTGACTGTGTAACAAGTCCTGAATCCTTGACTGTACCTTGGATATCTTGTTCCGAGGTAAAAATACTCATTGCAGACCTGAATCCAGTGCAGCCCCCAAGTGAGTCATCCGTTGTGACGGAACTAGAGATGATTTTTCCCAATTTATGAGCCACCCGTGCCTCTGCAGACATGTTATTGTCTGTTGGAGATGACAGAGGAGTAATTCTTGTGACTGTGCCATGATGATTAAAAGGTAGTCGAAGTATGGAAAAATTCTTATCCCCTGCTTGCGGAGATAAGCTGCCATAACCACCATAATCTTGGTAAATGCTCTGGGGGGCTGTGGCTAACCCAAAAGGTAGGGCATGGAACTGAAAATGCTGTTGGAGGATAGCGAACCTGAGATAACACTGTGCTATAGTAACATGTGGGTAAGCATCCTGAATATCCAGGGATACCATATAATCCCTTGGTTCCATGGCCAAAACTATGGAACGTAAAGTCTCCATGTGAAACCGCGGTACCCAAATTTATTTGTTCAGCATTTTGAGATTGAGAATGGGCCGAAATGACCCATTTGGCTTCTGAACCAAAAACAGGTTTAAGTAAAAACACTGTCCTCGTTGTGCAGGAGGGTACTGGAATGACTACTCCTGACTGAAGCAATTTCTGAACTGCTTCTTGCAAAGCCCTGGCCTTCGTCTCTGCCCGAGACAGGCTGATGCAGAAGAACCTTTGTGGGGGGTGCTTCTTGAAGGGAAAAACATAACCTAGAGATACCGCTTCCTGCACCCATGCATCTGTTGTAGATTACTGCCAGATCTGTGCAAACTGAAGAAGTCTGCCCCCAACCCTGGGGTCCCCCAGGTGGAGGGCCGCACCATCAGGCTGATGACCTGTCCTCTGGTTTGGAAGCTGGCCCTCTGGTAGCCCAATGCTTTTTTGACTTACCAAACTTATTGTGTTGGGGCTGCTTGCAATCACTTTTTCCCTTTGCTTTTTCTTGAGACCGAAAGGGCCAGAAAGCCAGACCCTAGGTTTGGAGATATATGTGGAAGTAAACTTGACATTTTTGGAGTCTGCTTCTGACTCCAGAATATGTCAATTCTTTACCAAAAAGAATATTTCCAGAAAAAGGCAAAGATTTCAAAACCACCTTAGATTCTGAATCAGCTTTCCACGTATGTAACCAAACTGCTCTGCGAGCAGCTATTGTTGAGGTTGATGCCCTTGAAGCAATAGTACCCATATCTAATGCTGCTTCTTCCAAGAATACTGCAGCCTGTTTAATATGAGCTATATGGGATTTTTGCTCTCTGGAAGCTAATAAAAAATCCCCTTCCAACGCATCAGCCCAGACAGCCACTGCCTTTGCCATCTAAGCTGAAGCCATGGCTGGCCTTATGTCCAAACAGAGAAAATATGGTTTTTAGAAAACCATCCACTCTCCTATCCGTGACATCATTTAATAACGTTGACGGCAAATGCAATATAGATTTTCGCACTAATCAAATCTCATGTGTATCTACTTTAGGAGCCACCTTCCTTTTTAAACAATCCCCAGCTGGAAAAGGATAACTGGAATCCCATTTTTTGGGAATCCTATATTTTTTGAGTGTAGTCCAAGCCTCTTCCATGATTTCCGTCAGCTAATCTGACCCTGGAAACAGTCTTAACTGTTTTGGGACATTTAAAGATAGGTGCCTTGGTTTTTAACACAGGCTCTGTTGTATCTTCTAAGGATAGAATGGCGTTCATTGCTCTAATTAACTCAGCTATATTCACTGAGCTGAGACCTCCTTCCTCCTCTTCGTATGGCGAAGTAGAGTAAATTGAGCTCTCATCTTCCAATGAATCCTCATGTGTAGCCTGTGAAGGTGAAGATTTACTTACCACCAGTTTATCAGCTTGTTTCATTTGAGAAGCTGCTGGGGGAAATGATTTACCATAGGTAGGGAGCTGCATGTATGGGTTAATATTGTACCCTATTCCTGGTACAGAAGCTGTAGGAATTATCCATTCAGCTATACTGGACAAGGTCTGTGCAAACATAGCCCAAGGTGGATCCATCTGTACCTGATGACGTACAGGGATCTGCCTTGTATCTTGCTGAAAAGCAAAACAATTTGCACATAAACCATCCTTAACCAGATCCTGAGAGGATAATACAGTTATGTAAGACAAACATGATATGAGTGTTGGTATTGCTGTAAGTGTACCTTCGTCAACTTTGCCGCTCTTAGACATGATAAATAATCAGCACTTTCACAGTGTACTACACAATTTGTGACTGTAATTACTTTAAACCTAAAGTAATATACAATCTGACCCTACCCATGCACCAGCATTGAGGATCAGAAAAAACATATGACAACATATAGTAAAGTCAGCAATCACACTAGCAGTCAGTCACATGTTATAAATTAGTCATATGAGCACATCATCAACTACAAACACTTTTTTAAGTATGTAGTTGAACATATTACTGAATCCTGTTTAAACAGATCTAACGTATTCGGACGCAATGCGAAAGAAACCACAGTAAATGTATACAGACTCATATGCAATAGGCACTTATCTAACTATTCGTACACAAAAAAGGAGATAGAGCTTTAGTGCTGTATAGCCCATACTCAGTGGAGTGGGATACAGGGACACTCACCTCGCTTCCAGGATCGATCAATACGCTAGCGAATGCTGAGTGGATCCAGAAGCTACTAGTGTAGATGCCACTCCATGAACCTATAGTGAACACAGACGCTTAGTGAATACAGATGCACCAGTCACACAGCCGCCTATGCTGCAACCGGGTCCCCTCGTCGTAACACTCCGTGAACACAGATGCACCAGTCACACAGCCGCCTATCCTGCGACCAAGCTCCCTCATGGTAGCGTCTGGGACGGAAGCGAGGAAACAGTTCATGGTGGGAGACTTGGCGGAAACTGGTCATGAACCAGGGGGAGGGGCGACCAAGAGAGCGTCTGACTCCCCCTGCTGACATCAACCCTAGGGATCGCGGCCTAATGCTATTACTGGTGCCTAAGATCCCTAAGGCCCAGCGCTGGTGCACCCGCGGTGGCGCCGCGTCAGCTACTGTTTGCTAGTCTCCTCCCAATACAGTGCGGCTGTGTCCATAGTCCATCTACTAAATGGAACCGATGCCTTACCTTCTCCCTGTGCTCCGGCCACAGCCTGGTAACGTCTGCTGGACCTGCTAGTATATCCAACAGACGCCTGTCGAAACAGCACTGTACTCGTGGGTAAGCATTGTCGCGACCCGGCGGAGAGTTGTTGGAGTAACTCTTTCTAAGCATATAAGACGTTGTTTAGAAAGATCACTCAAAAAAACTAGTAAGACTATAAAAATAACATAAGAAAGCTTAGGGCTGCTAAAAAAAACAGCAGCCCTCTGACCATGGTCCGGCTCCTGCCGCACCAAACAAAAAACTGATTTGCCTGAGCCAGTGGGCGGGGATATATGGATGGGCCTGTTGCGTCCTGGGAGGCCAGAAAGCTTTGATCGATTGGTGTAAATCCCCTGTAGCTCCATCATATCCCCATTGTTATCCTGTGGATAACCTGTGGAACCTGCTGGAGAAAGAGGAGGACAGGAAACAGGAATATAAAGGGCAAAAACTGACTTAGCCCAAAAATAAGGGCTATAGTGTTTGTTGCCAGGGAAACATGGTGACAAACCAAAATAATTGGGGAAGTGGCCCATAGTGGGACCTACCCATGCAGTATCATGGAAATGGTAAACCATAATAACAGGATTGACCTAAAACAAGGACCCTGACAGGGAGACACTATAGCAGTAACATGTATTAGATGAAGTGCCTAATATCTACATGCAAATGAACACTGAGAATAAAGCACAGCAGTATTGTAAATTATATTTTAAAAAAAACATAGCAAATAATGAGCTGAGGTCTTTTCAGAATGGCTGATATATCGGATACAGTAGGCACCAAAACGCAATATATAGAGCGGTTCTAATTGATGACTGCAATAACCACATATAGGATAGGACCTGTAAATGTAAAAAGCATTAGAGGGGCACCTGCCTAAACAAACTCCAAGTAATGTCACAAGGCAGCACTAGTAGACCACTACATCGATTAGCATAATCATGTCTTATGTAAACTGCGTCAGCCAAGTTGCTGGATGTAGCATGAGCAACAGTAATGTCCCAATCTGCCAGCAATTTAACTCCTGCTTCAATCGATGAGATCACGTATGTAGAGGATCTTGACTGAGAACCCCAACATTATGGAATATCATTGTCTCGAAGACATGATAGGAACGACTCTTGGCCAAGGTGTATGGTGACAAGTCTACACACAAATCCCATGAACCTTCAGCTTGCCAGGCCACCTTAAGAAAGTTCTCTTCAATATGGAAAAAATGGATCCTCGTCAGTGTATCTCTGGAAAAATTAGTAGACCCCCCCGCTCTTGGCCTAGGTAAATGGTGCACTCTGTCTACGAGCAGATCCTGCTCCATAGCTGAGGGGAGAAGTTTCTGGAACAACTTGCTAACATATTCCTGAAGTTCTTTAAGTGTCATGGACTCAGGGATAACACTAATCTTGAGATTATTACGCCTCGATCTGTCCTCAAGAGCCGCCAACTTATTATGAATAGAGGACATCTCTGCTTGTAACTCTGAATGAGCAGTAAGGAATTCATTATGTGATGATACCAATTCTTGCATCATGTCCTCCAGGTGCTCAGTACGCCCTCCGAGCCCCACAAGTTCCGCTGTGAGCATTTGTACTGAAGATTCCATACCTGAGAGGATGATAGCGTGGAAAGCAGTAAACACTTGGAACATTCAGTAGCTGGTGATAGGGGGTTAGCAGGTCCAGATTCAGTCCCATGGGGGTCATTCTGTCCTGATCGCTATTCGGAACACATGCTAGCATTGTTCGCAAGCGATCGCGTTGCAAGACTGCAAAATCACGCCCACCGTGCATGACTGCAAATGAATGAGTAGCAGTGAAAAAAAGAGGTGTATACCATTCTGCATCGCACGGTAGCAATGTGTATGCAAGGTGACAAATCGCATCGCTACCAGTACGTACTGTTTTGCAAGTGTGTGTTGCATTTGCTACATAGCTAATCAATTTGTACTTTTGCGTTGCTTTCACCATCTTGCAAATAATCGTGCAATGGCTCTTTTTTTAAACCAAAGCATTTTCCATTCAATTATCCTAAGGAATTTTAATGTGCTTGATCAATTAACGCATCAAAAACTACAGAATGAGTTGTTTGACAACATAATTGCTCAATAATATTCCACAATTAAGGCTACAAACACACTGAAACCACAAAATATGCTTGTTTATTTGCATCACAGTTAGTTTTATTTATTTTTTCACAACATTTGAAAAAAGAGTTATGCACTCACCCCCCCCCCCCCTCACCCCCCCCCCCCCACACCACCACCACCCCCCAAAAAAAAGAAAGAAAATGTAAAAATAAGATAATGTTGGTGAAGGAAAAATAGACACATATTGAAGAATCATAGGAAAGATGAAATAGAGACAAGACAGATAAAAAAAAGTGTACATTCTGTGTAATAAAAACGCAACAAACTAGCATAGTTTAGAAACTTTACGGGTTTTTTTTAACAAAATAAATTTTAAAATACAAAATTAGAAAAACACTTTAAAAAAATGTAATAACTGGGCAACATTGCAGAGCAGGGCCTGAGGTTTGCCTGCATACTTTGAAGTTCCCTCCTTGTGGCAACATCACAATCTCCAACCTCACAGTCTGAATAAAGTGGGGAGGAATGAGAGATTTAATAAACACATAAAACATTTTTTACAAGTACATAACTACAGCCCATTAGTAATGTCACTGTAAAGCTGATTCTGGTCTTCACATATACAATGCTACTGATTAATGACATAAATACTTTGAAGCTCATCACAAAACAATTATTTCGGAATGACATATATATGTCCTTATCCAGTCCAAACACACAAATCCCATGTACACTATTCATTTGTTATTTTAACGCCTCTCTTCTTCACAAACACAATTTCTGTATTTTGTAGGCCCACTACTATCTGTTGGAGTACATGTCTGTTTTCCCTGTGTGCCTCCAGCTGCTGATGAACTACACATCCAAGCATCCTCAGTATTAGCATGCCTTAATAGGCAAACTCTGGCAGGGAATGGCCTGTGGTTTCACAAAGAAGCGGCAGGGACACAGGTTGAAGACACATGTTGTGGAGACCAATTTTAAAAAAAATATTCATTAAAAATTTAAATGTGCTTACTATCCGCTAACACTGCCCACTCATCTTCGTCTCCTTCTGGGGCCACAGCTGGCCACTCTGACTCCTCATCCGACGAGGGGGTGGAAGATTGGATGGGGGAAGGGGCTTGGAACGGGGAGAAGATTAAATGGGGAAAGGGGCTTGGATGGGGGAAGGAGGATTCAAATGTGATGGGACGTACAAATGCCTCCACCATTGGTGTGGGGGCTGGAGTATGTGGGGGGTAGGGAGTTTGAGGAGGGGAGTAAGATTGTGAGGGGGAGGATGGTTGAGCGGGGGTGGAAGATTGGTAGGGGGAGGGTTGTTGAGAGGGTGAGGTTGTGGAGAGGGGGTGGGTTGTTCAGAGGAGGAGGGTTGTGGAGAGGGGGAGGGTTGTTGAGGGGGAGGGTGGTCAATGGCATCTGACGTTCCTTTGTGCTTGGCCTAAGGAGACACAAATACAGCTATATGTTGGTTATCATTTGGAATTTTGTGTTTGTATTAAAGAAATAAAGTACATTCTGAGATCTATACTGTTTTATTTTTGTTGTACTCTGTTTCCCTTTTTTATTTTTAAATGTTCGGGTTTATGTTTAGTCCTAAAAAAATTAGAACCCGGGAACTATCACTTTTTAACAAATACATTATTTAAGAACACATTACGTGTTCTGATGTCCTATACACTGTTCAGTAAGTGTGTGGTTTTGTTCAGTGGCGTAACTAGGGGGCCACAGCCACTGCGGTCTCTTGGAGGCGGGCAGGGCTGCGGGGGCTCCGCCGCCGCCACTGATTGAGCCTGAGGCTGTTTTGGGAAGGCGGACACGGAGGGCACAGCATGCGCCTCTTGTCAAAGTCGAAAAATATCGTTATTCTCATGCCTTGTACTAACCCCATGCGCTCGCCCGCTGCACGTGCACATTCTCTCCCGTGCGTGCGCATATTCGCAGTTGCGTGACGGCGCCTCCACGGACATGCGCTCAAGCGCGTGGTATGTGCATTTACGGTAGAGTTTGTGTGCGTCTGGCGGGCGACTCGATTGTTACAGAGTTAATCCAAATAGTGTACTTTATAGGTTATGGTCCCTTTAATAATATCTGTAAGTATGTTTAGGGTAACTGGTTCATGAACAAAGGAATTCCTCTTTACATGATACGAAGGGTCAGACAGGTTTTGAGCAGTGGTGTTTAGTATGCAACGGTAGAGTATATTATTAGTAACAATCCGGTGTTGGTTTGAAAGAGATTAATCGCTCTTGCGAATAGTTATGGTTATAAGAAGTTTATGGACATTTACTGTATTTGCAATTCATTATACATGTGGGGGGGAAACCTGAGATTCCCTCCCACCTGAGCAGTCTGGAATAGTCACAGCCCACCTGTTCAAACAAACCTATGACCTTTTGTTATAATGTGAAGACAGATTCCTGTGTCCAATGAACAATGAGATTGCAGGGCCCTTTGTAGTGTACTGTATGTAGTGTATATAAGAACAGCCAGCCTGGCCCAGCTCAGTCTACTCTCCACAAAAGGTTTTCATCACTGACTAACTATGGAGCTGGTGACCAGGACTGCGCAGCGATCATTCCCCAGTGTGTAAGTTTTTCTCTGTAACCAACTTGTTCTCTGTTTGTATTTGCCATACTCTCTCTCTCTCTCTGTTATTGTTACGCTGTTGTATATTGTATATGTGTAGTTATTCTGTTAGATATTAATGTTAGTTTGTAGTGTATAAACTGTTAACTGTATTTTCCCTTTTTTACATAACTAAATCTCGTTAGTAAAGGTTTTGGAACCTTAGCAAGGTATTGTGTGTTTATTACATTACTGAGGGTATTCGGAGCGTCTCAATCGCTCAAGCGGCTTTTATATAATAAAGGTTAATTAGCATTGCATTGTGTTCACATTACAAAACCAAGGTTTACAGTATAGGCTCAGCCTTTCATTGTGTTGCATACAAGGTTTACTGTGTGTCATCCTGTGAGCGTCTGCGACGCTCGTGTTCCTCTTGTGGGCACAGCGTCCGCTACGCTAGTAGCGTAGCATTACGGTACTCGGACCGCCTATAGCGTGCTCGATACCCAGCGTAAGCCATGAGCGAACGTGCCGCCCGTGCATCTCGACCACGGCCTAGCGTCTGCTACGCTAAGTGCGTACCCTTACGGTACCCCGTACGCCCATTGCGTACTGAGTCTCTTACCAATATATAGCGAATGTTATAAGATAGATAATGGACTCTATCAATTGGGGCCTCATCCTTCCTCCACATATCCGCACTAGCGAACACAAGCAGACTTTATCTGTCAGCAAAGGGGGAAGGTAGTATCCCTTGGTATCCGTGTTGGTGGTTGGGGATACAGTAGTGCTGACTAGATAAGCATCTGCATCGCTACGTTGTAGGAGTGCTGGTGGAATCCGGGAACCGAAGAAGGTAAGAACATTAAGCTATTGTCTTTTTAAATCTGGTTTTAATTTCTATTTGGTGCCAACTGCACACGCAGATTGGATTGCTTGTCTGTTTAAATAGGTTTAAAAGTATTTTTAATCGCTCTGCATAGCTTGATAGTTTTATTTTTAACTCAGGCCTAAAATAACTTTAGGGGCTGGCATGATGATTTTCTTTGTGACAAGGGAGGCCACATGGTCTGTCCTCCATTTTGTGTAACCCTCATGGATGTGGAAGGGGGAGGAGCAGCGGCCATTTTGGGAAGGTCAAAAAAAAAATTCTGAATGGCTGATTTTCAGTTGACTCGGGAAATAATCAGCCATCCATTGTCAAAAAGAAATCATCATTTAATGAGTTTTTAATGCATTTATCTAATCCATATCATAAATCAATTATAAATAGTTCAGATGGGGATTAATGAAAGTTAATAATAAAATAAATATTTGAACGACACACAGAAATAAAAAAAAAGTTTTTTTTTTCTTTTTCTCCCTTCAATAGCCTTTTTAACTCTGCTACTTGTGAGATGGGCCATTGAAATGCAAATGAACCTGTGTAACTGGGTTTTGTTTGTTTTTTCTCCCAGCAGTGAAAGAAATCGCCTTCACAGATAGATAAAAAGCACATTCATATGCAAATTAGAAGCACTGAATAGGGTCTCATAGATGTAATATCTATATGTACGTGCTTACATCAATGTATGTTATTAGATTAATTTAGAATTGCATTTTCACCTGTGTATTTTCACATATCTCATTTTCCTGTTTGCCATTTATCATTGATAACGTGCTGAGAAAGATTTGTTGCTATTGGTAGTTAAAAGTAAAATTAATACGTAAGGGAGTAATTTGTAAAACACGCACACGGCTTGCCTAAGATACAAGGAAGTTCTGTGTGGTGTTCAGTAAATGATTACAGTTAAATATCATTTGCATTGATAGAAACGTGTTACTTGTGTTACTGTGGACGTGTCTGGCCTGTGTACACGTGTCCCTAGCAAAGGGCGGGACAAGCGTGCGCGACGCAAGGGCTTACACACGTAGCGTATATTACGCAACGGAGCGTATGGGTATGCCCACGTAATACAAATCACACGATAGTATTGTTTTAGTAGGCGATACGGAAGCAACGCGATAATAGCGCAAGTCAATCTCAGTGTCCAAAATTTTAGCGTAAATAATCCTTCTCTAGTTGTAACTCCTTTCGGGACTAGACTGCGATACTGAATGAAAGGGATTTCTGCGCAGAAACGAAAGTAAAGAGTATATGAGGTGAAAGAGTGTGTGTATATATATATATATATATATATATATAAGTTTCTCATTTTTGGGTGGAACCACAGGAAATCGAGTTCTCGTGAGGTACATACGTGAAAGTGACAGCGCGGTGGCTTGGGAGGCATCCCTTGTTAAACATATTAAAATAAGAGCTTTAGAGTATAGCAGACCAGGAGGTCAAGAGACAGACCAGGAGGTCTAGGTACAGCGGACTAGGAAGTCCGCTACAGATAGAGTCAAGAAGCACAACACCAGGAGGGTTGGTGCAGTACCCATATAGGCCATTAAGCTCTGGCTGAAGGAATTCGCAGCCACAATTTTCGATTCCACTGGTCGTCCCGCACATAAGATTAGTTGCTTATGTGCAGAACGATTGTACCGCATGTAATTGTGTGCATTAGTTAGTAACTTGACCCAGTACCATTTGCGTACGCTAGAGGGGTCATAAACGCTATTTGTACATTCTAACGTGATTTGTGTAATTTATTTTATTTTAAGGGAGGTTCGCTGGTCACTCAGGAATTCTCCAGCAACTGATGTTTACTGGGAAGGGTTAAGTGCTCTTCGGATCACACCCACACGTTCCAGTAAATAGAGGTTCAGGTCACAGGGGCCCTAGGTTGAGTACGCCAGCGCTAAGGCAGTGTGTGGGCGTATTGGTCGACGTGGGCGAGTGAGTGGAGGTACTCGGTAAACTTTCACCGTCAGCCTACCCCGGACATCTTGGTTTTTGTAAGGGTTCGCTGAAGACCCTGATTTGAAGGTCAGAGGTAGCGAAAGCAACACCTGCAAAGATGGGGGCCAGTTGTTCAGGTAGGGGGCGATCAACTCTGGTCCAGGTTGATTTAGTAAACCGGCCCATAAGGTCGGCAAGGTATATAACGTGTGATACAGACCAGGAGGTCCAAGATGAATCACATACAAAGGTTTTCAATGAATGGGAAAGAATGACTGTGCATGACGGGGAAAAGTTCCCACGGGTAGGCAGTTTTAGCCCCGAGGTGTTACAAAATCTAAGGAGAAGGATATGTCTCATTAAATCTGCAAAGAGACGGATCAAACATTATGATTATTTACAGTTATGGCAACGGGAAAGTGAAATACAAGGAGGATTAGCTTACACAGCTGACTCTCACTTTGGTAAGAAAAATATGGCAACAGGAGAGAAAGTGGTTACAGAGAATGGCACACTGGGGTATGATAAACATGCACTTAGTAACTGTATAGATGATAAGAATAATTGTAACGAATGTAACAATGATAAAAGTAAAACTGTTAAATGTACAACTGTTAACCAGTGCAAGTTGCACTCCATGTTAAACTTCCCTCAGGATTACAAGCAAGAAAGTGAGCCCAGCACGAGGTCGGCACCATTTCCAGCAGCCATCATACAAGACATCCAGGTGGACGCGACCAAATCGGTAAAGGCAGTAGTCAAACCCCCTTACGGAGGGTCAGGTGAGGTCGTGTCTACAGGTACGTACAGTGTTATATATCACGCACAAACAAATGTATCTCATATTGTAGAACCAACACAAGATGATGTTATAATTGAATGGAACATCAAAAGACACCTGGAGTCACAGGGCAGTAAGCAAATGACAATCAGTAGACAAGCCCTGACAACGAAGCCACACCAGCTTAAGCCCCAAACCCCTGTGAGAAATTCAAATGTGATAGTTTGTTATCATTGTCACAAAGAGGGACATTTTGCAAGAGATTGTAGATCAAGAAATATACAAAAGTCATATCAACCCCCTAGACAACGACATGACCATGATATCCAAAGAAACAGGGAAGCACAGGGAGGTAAGAAGCCTCAGATCCCTGTGGGTAAGTCAAAGGTGATAAGGTGTTATAATTGCCAGAAGGAAGGTCATTTTGCACGTAGTTGTAGGTTTAAAGATCCACAGAAGGTATATCAACCCCCTAAGACAAAAACACGAGCAGAGTTATGACACACAAAATTGTAATCAGGGATCATATAGGAAGAAGTTTGGGCCGCACCTGTAATATGCAGTCAGGAAAGGTGATCATTAGGACTGATAGTAAGCCTGAGGTTACAGTCAATGATATTGGGAGGTCAGTTCCGTGTAGACACAGGAACGGCCGGGTAAACTTTGTAATCGATCTGTAAATGTTTCTTTCTCCCCATCTCTGACGTTCATCGGCAGAACATAAACATCACATAGCTACTTGGTCTTTGCAGAAGTCTATCTAACCCCAGTGTGACCTACCGACATCGGTGTGTCCTGGCCAGGCACAAAAGGGTGAAGTGTGGAAATACTGGTGGGGGGAGACTGCGCAAAGATACCAATGGATGTGATGGTGTGACAGCCTGATGGTGAAAGGAAGATCTGACAATGTTTTTTTGTTTGTTGTTTTAGGTAACATATATATGAATTGTTCTCTCTCTCTCGTTTGTTTGTTTGTTTGTTTGTTTGTTTTTCCTCTTCTCTCTCATGTTCTCATGCTTTACAGATGGTATGTCACACATCAGTTAGACAAATGGTAATGCAAGCTTTTTGCTCCTTACAGAAAGATCGCAGATTTGGAAGGAATATTGTATCACCAGAATGTTCGTTTGGAAGATTGAGAGACAGCACCTTTAAGATGACAACAGAGCAAGAGGAACAACAAAACTAGAAGACATCGTAACATTTTTCTTTCCCCTCAATTATTTTTTTGTACCCCCATTACAAATTTCTCCTTTTCCTCCTATAAGATGGACTTGCCCCAAGAGACTGTGATCCGGATTTTCCTGTTGACCATGATGTTGACCAGAGCAGTCTGTTTCGGTGAGAGTACCATGGAGGTCGAGAAAGGATCTGGAATGGGTTCTGATGACCAGGATGGAGGTATAGATTTCCAAGAGCAACATAATCACCGAGTAAAGGCGAGTATCAGAAAACGATCTGGTAGCATTGACAATAGAAGGAATTGTGAAGGATTGTTATCTGAAGAGAACTGCATCTGTAGGCACTGTGACAATATAGTTGAGGATGGGTGCATCAAGAAATGTCAGTCCAGTTTTAATGTCCACATGGACCGGCATCCATTGAGTGACTATCACTCCTTAGTGGGTAAAGTGTTAAACCAGACAGACTGTTGGGTATGCTCTCAAGTACCTCAAGGTCATAGCAAATCAGGACTAGTACCATTCCCTTTAACTGCAGGAGAGGTACTTGAGTTAAGTGGTGGGAGGCCGGTGGACAAGAGGTTTAATATCTCTAGTCCTCCTAGTTTGAAGCTCCACCAGTATCATGTGGATAAGTCCTTAGTATGCTTTAACATTTCCAATCCCCGAAAGCCGGGAAATTGGGAAGTGTCATGGAGTAATCAAACCATGACATTTTCATATAGAGCCGACAGAATGCCCATAGACACAGAGCTTATATGCCAGATAGCCAACAGTTGAAAATATTTCCGGTATAGGTACACTCTAGGAAGTAGGACCATGCGAGTTGGAGAAGTATCACCAGGATACTGTGCACATATCGTACAACCGGATACGTGTACTAGACAGATGGGAGAGTTAGGGTTAGGAGATTTCACATGGAAAATTTGTAACATGGTAATGTCATACTCTGTCCCATATGTTCTCCCCGATGATGCATATTTCATATGCGGGAGAAAGGCGTATAAGTGGCTTGCCCCAAACTCAGAGGGATTGTGTTACATTGGAAAAGTACTGCCTGAAGTAATGACTGTATCCCATACCAAAATGAAAGACATTCACCGCGGTGCCCAAGCTCCTTATACTCACACTCATTACGAGCACGTCGTTAAACGGCACCTGATAGAAAGAACAGAGCATCCGGCCTCTGACCTGATCCATGAATCCACCGGGATTCAAGTCCTACTCGCGTTAGATATCACTCGTACCGTCAGAGGAGTGATAAATTATAGATATATATCTGCGCTAGCGAACTTGTTAGACAATATCACCGATATGTATGACGACACGTTCAGGTACACTGGGAGAGAGTTACAAGCCTACAAAACAGAGCTGGTTCAGCATAGGATGATTCTCAATTATCTCACAGCAGTGACAGGCGGGTATTGTGTTACCCTAGCAACTCAGTATGGTGTAAAGTGCTGCACGTATATTACAAACAGCACTGAGGACCCGGCCGAGGTTATAGACCAAAAGATGGATGACATTTTGCAATTAAAGTGGGAGTTTCGAAGGAAACACAATCTCACACTCGCTGCTGTGGGTAATGAGCTGACCAGTTGGGTGTCATGGTTGAACCCACGAAATTGGTTCTCTGGTTAAGGAGAATGGGCCCAAGGTGTTATAATGGATGTAGGGAAATTTCTCTTGTGTGTTCTGGGAGTCGTCATATTGGTTGGTCTGATATTTAGATGCGTTTGGGCTTTAACGAAGTGTAAAGGTAGTACCAGAGTGATGAGTCTGAGGAGCGAGGACACTATAATAACCACAACTAATTTGATTTATGACCCCACGATAGAGACAATGTTGTGATGAAAATGTGATTCCACGGTCCGTTTCTTTCACCCGTTTCTCCTTTGTTTTCCTCCAAGGTACAAAGACATCCGCTTGGAAGAAGAATTTGACAACCTCTTTTATACAGACCATTGATGAACTATGTCACAGACCCCCCCAATATCCCTAGTGACTTTAACTTTTTACGAAAGCCCAATACTTTAGAGACTGTAATTTTATGGACAATGAAACAGCTTTTGCTCGCTATTTACAACAAAAGCACCGAGAGACATCAGACAACATGTACATCAAGACAAGACATCAGACAAGACCTCAATCGGCGACTGTTTATTTAAACTCACATAGTTTACGACTGCATTTATAACTATTGTTTCTTATCTTCATCTGTACAACCTCCAGGTAGTTTCTCACATAGTCGACAGGTGATTCTCACATATTCGCATTCACATGGTCCCCCCTTCATGTATCATCAACTAAATGTGCTCCCCCATTTGTTGCAACCAAAAGCTGAAAAGAGCTCGGTAGAGTTTGACAGCCCATCCACAGACCCTTGATAAGGGATAAGAAGGATTTAATGTATACTTCGCAATACCTCGAAGCTTGATTTAAAACACGTACGGCACGATGATACATGACCCCTCAAACATGGATTTCATACACACATGCTTTTACGGTCTCACTAGGTCATACTTTTCCCACCTTCTCCTCTCCTCCCTTTACCCAATCATAAAAAGGTATTTACATGATGACATATATTTTTCTGTTTGAACTGTTTAGGAAGTGGCAGTTATTGGTGACTGCCAAAGGGTGGACTGTCAAAGTCGAAAAATATTGTTATTCTCATGCCTTGTACTAACCCCATGCGCTCGCCCGCTGCACGTGCACATTCTCTCCCGTGCGTGCGCATATTCGCAGTTGCGTGACGGCGCCTCCACGGACATGCGCTCAAGCGCGTGGTATGTGCATTTATGGTAGAGTTTGTGTGCGTCTGGCGGGCGACTCGATTGTTACAGAGTTAATCCAAATAGTGTACTTTATAGGTTATGGTCCCTTTAATAATATCTGTAAGTATGTTTAGGGTAACTGGTTCATGAACAAAGGAATTCCTCTTTACATGATACGAAGGGTCAGACAGGTTTTGAGCAGTGGTGTTTAGTATGCAACGGTAGAGTATATTATTAGTAACAATCCGGTGTTGGTTTGAAAGAGATTAATCGCTCTTGCGAATAGTTATGGTTATAAGAAGTTTATGGACATTTACTGTATTTGCAATTCATTATA
The DNA here is from genome assembly GCF_028390025.1 of Pseudophryne corroboree. Classification (NCBI taxonomy): domain Eukaryota; kingdom Metazoa; phylum Chordata; class Amphibia; order Anura; family Myobatrachidae; genus Pseudophryne; species Pseudophryne corroboree. The sequence goes on from NC_086450.1 coordinate 254,984,173, forward strand.
CATGTGGGGGGGGGGGGGAAACCTGAGATTCCCTCCCACCTGAGCAGTCTGGAATAGTCACAGCCCACCTGTTCAAACAAACCTATGACCTTTTGTTATAATGTGAAGACAGATTCCTGTGTCCAATGAACAATGAGATTGCAGGGCCCTTTGTAGTGTACTGTATGTAGTGTATATAAGAACAGCCAGCCTGGCCCAGCTCAGTCTACTCTCCACAAAAGGTTTTCATCACTGACTAACTATGGAGCTGGTGACCAGGACTGCGCAGCGATCATTCCCCAGTGTGTAAGTTTTTCTCTGTAACCAACTTGTTCTCTGTTTGTATTTGCCATACTCTCTCTCTCTCTGTTATTGTTACGCTGTTGTATATTGTATATGTGTAGTTATTCTGTTAGATATTAATGTTAGTTTGTAGTGTATAAACTGTTAACTGTATTTTCCCTTTTTTACATAACTAAATCTCGTTAGTAAAGGTTTTGGAACCTTAGCAAGGTATTGTGTGTTTATTACATTACTGAGGGTATTCGGAGCGTCTCAATCGCTCAAGCGGCTTTTATATAATAGAGGTTAATTAGCATTGCATTGTGTTCACATTACAAAACCAAGGTTTACAGTATAGGCTCAGCCTTTCATTGTGTTGCATACAAGGTTTACTGTGTGTCATCCTGTGAGCGTCTGCACCGCTCGTGTTCCTCTTGTGGGCACAGCGTCCGCAACACTAGTAGCGTAGCATTACGGTACTAGGACCGCCTATAGCGTGCTCGATACCCAGCGTAAGCCATGAGCGAACGTGCCGCCCGTGCGTCTCGACCACAGCCTAGCGTCTGCTACGCTAAGTGCGTACCCTTACGGTACCCCGTACGCCCATTGCGTACTGAGTCTCTTACCAATATATAGCGAATGTTATAAGATAGATAACGGACTCTATCACTCTCCTGTGTGTCCCTCCTGGGTTTCCAGCTGCAGCAGCGTGTCTGTTAAATGGAGTGCCCGTTTGGGAGCTCTGATTGGTCACGAATCGGCACTTCATTTGACAGACACGCCACTGCTGCCGGAGACGCAGGAGGGACACACAGGAGAGGTCCGCGCTGTGCCCTCCGTGTCCTCCTTCTCAAAATGCACAGCAGCGGGGGATCCCGGGGGTGGGGGGTGTACCTGGGGGCTCTGGCATATTTAGCACTGGGGGAGCATATTTGGCACTGGGGGGCATAGTTGGCACTGGGAAGCATATTTGTCCCTGGGGGAGTATATTTGGCACTGGGGGGTATATGTGTACCTGGCACTGGGGGGGGGGCATATTTGGCACTGGGGATATATGTGTACCTGGCACTGGGGGAGCATATTTAGCACTGGGGGTATGTGAGTAGCCGGTACTGGAGGGGCATATGGGGCACTGGGGGCATATGTGTACCTCACACTGTGGTGGAATATCTGGTACTGGGGGCATATGTGGCACTGGGAGCACAGCCCCAGAAACCAGCATTACCCCCTGCTTACAAGCACAAACCCAGCTCATGGAATCCCTGGCAACAAGCATTACCCTCTAGCAATGAGCATGACACCCAGTGCATGAAACCCATGGCAATGAATATTACCCCCTGGCAACAAGCTTGAAACCCAGCACGTGATACCTCTGGCAACAAGCATAACACCTACCGCATGAAACCCCTGGCAAAGAGCATGACACCCTGCATGAAAACCCCTGGCACCGTGCATGGAACCAAGAGCATGAAACCCCTGGCAACAAGCAGGTAATTTAAAAGTTATTAGAAGCCTTGCTGTAGGGACTTAATGTGTAATGGGCATTGCGGTGTGTGGCATAATGTATCACGGACATTGCGGTGTGTGTCATAATGTGTCACAGGCATTTCGGTGTGTGGCATACTATATCACGGGCATTGTGGTATGTGGTATAATGTCTCAGGGTCATTGCAGTGTGTGGCATAATGTATCACGGACATTGCAGTGTGTGGCATAATGTATCACGGACATTGCGGTGTATGTCATAATGTGTCACAGGCATTGTATGTGCTATAATGTATCAGGGGCATTGCATTGTGTAGCATAATGTATAACAGGCATTGGAATGTGTGTCATAATGTGTCACAGGCATTACGGTGTGTGGCATAATGTGTCGGGGGCATTATGGTGTGTGGCATATTGTGTCCTAGGCATTATTGTGTGTGGCATAATGTCTAAGGGCCATTACAGTATGTGGCATAATGAATACTGGGCATCACTATAAGGAGGAAAAATGACAAATAATGTAACGGGCATGAATCAGGATAATTTTTTTCCTGTGGTGGCCAACGTCTGGGCGTGCAGGTTGCAAAACTGGGGTATGAGGTAGTCTTTTCCTGCAATGTCACGCCCCTATATGCAAAGCCACGCCCGTTTCAACAAGGCCACGCCGCAGATTCATCACTTTACTAGTGGCAATTATGGGGGGGCACCACAGAATGTTTTTGCTTGGAGGAGAAAAAATAAGATTTTAAACCTACCGGTAAATCTCTTTCTCCTAGTCCGTAGAGGATGCTGGGGACTCCGTAAGGACCATGGGGAATAGACGGGCTCCGCAGGAGACATGGGCACAAAAAAGAACTTTAGATATGGGTGTGCACTGACTCCTCCCTCTATGCCCCTCCTCCAGACCTCAGTTAGAGAAACTGTACCCAGAGGAGACGGACAGTATGAGGAAAGGATTTTTGTTAATCTAAGGGCAAGATTCATACCAGCCCACACCATCCACACCGTATAACATGGATATACGAACCAGTCAACAGTATGAAACAAAACAGCATCAGCCCGAGACTGATCAAAACTGTAACATAACCCTTATGTAAGCTGAAACTATATACAAGTCTTGCAGAATGTAGTCCGCACTGGGATGGGCGCCCCGCATCCTCTACGGACTAGGAGAAAAATATTTACCGGTAGGTTTAAAATCTTATTATCTCTTACGTCCTAGAGGATGCTGGGGGCTCCGTAAGGACCATGGGGATTATACCAAAGCTCCAAAACGGGTGGGAGAGTGCGGATGACTGCAGCACCGATTGAGCAAACATGAGGTCCTCATCAGCCAGGGTATCAAACTTGTAGAACTTTGCAACGATGTTTGAACTCGACCAAGTCGCTGCTCGGCAAAGCTGTAATGCCGAGACACCTCGGGCAGCCGCCCAAGAAGAACCCACCTTCCTAGTAGAATGGGCCTTTACAGAATTTGGTAACGGCAAACCAGCCGTAGAATGAGCCTGCTGAATCGTGTTACAGATCCAGCGAGCAATAGTCTGCTTAGAAGCAGGAGCGCCAACATTGTTGGCTGCATACAGGACAAACAGTGCCTCTGTTTTCCTCACCCGAGCCGTTCTGGCCACATAAATTTTCAATGCCCTGACCACATCAAGGGACTCGGAATCCTCCAAGTCCCGCGTAGCCACAGGCACCACAATAGGTTGGTTCATATGAAAAGATGAAACCACGTTGGGCAAAAATTGAGGACGAGTCCACAACTCTGCTCTCTCCACATGGAAAAACAGATATGGTCTTTTGTAAGACAAAGCCACTAATTCCGACACTCGCCTTGCAGATGCCAAGGCCAACAACATAACCACTTTCCAAGTGAGATACTTTAATTCCACCGTTTTAAGAGGTTCAAACCAGTGAGACTTAAGGAACCGCAAACACCACGTTAAGGTCCCAGGGTGCCCAGGAGGCTGGATATGCAGCACTCCCTTCACAAAAGTCTTTACTTCCGGAAGAGAAGCCAATTCCTTCTGAAAGAAATTGGATAGGGCCGAAATCTGAAACTTAATGGAGCCTAATTTTAGGCCCAAATTCACTCCAGTCTGTAGAAAGTGAAGGAAATGGCCCAGATGGAATTCTTCCCGGAGGAGCATTCCTGGACTCACACTAAGAGACATACTTCTTCCAAATACGGTGATAATGTTTTGCTGTCACGTCCTTCCTAGCCTTTATCAGAGTAGGAATGAGCTCATCCGGAATACCCTTTTCGGCTAGGATCCAGCATTCAACCGCCATGCCGTCAAACACAGCCGCTGTAAGTCTTGGAACAGACAGGGCCCCTGTTGTAACAGGTCCTCTCTGGGAGGAAGAGGCCACGGATCTTCTGTGAGCATTTCCTGCAGATCCGGATACCAGGTCCTTCGAGGCCAATCTGGAACAATGAGAATTGTCTGTACTCCTCTTCGTCTTATGATTCTCAATATCTTGGAGATGAGAGGAAGAGGAGGAAACACACAGACTGACTGGAACACCCACGGGGTCACCAGGGCGTCCACTGCTACCGCCTGAGGGTCCCTTGACCTGCCGCAATACCTCGGTAGCTTTTTGTTGACGCGTGACGCTATCATGTCTATCTGAGGCAGTCCCCACTGACTTGCAATCTCCGCGAAGACTTCCTGATGAAGTCCCCACTCTCCTGGATGTAGAGCGTGTCTGCTGAGGACGTCTGCTTCCCAATTGTCCATTCCCAGAATGAAGACTGCTGTCAGAGCGCTTACATGATTTTCCGCCCAGCGAAGAATCCTCGTGGCTTCTGCCATTGCCACTCTGCTCTTTGTTCCGCTTTGGTGGTTTACATGAGCCACTGCGGTGATGTTGTCTGACTGAATCAGAACCGGTAGGTCGCGAAGCAAAGTCTCTGCTTGACGAAGGCCGTTGTATATGGCCCTTAATTCCAGTACGTTGATGTGAAGACAAGCCCTCTGGCTTGACCAGAGACCTTGGAAGTTTCTTCCCTGTGTGACTGCTCCCCAACCTTGGAGGCTCGTGTCCGTGGTTATCAGAACCCAGTCCTGAATGCCGAACCTGCGACCCTCTAGAAGGTGAGCACTTTGCAGCCACCACAGGAGAGATACCCTGGCCCTAGGGGACAGGCTGATCATCTGATGAATCTGTAGATGTGACCCGGACCACTTGTTCAGAAGGTCCCACTGAAAAGTCCTCGCATGGAACCTGCCGAACGGAATGGCCTCGTAAGACGCCACTGTCTTTCCCAGAACTCGAGTGCAGTGATGAACCGACACCCATTTTGACTTCAAGAGGTCCCTGACCAAACTCATGAGTTCTTGGGCCGTTTCCATCGGGAGATAAACCCTTTTCTGGTCTGTATCTAGAATCATGCCTAAGAAAGGCAAACGGGTCGCCGGAACCAACTGTGACTTCGGGATATTTAGAATCCAGCCGTGCTGCTGCAACACCCTCAGGGAAAGCGATACGCTGTTCAGCAACTGCTCTCTTGATCTCGCTTTTATTAGGAGATCGTCCAAGTACGGGATAATTGTGACACCCTGCTTGCGCAGGAGCACCATCATTTCCGCCATTACCTTGGTGAAAATCCACAGGGCCATGGAAAGCCCAAACGGCAATGTATGAAATTGGTAATGACAATCCTGTACCGCAAATCTCAGGAACGCCTGATGAAGCGGATATATGGGGACATGAAGGTATGCATCCTTTATGTCCAGGGACACCATATAATCCCCCCCCCCCTTCCAGGCTGGCTATGACTGCCCTGAACGATTCCATCTTGAACTTGAACCTTTTTAAGTACAGGTTTAAGAATTTTACATTTAAAATGGGTCTGACCGAACCGTCCGGTTTCGAGACCACAAACAGGGTTGAGTAATACCCCGTCCCCTGCTGAATCAGGGGAACCTTGACCACCACTTGTTGAATTGCATTTAAAACTATCTCCCTCTCTGGGGAAAAAGCCGGTAGGGCCGATTTGAAAAAACAGCGAGGAGGCACCTCTTCGAATTCCAGCTTGTAACCCTGGGAAACAATTTCTATTGCCCAGGGATCTACCTGTGAGTGAACCCAGACGTGGCAGAAAAGTCGAAGACGTGCTTCCACTGGGGCGGACTCCCTCAGTGCGGTGGATTTTGTAGAGGCCGGGGAGGACTTCTGCTCCTGGGAACTAGCTTGTAGTTGGCAGCTTTTTCCCCCTGCCCTTACCTCTGGCAAGAAAGGAAGATCCCTATACTCTCTTGGGTTTATGCGATCGAAAGGACTGCATCTGATAATGTGGCGTTTTCTTAGGTTGTGAGGAAACATAAGGCAGAAAAGTTGATTTACCTGCAGTAGCTGTGGAAACCAGGTCCGTAGGACCTTCCCCAAACAATTCCTCACCCTTGTAAGGCAAAACCTCCATATGCCTCTTCGAGTCGGCATCACCCGTCCATTGTCAAGTCCATAGGGCTCATCTAGCAGAAATCGCCATAGCGTTGGCTCTGGACCCCAGTAGGCCAACGTCTCTCTGAGCATCTCTCATATATAGGACAGCATCCTTAATATGACCCAGGGTCAATAAAATGGTTTCCTTATCCAGCGTATCTATATCAGCAGATAAGGTATCTGTCCACGCTGCTACAGTGCTACAAACCCAAGCCGACGCTATCGCCGGTCTGAGTAATGTACCAGTATGTTGACTTCAAGGTAGTCTCCTGTCTGCGATCAGCAGCATCCTTGAGGGTTGCGGTATCTTGAGATGGCAGCGCTACCTTTTTGGATAAGCGTGTCAATGCTTTGCGTTCAGCTCATTTCCTTATACATGCGCACCCTCGTGTCAGGGACAGAGGGGTCATCTGTGATATGCAACACCTCTTTTATTGCAATAATCATATAATGAATACTTTTAGCCAATTTTGGCTGTAACTTTGCATCATCATAGTCGACACTGGAGTCAGAATCCGTGTCGGTATCCGTGTCTACAACCTGGGATAGTGGGCGCTTTTGTGACCCAGAAGGCCCCTGCGACATAGTAAAAGTACATTCCCTGGACTCTGCTTTGTCCAACCTCTTGTGTAATAAATTCACATTTGCATTTAAAACATTCCACATATCCACCCAGTCAAGTGTCGGCGTTGCCGACGGAGACACCACACTCATTTGCTCCACCTCCTCCCTAGAAGAGCCTTCCGCTTCAGACATGCCGACACACGCGTACCGACACCCCACACACACAGGGAATCTCTAATCTGGAGACAGTTCCCCCACAAGGCCCTTAGGAGAGACAGAGAGAGAGTATGCCAGCACACACCCAGCGCTGATAACCTTGGAAACCAAAATTCCCAGATAGCGTCTTTTATATATATATATATATATATATATATATATATACACAAAAGGAACGGTAAGGCACTCCAAGAAAGCCACATCACAAAGCGCCGGTGCCCCCGTAGAAAACAATCAATAAGTCAGGAAAAAGACGTGGCACTCATGGCAAGTCACAAACGAAGTACAAATAGTATATAGTTAACAACGTTTCAGTGGACACCCCACTGTCGTCAGGCTTTATTAACATTTAAAAAACATAACATACCTTTATAGGCCACCCACGTGCATACCCTAAACAGATCCGAAGCCGAACATCCGGTCGGAGCATCCGGAAATGATCTGCTAATACCTTATGTGAAAGCGTCCCATCACCAAGGAAACCAGACTCAATTATGCATTTTTGTAAGCTGTAGAACGAATCCGCAATCATTACATATAATCATCATATGATAAAATGTTAAATATAAGCGCAATCATGAAACAATACCATATGCTAGATAGATAAAACAATGATATACATCATACAAGAAAAAACAGCACCTATTAGAACTAGTCTGTACTAGATACAATGTAACAGTTAACTACATCATAACGTCAATGCCAGCATAACTGCATCTAGTGGATCGATGTAAAAAGGGGGAGAGAAGAACACACTCTCAGCATATAATTGACACCATTAACAGCCGACAATACAATTATAAGAAACGTTACAGAAAGCAGGCAAATGAAAGCTGTTCATTTAAGCCTCTGGGGTATATAACGTCCAATTTTGCTATCCACCTAGCTTCTAATTGCAATAATTTAGAGCCACGATCACCGCCCCTGATACTCACAGGGACATGATCAATCATCCTGTAACGGATGCTGTTTAGGGGATGTTTCAGTGCCAGAAAATGCCTAGCAACAGGCTGTTCACTGCTCCCAGACTCCAATGCACCCCTAATTGCTGACCGATGACAGGTCATTCTTTCTTTAAAATTTCTTTCACTTTTGCCAATATAACTAAGCCCGCATGGGCATATAATTTGATAAACTGTATACGTTGAATTACAGGTTAAGCGGTGTTTGATCATAATTCTTTTACCCGTGTGCGGGTGATTGAACGAATCACCGGCCAGTAAATATTGGCAAGTTACACATGTGCATTTCATACACCCTAATTTGGTATTCTCACCTGTCAGAAAGTGTGAGACTGGCTGAGTACTATTAGAAACCATCCCAGAGATATCCGTTTTCACAAGATAATCTCTGAGGTTCTTTCCTCTAGAATAGCAAGGCATAAGGGTAGAACCCGACAGATGTAATTGTTTGTCGGTTTCCACCATCGGCCAATTTTTCTTAGCAATTTTAGAGATCACCTCCGACTTGGTGTTGAATTTATTAACCCAGGGGAGCTTAACTTGTTGCTGTTGAATATCAGTTTTCTTTTTAAGCAATTTTGCTCTATCCATTGCCATAACTTTAATTTTGGCTGACTGTAACACTTCTTGTGTGTACCCCCTAAGTAACAGTTTATTGATCAACATATCAATTTGTAGTGAAGCCATAGTCGCGTCACTATTTACCCTCCTTATACGTATCATCTGAGAGTAAGGGAGCCCTCTTTTCAGTGATGATGGATGGCAGCTACGTGCATGTAGTAACTGACTGCGATCAGTAGGCTTCACATAAATCGACGTCACTAACTTATTGTTACAGATCAAAATTTTGACATCTAAAAAGTTGATCACTTCCTGATTCATAACATATGTGAATTTAATGGTACTGGAACCTAAATTATGTTGGTCAAATATATTAGTCAAAGCTACCTGATCCCCTTTCCATAAGACGAATAAGTCGTCAATATAGCGATTGAAGAGGATTGCATGTGCTTTAAAGATCTCATTACTATACAGCAATTCCTCCTCAATTGCAAACATCACAATGTTTGCATACGTCGGGGATACAGCCGATCCCATCGCACACCCTTGGACTTGTAAAAAGAATTGTATCCCATATAAAAAGAAATTATTGGTTAATACTAACTCTAATAAAGTTATAATCACTTCAATTTTGGCTGCATCAAACACTTGTTTCCTAATAAGGAAGCGTTTTACTGCTGCTAGCCCCATGGCATGTGGGATCGATGTATACAAACTGACCACATCAATAGTGGCCAACCAACAGCCATTAGGCACTATATCAATAGATTGTAATTTATTAAGAAAAGATGTAGTATCCACCAGGAAACTAGGTTCTTCAGATAACAACGGTTGAAGCAAAAAATCCAAAAAGACCGACACAGGCTTCAGCAAGGACCCTCTTGCCGACACAATGGATCGACCTGGAGGGGGATGTGTCTTTTTGTGGATTTTTGGCAACAAATAAAATACAGGTACTATGGGAAACGATGGGACCAAAACATCAAAGACTTCATTATTCAATAATCCAACAGATAATGCTTGTGTTAAACATCCTACTAGCCGTTTCTTACAAACAATAGTAGGATTCACATGTAATTTGACATAAACTTCAGAATCAGATAATTGTCGTAGAGCTTCAGATTTATAATCATCAAAATCCCTTATCTGCTGGTCTGATAATGAGCTTATCATTTTTGGACAATGACTCTAGGGCATTCCTCTCCAGTCTCGTGAGATTTGGATGTACTTTGCCACTAGAATGCATCGATCCCTCAACTTCATGTTCTAATAGTCTCATGAATGTTTTTAAACTTGGATTATTGGATAAGGGGTCAAATACTGAACGTGAACGGAATTGTTGTAATTTAGCTGGAAAAGGAGAATCTGTAGTAGGTTTTGAACTGGCACCAAAATGTTCTCTTAATTTAATTTTCCGTTGTAGTGTGTATTTCTCTATGTTCCATTGTAAGCTGTTAAAGGGAACCGTGGGCACGAATGACAGTCCTTTATTCAAGAGCTTCAACTCAGAATCTGACAGTTCATATGACGATAGATTGCAAAGTACTTCTTGTTCTTTAAGCGCGGCGGCCTGCCTGCTCGCCCTCTACCTTTCGCATTGATGGCCTCTGCGGGTGAATCTGCGCTTTTTGAATTGATTGTAGCCTTTATGTTTGCCCCTAAAGGGGCTGAGGCCTGATTAGACTTATCTGATTCACTCGTTGTATCTTGAGATTAATCTATATCGAAGCGAGATTTATAATTACGTTGGTGCCGAAAGAAAGGGCGTTTGTTGCCTTTAGTTCTATTACCAGAAAGCCATCGGTATACAGTATGTCTTTCATAGTCATCCTCTACTTTCATTAGTTTACGCTTTTTAAAGTCAATCAACTCTTTTTTGTACTGTGTTATTTGAAGTTGCAATTTATTGACCCAGTCACCCTCTTGATCCGCCGTTAACACTGACAGATTAGTGCTTTCAAATAATTCTAGAAAGAGAAAAGAAGACTCTATCTTGGGGGCACTCTTTGAAATATAAATAGGGCCAGATATACCCTTAGGTATCATTAAAATATAACCTTTAATTGTATCTTTAAAATTAATAGGAATTTGAAAAGGAAAAATATATAAACACACACACAGGTTTATTCATATACACTTTGGGATCACTTGTCTATCACAAGGAGTTCAAAGAACACTGATTGCTCACTATGGAGCTTATTGGTTCAGAGAACACTGATTGCTCACCGAGGAGCTTGTTTTAATTATTTTTATTCAGATTTTTTATTTTTTTTTATAACCAATTATGATCTCTCACTGTTTAAACAACCATATCATAAATAGGTATTGATTTACCGAACGTCAGCTCCTATATTCTCAAACACATGTATAATTATAAAAATTCAAAATTTGCCCAAATGGTATATACACAGTGTTGAGAGATGCAGAATGCCCATCATATTTATATGGTATCTTATGCGCTCATTAGTAGCCCGACATAAATAGTTGGTATAGAGAGAAAAAAGGAAAGAGTAAAAAAGATGATCAGTATGCCATGCTACATTGCTTCTACTGTCTCACCGTCATGAGCTCAAGGTTTTTGTTAGCTCAGCGGCCGGTGGATGAGAGGGCAGCGACCTTGAAATTTCTGACCAGAAAGAGGATAAGTGGCCGTACTGCTTTCCCTGTTAAGGCGGATGGAATGTCTCGATATCCTAGGACATTGCAGGACACTGCACCGCAATCCAGGGATGAGTGTTAACCGAAATTGAGTACAATTCCTGCCTGTTTAATTTTCAGGTAATTGCAGGGAGATGATAGGGAGTGGTTCAATGTTAAACCAGGGCCGTGCACATTCTCACATAGAAATGCATTTATCAAAAAAGCCGTTCTCCACACAGGCTATTAGCAAATTACTTTCCCAAATTTATTTTCAGGTATACTTTATCGGTATACTAATATTGTTAGGCTCACTTAACATAATTCATTATTTTCTCTAACATTTGACCATAGGTCACTGAACAATATGTGTTGGGCTAAAAAGTAGCAGCAAACCCAGCTAGAATGAAAAGTTTTTATGACCGCAGACCCAGTCCAGCCGCTGAGATCTCTTTTCGTCATGTACTCTGGTCACTAGGACCGGTGCAGCGGACGGCAAATATGAAAACAGCAGCGCTTCGGGTATTACTGGCCGGAAAAAAGATTAGTAGCTGTGCTGCTTTCCACGTTAGAGCGGTTGCAGCGCCTTGATATCATAGGACAGAGCAAGGACGCTGCACCGCAATCCGTTGATGAGAGCTAGCTGAAAATAGGAAGATTACCGTTCTAAAGGTAGCAACTTTTTTTTTTTTTGATGCCAGATAGTGCAGTGAAGTGAGCAAGCCTACGGGTGAAAACGCGTTTTGGCACGGCTGGAATCAGCATGGCAATGTCGCCTTGTGAAAGTTAGAATCACTGGTCCTACAACCAACATACGCTGCTCCGTCCAGAAGTCCTGCTGCCTTTAGAACGGTAATCTTCCTATTTTCAGCTAGCTCTCATCCACGGATTGCGGTGCAGCGTCCCTCCCTCCGCCCTGCACCCTTACAGTGCCTGCCGTGTGTGTTTTGTGTGGGAGCAATGGCTGCGCATTACCTCAGTGAAGATCTGAAGTCTTCTGCCGCCTCTGAAGTCTTCTATCTTCTTATACTCACCCGGCTTCTATCTTCCGGCTCTGTGAGGAGGACGGCGGCGCGGCTCCGGGACGAACAGCTAGGAGAGACCTGCGTTCCGACTCCCTCTGGAGCTAATGGTGTCCAGTAGCCTGAGCAGCAGGGCCTAGCATTTAAGTAGGTCTGCTTCTCTCTCCTCTGTCCCTAGAAGCAGGGAGCCTGTTGCCAGCAGGCTCCCTGAAAATAAAAAACCTAACAAAAATTATTTCTTTCAGGAAACCAAGGAGAGCTCCCTGTAATGCACCCAGTCTCCTCTGGGCACAGTATCAAACTGAGGTCTGGAGGCGGGGCATAGAGGGAGGAGCCAGTGCACATCCATATCTAAAGTTTTTTTTTAGTGCCCATGTCTCCTGCGGAGCCCATCTATTCCCCATGGTCCTTACGGAGTCCCCAGCATCCTCTAGGATGTAAGAGAAATTTCTAGTTATGCCACTGGTTTTGTTTGTGTCATTTTAAACATAAAATGGATATGCCATACATCCAAAAAGACACACAGATACTGTATACATGCAGACATGCATCTCTGCATCAATACCTACATTGCACCCAGAAAACAACACACACACACAGGTGAGTAAATAACATAAAATTGATTTTTAACAAATACACTCATGCAAACCTATGCTACAGTATACACTAATGCAGACTTATGTACAGTATGCACAACTTACTTGCTTCAATTTGCTGGCGCATGCTGCACCAACAGACGCAGCTGGCGGTGTCGGAGGTCAGACCACCAGCGCTCAATTTGATTGATTGTCCGCCTGCTGCGGATCCTCTCCCGCAGTTTGCGGCGAACCTCCATGTAGGTAGCATGCTTCTGGGCGTTGGGAATGTATGGATCTGACCGGCCTACGCGGAGGTCCATTACCGCAGCTCCCTGTTGGTAAAAGCTGCAACTCGCATGGTGCCAATGATGCAGTTCAGAAAAATACCCATATTTATACTATCTGCATACAGTTGATTGGCCGCCAGCTATGATGCACACAAATATTGATCAACTTTATTGAACATAATCCAAGTCTGGGCCTCGGACCCACGTCCAAGCGCAGAAACTTGTGCATACGCAAATATATGTGTATGCAAATGTCGATTTTTACAAACTTACCAAAATCCGTTGCTCTTTATTCAGCTAATCATCGCAATCATTTTTGTTGTTTGTCAATGGGATATGTGATGTGTTATTTGGTGAATTATTCAAATAATAAAAAAAATAAGATGATTGCATGCTCACATTTAAATCATAATACAGGTTGAGTATCCCATATCCAAATATTCCGAAATACGGGTGCTGGGGGGGGCGCCCTGGGGAGCTTGTTACCTATATAAACTGGCTGGCAAAGATATTCAGTGCCCAGGCACTGTCCGCAATACCCCCGCCAGGATAAATATATAAAATTAAGCGGGACGAAGCGCGCCATGTTGGGGGCGGGGCTTCTTCCTCACTGCTCACTGGCGCCATTTTCCTCCTCCTCAATGAAGTCCTACGCAACAGAAGAAACTGCCACATTATCAAATGCAGTCCTTTTGGCCCAACAAGTATAGAAGAGGCCGAGGAAAGTTCTTCCTGGCTACCAGAGGTAGAGGAAGAGGCAAGTGGGTACCCGCATCCTCGGGTTCCCAGGAGCAGAAGTCCTTCCCGGCTTCTGCCAAATCCTCCGCATGACGCCAGGTCTCCCTTACAGGGGCCCGCACCGGTGGGGGCACGCCAAAAGCTTTTCAGTCAGGTCTGGGTTCGCTCGGGTCTAAACCCTTGGGTATTGAGTATTGTGTCCCAAGGGTACAAACTGGAGTTTCAAGACGTTCCCCCTCACCGTTTTTTCAGATCAGCCTTACCAGTTTTGCTTCCGGACAGGGCTCTGGTCTTCGGTGCAGTACAAAACTTGTGTCAAAATCAGGTTGTGGTCCCGGTACCCCTGGCACAGCAGGGGCAGGGGTTTTATTCAAGCCTGTTTGTGGTGCCGAAGACGGATGGCTCGGTAAGACCAATCCTAAACCTGAAATCTCTCAATTTCTTCCTGGTGAAATTCAAATTCAAGATGGAGTCTCTCAGAGCGGTGATCTCCAGTCTGGAAGAGGGGGAATTCATGGTCTCATTGGACATCAAGGACGCCTACCTTCATGTCCCCATTTATCCTCCTCATCAAAGTTTCCTAAGGTTTGCTATCCAGGATACACACTACCAGTTTCAGACGTTGCCGTTTGGTCTATCCACGGCTCCGACGATTTTCACCAAAGTAATGGTAGAAATGATGGTTCTCCTGCGCAAGCAAAGGGTTACAATTATCCCGTACTTGGAAGGTGAGGTCCAAGGACAAATTGTTGCAGGACATTGCACTATCCCTGTCAATTCTACAACAGCACGGCTGGCTCCTGAACTTGCCGAAATCACAGTTAATCCCGACAACCCGGTTGGGGTTTTTGGGCATGATACTGGACACGGTCCAACAGAGAGTGTTCCTCCCCATGGAGAAAGCTCTGGATATTCAGAGTCTGGTAAAACTCTTGCTAAAACCGAAAACGGTCTCCATTCATCAATGCATTCAATTGCTGGGAAAAATGGTGGCGGCATACGAGGCCCTCCAGTTTGGGAGGTTCCATACCAGAGTGTTCCAGTGGGACCTGTTGGACAAATGGTCCGGATCCCACCTTCATATGCACCGGAGGATAATTCTATCTCCCAACACCAGAGTCGCACTTCTGTGGTGGCTCCACAGCTCTCACCTCCTTGCGGGACGCCGGTTCGGGATCCAGGACTGGATCCTGGTAACCACAGATGCAAGTCTCCGAGGTTGGGGGGCAGTCACTCTGGGGGTGAGCTTCCAAGGAAGATGATCAAGTCCGGAAACGCATCTTCACATAAACGTTCTGGAACTGAGAGCCATTTACAACGGACTCCTACAAGCGGAACATCTTCTTCGGAACCTGCCGGTTCTGATCCAATTGGACAATGTCACGGCAGTGGCTTACATCAACTGCCAAGGCGGCACGAGAAGCAGAGCAGCAATGGCAGAAGCCACGAAAATTCTTTGTAGGGCGGAAAAACATACAAGCGCTCTGTTTGCAATATTCGTTCCGGGAGTGGACAACTAGGAAGCAGACTTCCTCAGCAGACACGACCTTCATCCAGGAGAGTGGAGCCTCCATCAGGAGGTCTTCGCACTGATCGATGGGGGGTTCCCCATATAGACATGATGGCGTCTCGCCTCAACAGAAAACTTCTGAGGTATTGTTCCAGGTCCAGGGACCCTCAGGCGGAGGCAGTGGATGCGCTGACAACACCCTGGGTGTTTCCGTCGGTGAACATTTTCCCTCCGCTTCCTCTCATCCCAAAGGTGTTGAGACTTCTAAAAAGAACAAACATTCCAGCGCTCCTTGTAGCCCCAGATTGGCCAAGGAGAACGTGGTACCCGTATCTTCAGACGTTACTAGTCGACAATCCCTGGCCTCTTCCTCTTCACGAGGACCTGCTGCGGCAGGGGCCGTTCGTCCACCAAGACTTACAGTGGCTACGTTTGACGGCATGGTGGTTGAACGCCAGATTTTAGCCCGGAAGGGTATTCCCAGTGAAGTCATACCTACTCTTATTCTTGCCAGGAAGGCTGTGACGTCAAAGCACTATCACCGTATTTGGAGGAAATATATTTCCAGGTGCAAGTCCAAGAGAGCTCCAGTGGAGAAATTGGACTTTGGACGTTTTCTCCATTTTCTACAGAATGGAGTGGATGCAGGCCTTAAATTAGGCTCCATTAAAGTGCAGATTTCTGCCTTGTCCATTTTCTTTCAGAAACAATTGGGCTCACTTCCTGAAGTGCAGACCTTTGTGAAAGGGGTGTTGCACAGCCAACCTCCTTTTGTGCCCCCTGTGGCACCTTGGGACCTTAACGTCGTATTATCGTTCCTTCAGTCACATTGGTTTGAACCTTTGCGTAAAGTGGAGTTAAAAGTCCTCACTTGGAAAGTTGTCATTTTGTTGGCGTTGGCATCCGCAAGGCGGGTGTCGGAGTTGGCGGCCTTGTCTCACATGAGCCCTTATTTAATTTTCCATGAAGATAGAGCAGAGTTGCGAACTCGGCAACAATTTCTGCCAAAGGTGGTTTCCTCTTTTCATATCAACCAACCTATTGTGGTGCCAGTGGCTACTGCCGCTTTGGCTGAGAATAAGTCTCTGGATGTGGTCAGAGCTTTAAAGATTTATGTAGCCAGGACGGCTCCATTGAGGAAAACAGAGTCTCTGTTTATTTTGTATGCTCCCAATAAGATTGGGTGTCCTGCTTCCAAGTAGACCATTGCCCACTGGATATGTCAGACGATTCAGCAGGCTCATTCAACGACAGGCTTGCTGTTGCCAAAATCAGTGAAGGCCCATTCCACTAGGAAGGTGGGTTCGTCCTGAGCGGCTGCCCGGGGTGTCTCGGCATTGCAACTTTGCCGAGCTGCTACTTGGTCGGGGTCGAACACGTTTGCTAAATTCTACAAGTTTGATACCTTGGCCGATGAAGACCTTAAATTTGGTCAATCGGTGCTGTAGAGTCATCCGCACTCTCCCGCCCGCTATTGAGCTTTGGTATACACCCCATGGTCTTTTGAGAGTGCCCAACATCCTCTAGGACGAAATAGAAAATAGGATTTTAAATACCTACCGGTAAATCCTTTTCTATGAGTCCGTAGAGGATGTTGGGCGCCCGTCCCAGTGCGTACTGTATCTGCAGTTTAGTTCTGGTTACACACAGGTTGTGTTTTTGTTTTTTTCCTCAGCTTGTTGCTGAGGTTTTGTCCATGTCCATTGACATGTGTTCAGTTATCTGCCACGTTATACGGCATGCTTATGGCGTGAGCTGGTGTTGGTTCACCTTGTTTGTTAAGTCCTTTCCTCGTAATGTCCATCTCGCCGGGCACAGTTCCAAACTGAGTCTGGGGAGGGATATAGAGGGAGGAGCCAGGTCACGCCCCTTTGAAAGTCTTAAAGTGCCCATGTCTCCTGTGGATCCCGTCTATACCCCGTGGTCTTTTGAGAGTGCCCAACATCCTCTACGGACTCATAGAAAAGGATTTACCGGTAGGTATTTAAAATCCTATTTTTACGAATCTTTTCACACACAAACAATAACAACATTTTCAAATGGCCAAAATATTCCAGTCTGTGCACTTTAACATTTATCTAAATTACCGATTTATGGAAAATGAGTCAACACATACGTTAGCAGTTTAGCTGTTTTTTGGAAGTTTTAACATAAAACAAAAAAACACGTATTGTAAAAAACATACCTGAAATATTGGCGCACTATTCTTGCCCTAAGGGCATGTCCCCACTGGGCCTTCGAGCCTCGGATCCTTGTCCGGCCAACCCCTGGCTCCTCATCCTCTCTGGTCAATTCCTCACTTTCAGGAAGCTCAACATGCCTCCTTACAGCAATATTGTGCAGGATTGCACACAGGACCACAATTTTACTTACCATTTCCGCCGAATACATAAGGTCGCCACCAGTGTGGTGGAGCACACGGTAGCTCCCTTTCTGGATGCCAATTGTGCACTCCACCAGCTGCCTAGTGGCTGTAAGCGTGGAATTAAATGCCATTTGAGGCCTGGTGTGGGTGTGCTGTGAGGAGTCATGAGCCAGGGAGTGCAAGGGTATCCACAATCTCCTTTAAAAACAAAATACAAGCATAAGTAACAAATATGTCCAACATACCAAAAAAAATTACCACTTTACTACATGATGGCAATAAAACTCACCCAGGAACCATGCGTCTTGGCCTTCCATCATTCTTAATTTTGCCATATCCCTGATTGCCTAATGACGTGGGAATCATGTGCACTGCCTGGGTACTTGGCATTCAGGGAAAGGATCTGGAGGGATGGGCCACAATCAACCATCACATTCAGAGAGTGGAACATTTTTCTGTTCCTAAAGATTTCTTCATTACTTCTAGGTGCCACAAGTGGTACATGTGTCAAATACTGTGACAGAGGCAACATTCTAAAGGCCTAACAGCCATATATATGTACTACGGGATAGTACGTATATTATACATACACATAATAATCACAATATCCAAGGTGACCTCATATTCACCATTATAGTCCAAAAGCATAACAGACTCTATTTTGGTTCTATCTTATAGAGGAAAGTTACAAAGTTACATAGTCAATGAGGTTGAAAAGAGGCAAAATGCCCATCGGGTTCAACCTGTATTCTGCATCAATCTGTTCATTTTATAATGTGCATGCTGAAGTAATGGTTCAGTACCGATTTACAGCAATGATTCCTACCACTCCCAGATAATTTTAATGTCAATGTGCTAAATGCTAAAGCCCTGGATACGATTTCCTGTTAGAAATTTGTACAATCCGTTTTTAAATGCATTTACAGAGTCTACCATTACTACTTCCTCCGGCATTGAGTTCCAAATCTTTATTCCCCTTACGGAGAAGAACCCTTTCCTACGTTGCATACGGAATTTTCTCTCTTCTAGCCTCAGTGAGTGCCCATGCGTCCTATACAGAGTTCTTTTAATAAACAAATCCGTTGCTAGCTCCGTGTAATGCCCCTTTACAGATTTGAAGATATTAATAATGTCTCTTCCTGGTCTCCTCTTTTCTAGTGAATACATATTTAATGTAGTAAGCCTCTCCTCATATTCCAGTGTCTCTAACCCTTTAATCAATTTAGTAGCTCATCTTTGAACTCTTTCTAGTTCTGCGATATCCTTTTTGTAATACGGGGCCCAGAACTGAACGCAATATTCCAGGTGTGGGCGTACCAATGATTTGTAAAATGGCAGGATTACATCCTCATCCTTGGTCTCAATGCCCCGTTTAATGCACGCAAGCACTTTACTTGCCTTTTTTGCTGCAGTTTGGCATTGTGTACTGTTACTAAGCCTATTATCTATGAGCACCCCCAAATCTTTTTCCACCATAGTTACCCCTAGATTTTCTCCATTTAGAGTGTAAGTTGCAGGTGTGTTTTTTTGTCCCAAAATGCATAACTTTGCATTTTTCTATGTTGAACCTCATTTTCCATTTAGACGCCCAGAATTCCAGTTTAACTAAGTCATTCTGTAGAGACTCCACATCGTTTTCTGAGTTAATTAACTTACACAGATTTGTGTTGTCTGCAAAGATTGACACTGTGCTTTCCAGGCCTATTCCTAGATCATTGATAAATATAATGAACAGCAGTGGGTCAAGAACAGACCCTTGTGGTATTTCACTGACTACTGGTGCCCAGCTGGAGAACATCCCATTTACCACTACTCGTTGTTCCCTGTTATCCAACCAATTACCTATCCAAGTACAAATAGTATTTCCTAGGCCAAGTTCCCTTAATTTGTGGACCAGTCTCCTATGTGGCCCTGTATCGAAGGCTTTTGCAAAATCTAAGTAAACCACGTCCACTGCTTTTCCATGGTCAAGATTTTTGCTCACTTCCTCGTAGAAGCTAATTAAGTTGGTTTGACATGATCTGTTCCTTACAAACCCATGTTGACTTTTAGTAATAGACTTAGTTGCATGTAGGTGCTCCTCTATGCTATCCCTCAAAATGCCTTCTAATATTTTACCCACTATAGAGGTTAATCTAACTGGTCTATAGTTTCTAGGATTATTTTTAGTTCCCTTTTTAAATAAAGGCTTTACCTCAGCTATGCGCCAATCCTTTGGTACCATGCCTGATCTAATTGAACTATTGAAAATCAGGTATAGGGGTTTTGCTAGCTGTGTCCTAAGCTCCATAATAACCCTCGGATGAAAACCGTCTGGGCCTGGTGGTTTATTAATCTTTATTTTGCTTATTCTCTCCAGGACTACTTCCTCACTTAAACAGGTATCTAGCCAAGAGTCATTACATTCACTGTCGTTAAGCAATACTGTCACCTGTGCATCCTCCCTGGTGAATACTGACAAAAAAAAATTGTTCAATATTTCCGCTTTTCACTTGTCATCGTTTGTCAAGGATCCCAATTGATCCTCTAATGGGCCCACATTCTCCTTCTTCAACCTTTTTACTGTTTATATATTTATAAAACTTTTTAGGATTGGTTTTACTCTCAATAGCAATTTGCTTTTAGTTTGCAATTTTAGCTGCTCATTACTTTTTTGCATCTTTTATTGCATTCCTTGTAAAACCGGAATGACTCCTCCCCTCCATTAGATTTAAATGTTTTAAAAGCACGCCTCTTATTAGCCATTGCTTCTTTGACCTCCTTATTAAGCCACATTGGTTTGTGCTTAATACTCCTGCGTTTACTGCTTATTGGAATGAATTTGTAAATATTGCTTTCAAGCAACCCTTTTAAAGTATCCCACATTTCCGAAGTGTCCTTGCCATGAAACAACTCATCCCAGTCAATGCCGTTTAGTGCCCGTCTCAGCATATTGAAGTTAGCTTTTCTAAAGTTTAATGTTTTGGTTGCTCCCTTATAGCTATTTTTCTTGAAACTGATGTCAAAAGTGATCATATAATGATCGCTGTTTCCCAAGGTCTCCCCAACTTTAATGTTTGATATAATGTCCACGTTATTGGTAATAACTAGGTCCAGAATATTATTACATCTGGTTGGGTCCTCGTCTAATTGAGTCAGGAATTGATCCTTCAATGTATTTAAAAACCTGCTGCTCCTAGTTTTTACACACGAATCGTTCCTCCAATTTATATCAGGATAGTTAAATTCTCCTAACACTAGGATGTCCCCCATTCCTGCTGCTTTTTCTATTTGCTGTAAGAGTTGTTCCTCCTCATGTATGCTGATATCTGGTTGCTTGTAACACGTGCCAATGACTAGTTTCTTTCCCTCAGTGCCCTCACTTGTGATCTCAACCCATAGCGACTCCACGTTATCTTCAATCCCCTAGTAATTACTAACCACTGAGTCTAGATTATTACTACCTTATAGATAAAAAATAGGATTATTATATCCCTACAGGGTAGTCAAATCACACTGTAAGATAAATAAGGATTATTTCCTTTAACAGTGTGAGTAATGAAAGTGATGCTTTGATATATATAAATTTACTTTCTAGTGAAATTGATTTGAATTATTTGAACAAGAATGAGTCTGCACTGATAGACAGTTGTCTTTCTAATAAAATTGGGGTTGGTATACCCCTAATGAAAGCAATATTTTCTATACTTCCAGCCAGACCGAATACGGGCCAAATACCTATATAAGTGTGGGCTGTGATACTTGAAAACGGGAACTGCCATATTCCTTAAAAATAATTCTATCTATCAGCTCAAACTGAGAAAGTATCATTTCAATTTCAGGACCACAATCTTGATTTTAGATAAACTGCAATAGAAGAAATATTTCCGATAGATGGGGATCGTTTTTCCCAGCGGTCTGTGGTCTAGGAATATGTATATAAGGATCATATCTAAATAGAGACTCAGTGGGGGATAGATGATTTGGGATAATAAAAATCATTGATATTGGCAATATGCATGCCTACACAGCAATCTGATGAGATCTTATATTGAAACACACACGTGGACACACTTTTTAAATCTTTATTCACATATTCTTATTTCTTCAATTCACATATATGTTAGTCCTTGTCATTTTTAACTTCTATGTTTCACTGCAGTCTGGATCAATCACTTATCATACAATTTTCATTTAATGAATATCTAATAAAGGTTATATTTTAACAATTTATCTTTAATTTGTGCGTCAACACTACAGATTCTTCTGTTTCTTTTCCTCTCCTAACTCTAGTGTATGCATACTGTAGTTGACAGCACCCCCTGAAAATATAGGATATTATCTATCATTTGGAAAGAGGGGTCCTTATTCTATGGATATGTGGTGATGAATCTCACACATCCATAAAATTCTGATATTGTATTGAGTGTGCAGATACCAAGCGTGTGTGTATACTTTAATATTATCAAGGACACATGGTTAAAAGCACGAGTCAGCCTCATCACAAGGATGTGTTGGCTAAATATCTCTTGGTTGTCTTTGCCAATTGTCCTAATATTGCACAACACGGTACTCAAGATGCATGAAATCATATGGGAGGGTTATAAGAATGGGGCGTAACTGGATGTTATAAAAATCATTGTATTGACATGTTTCTGGGTTGATTCATTTTAACCCAGGCGGAGAGAATGTGGTCTCTCAACCTATATACGGGCATGGTCCTTACAATAAATAATCAATTGTTTTTCTAAATCTGACTTCAACACAGTCATTTACTAAACATTAACTCAAACAACAACAACATGGTTAAAGTAGTATTAATCAATTTGGGCACTCGATCCTTTGGACCTACAAATCTCAATCTCTTCATTGAATTCTCAAAGGGGTGTGCCAGCCAGCCAGCAGCTGAGTACGGAAGGAATATCCCAGGATCATTACAGCACTGGTAAGTATAGAATATCATGGTATGTGCTATATGCCAGTACATGCTGTTTCTATACCTGCCAGCTGTCTGTGTGATTTTATTTTTATAATATGAGAATTAGGAGTGAGGAGATTGACTAAGCTAAGAAAATACTCAGGGACCTGACCTTGTTGTGTTTGTTGTTACATGTAAATGTGGTAAATTTAATCCAAAAGTTGTGATATTGACAAAGAAATAGTAACCTCTGTTTTCACCCTATGATTAATTGTGTGAGTGAATGATTTGAACCTCCTTCACGGGGTTTGGATGTGTTCCAATCTGAGCTCACAGTATCACATGCCCATCATTAACGCTGTGAGAAACAGATAAGATAAGGGCCAAAGTAATGTGAAAACATATAGATCACCTCCCACTTGAATAGACAGCTACATACGTGTGCAAGAGTGTAAATGAGTAGAAATAGGGTGATTACCCGAGGTTATAGTTGATTATAAGTAATTTGATTGTAATTATACTGTAATACTGTGCTGCTGCTGATTGTTTTAACCATATATGGATTCTGGTAAATAACGGAATCTGTGGACTAGAGTCCCAAGTATATTCTGAGTCTGTTTGCTGACCTTGTTTATTAACATTGATTATTGTGCACAGAAGAATTGAGCAACTCTAAAGAGGTGTGTTGCTTTGTAATTATAGTAGTAATTTAGGGTGTACTGCTGGTTTTAGTAGGCAGACATACCGCGTTTTGAATTACTGTCAGATCAGGATGGGGGCGGGTTTTTCTACGTATGAAAGAGCAGGGAGAATTAACCCTAAGTGTGCATATCATGTTATGGAAGAAATATTCCATAGATGCACCAATTTTGTATAGTACTGTGACCAAGGGGTACAGTCTACAGAAAATGTGAAGAAAAAACAAACAATGTTGTGCATTTCAGTTATGCTGTATAAGATTGGCCTGATCTATATTGAAATCTGCAAGATATTGAAGTTTGCAAATAGTTTTTTATTATTATTTAATTTATGGGCGCCCGACGTATAAAATGTATACGGATTGCAGAGTAATGAAGCTCAGATTCATGGCCGAGAGTTACAGTATGATATGAAAATTAAATACTGTACATCGGGTTGGAAATAAAAAAAAGAAGAGGTTAGAATAAATAAATCTGAAAAAGACTATGAAACTATGGTACCAACAGGACACGCCCTGCGCCTGCGAAACTGTATGTCACTTGGTGTTTTATGATGTCTTGTATGTCCGACATGAAAATTTTGTGTTTGTACTTTCGAAAGCACAATATCTGTTTCTGATCTGTGATTGTCTGGCATGTTTATAAGTCTTGCGAATAATGTTTATATATGTGGTGAGCTGAGATAAAAATAGTTAAAGAATTGAGAATGTCCGTGTTCAAATGGCTTTTGGCAGATATAAAAGATGTGTGTTTATCTGGTGTTATTATTTAACTATGAAGTGAAGTTTTCCATATGGTATTGTTTTAATACCATATGGATTGTATTGTGATATAAAGAAGAAGGAAAAAAAAGTTTTTTTCCCCCTGTAAAATAAGTAAAAAAGCCTTCAGTCTCCAACGCTGAGTAGCACGGAGATCTGGGGAGCTGTAAAAAGCCCAGACTTGTGCTCTCTCCCCCTCCTGCATAAGGCCACGATGTAGTGAAGAGGAAAAAAAAATCCGACAAATGCTGTTGGAAGACAATGATATGTAATTTTAAATGTTTGTTATACAAACGATCGACTATTTTTAAGATCAGAACTACTTTAGTAAACTGATATCTTAAACATCTGTAGAGAGAGCTGCCAATAAAAAAGGTGTAGTTACAGGAGCATTATTGTAATCAGGAAAAATCCCGGACGAGCCCCCAAATTGATTAATACTACTTTAACCATGTTGTTGTTTGAATTAATGTTAAGTAAATGACTGTGTTGAAGTCAGATTTAGAAAAGCAATTGATTCATTTTGACCCAGGCTGAGAGAATGTGGTCTCTCAACCTGTATACGAACATGGTCCTTACAATAAATAATCAATTGCTTTTCTAAATCTGTGTCAGGAATCCGCAGTCTCCATTGCATCACTTCCAGTGAACAGGGGTCTCCTGGCTTCAGTCCTCTGTTTTCAGAGTATTCCCTGTGAATTGGACCTGTGGAACTACAGGTTCCAGCAGTTCCAGTCTTCAGTCTCCTGCAGCCCACAG
This sequence comes from Pseudophryne corroboree, assembly GCF_028390025.1. Lineage (NCBI taxonomy): Eukaryota > Metazoa > Chordata > Amphibia > Anura > Myobatrachidae > Pseudophryne > Pseudophryne corroboree. Next base: position 255,008,923 of record NC_086450.1, read on the forward strand.
CTCACTGTTCTCCACCTAACCAGTTCTATCTTTTGGTAACCACTGGTTTCAGCCAGCAACCAGCAGTGCATGGCATTAACTGTCTACAGAGTTATTCTCCCGGGTTAATCACCAGCTCCAGTTAACTCACAGCTGATCTGAACACCCAATCCAGCAGGGTGTGTTCTCACAGAGATCATCCAATCATCACAGACCAAGGTGTTTAAACTCCAGTTCCTGGCTCAGTCTCATCGCCTTGGACAACGCGTCACATTCTGTGAACAGGCGTCTCCTGTTTGCAGTCATCTGTCTGCAGAGATACCCCTGTGTATTGGACCTGTGGAACTACAGGTCCCAGCAGTTCCAGTTCCATTCCAGTTTCCAATTCCAGGTTCCAGTCTTCAATCCTTTGTTCCCAGCAATCTCCTATTACTGGCATCTCCAAGTTGTTTCCCTGTTCCAGTGTTCCTGTGGAACTACAAGTACCAGCAACCACTCCAGCTCTCCTGCGAGTCACATTCAATGTGCAAGTTCCTGTGTTTCAGTCTCCAGTCTTCATTGTTCTTGTTTGCCTTCCAGCCTGGTCTGGATCCGCTCTCCAGTTCCCCTGTGTTCCTGGTCTGGATCCGCTCTCCAGTTCCCCAGTGTTCCTGTTTGCCTTCCAGCCTGTTCCGATACCACCGTGGAACCACAAGCACCAGCAATCCCTGCATCTGTTGTCAGGCTCTACACCTTTCACAGCTACAGTGTGCTCCAGCCCTCTGCAGTAGAGACTCTCTCTCCAGGTGCATCTCATCATCTCCACCTGTGCATCAGCCTGCAAGCTGCCAGTGTAATTTCCAACAGCACTGTGAACTTAACACCTGTCTCCTGCATTTGCTACCAGGCTTCTGCTGGCTCCACGGCCTAACTATCTCTGGTTCCCATACCAGCATATCGATCCCTTGATCGATTATACAGCCATACCGTTATTGCCATAGACTCTCAGCTTCCACGCTGCACCATACCCATTGCATTTATTGTTTGTTATTGCAAGTATTCCTGCTGCCATATTGCTTCTCTTTTCATTTAATAAATAACATTGCGCACATGCGCAGGAATCCAATCCAGCCTCCTCACTTCTTCCATCCTACCTCCATTGACCCACTAGCGCCCCCTCCGGGGACATAAACCAAACCGAACCTGACAGTTTGTCCAAGGCCCATGGACCCGGACGGTGGTCAGAGTGTGGGGTCAGGGTCACTCCAGAGTTTGGTGTCACGACTCAATGATTATGAGGCTGCACAACAACAAGTGATCCTGTTTCTACAGGGAATGTCTATCCATTTGGATACCTTGCAGCAATCCCTTCCAAGTTTTGTTGTTTCTCCAGTTCCTGTTCAAGTCACTCCTGCTCCAGTCATTTCAACTTTCCCTGCTCAATCCGTTCCTGTGAATGGATCTTGCTCAAGTCAGTCCTATGTGAGTCCCTTCACAACTAATTCTCCTGAGAGAGCGACTTCCTCCTTTGAAAGCTTCAAGACTCCTTTGTTGTCTGCTGTGAACTCTGAATCAATAAGCAATCTTTATCATCTATTGGAACAACTTCAAAGTTTCCTAACAAAAATTATTCCAATAATGCCAGAAATCCTGGGGGGTGCTTTAAATGCAGTGAAGAGTACTGCTCAAAGTATTGAGACTAGTGCGACCTCCGTGTCAACTTTTCTTCAAACTAAAGTCTCTTCTCTTATGCAGAGAGAAGGCAGATTCCAGAGCTACCCGCGCTCCAAACTCACGGAAGCTGAACGCCGGCATCGCAAGCAGCTTCACCTCTGCTTTTACTGTGGGAGTTCTAGTCATCTTATTAAGGACTGTTCCTTCCGCAACTCAAAAGTTGGTGACAGGTCCCAACATCACAGTGTTTTCACCTGCAAACCTTCCAACGTATCCTCTACAGTTTCAAGTTCCTTTACCCCGGACAGGAGTGTCCAAAAAGTCTACGATTGGGGTCCTGTGACAAATAGACCCAATCCCAAGTTCAGAAATCAACAGAGACTATCTATGTTACCCATAACTAAAGTAGTATCTGTGTCTACAGCCCGAGAAGGGGCATCTGTGCCTACAGCCCGAGAAGGGGCATCTGTGCCTACAGCCCGAGAAGGGGCATCTGTGTCAACAGCCCGAAAAAGGGGCATCTGTGTCTACAGCCCGAGAAGGGGCGTCTGTGTATACAGCCACAGGTGGGGCATCTGATGTTGTGACCCCATAAGGGGTATCTGATGTTCAGGTTCCAGAAGTGGCATCCGGGCATGCAACTCAAAGAAGTGTGTCTGATCTATTAACCCCAGGAGGGGTCTTTGGAGTTTCAGCCTCAAGTAAGGAATCCAGGGCCAAGATCCCAGGAAGAATTCTTAAAGCCACAGATACAGACATGATCTTTTGTTTGCCAACTTCAGAGAGTGCTATCAGCTCAGTACCACTCCAAGAGGGATCATCAGAACATCTGGATTCTGTCTATACAGAGTCAAGTGTCAATGGACCTAGCCCTGTTCCAGCCGTCGGTCCAAAGTCTCCACTGGTTCCAGCCAGCCTGAGTGGCTCCAATGATGGGCTACCTCCTTCGGTTCCAGCCGATTCCAGCATCCTCGGATTAAATCCGGTCCTATCCGTCAGTCCGAGGACTCCACCGGTTCCTGCCGGTTCAAGCTCTTTCGGACCCAATCTGGTCCCATCCGTCTGTCCGGATCAGCCTCCTTCGGTTCCAGCCGATTCCAGTAAGCCTCCTTCGGTTCCAGCCGATTCCAGTCTCTTCGGATCAAATCCGGTCCTATCCGTCAGTCCAAAGACTCCTCCGGTTCCAGCCGGTTTAAGCTTTTCTGGACCCAATCCGGTCCCATCCGTCTGTCCAGATCAGCCTCCTTCAGTTCAAGTCAATTCAACTAGTCCTGTACAAATCCCGGATCCATCCGTTTGTCCAAAGTTGCCATCTGTCCCTGCCGATTCCAGTTCCTCTGAACCAGGTGTGGTTCTCTCCAGTGTTTCAAGTAAGCAACTCCTGTCGCTATGTCCAGAGTCTACAGTTCTTGCAGATATTGCAGTTGCCTCAACCCAGATGGAGGCTCTAAGCATCTCACCCCAAGATGAAGCTTCTAGCGTTCTGTCAACCTCAGCTAAGAATTCCCGTCAGTCAATCCAGGAGATGACGTCCTCTCTCCACCCTCGAGCATTTCAAGTTGATTCTACTCCTGCTTCTTAATGCTTATTCCAGTCCTCAACTCTCAAGTGTCCTACATTGTCTTCCGAGACTTCAACTGACATTCAGCCTTCCAAGTGTCCACTAGATACAAAAGCTCCAGTCTACTTTGATGGTGACTATGCTCAGTTCCGTGCAGTGGCGAACCAATACCTCGCTTTTACTAAGTCGGAATCTTCAGTGAGTATTACTCCAGCCAATGCAATCAGATACTTCCTCCTGTTCTTCAAAGGAAGAGCACTGGACTGGGCGAATCCTCTCATTGAATCTAAAGATCCACTACTGAGTGATCTTTCCGCTTTCTGCAAAGCAGTAAAACAGGAGTTTGCTCCAAAGTTTATGCATTCAAAGTCATCTGGGCATTCTGGCCAATTTGTCAACAGTTTGTCTACTGCTAAATCCTCTCCAACATCTCTGTCTGTGCAAGATCAGGATACATTAGACCAAGCTATTAAAGATTTCCAAGCTGCAAAGTCAAGACAAGGTTCTCAGACTTCAGATTTAAAAGTTGCATATACTTCCGTACCTCCATCCTACAGCAACACTTCTGAAAGTATTGACTCCTCGGATTCATCATCTGCTCAGTCTTCTGATCAGTCTTCCAGTTCTCAGTTTTTCGACTCAACTCTTTCCAAACACGATCAGGTTCTGTTGAATCAATGTATCAGAGATTTCAAGAATTACAGGAATTGGAGTGCTCCAGAACCAGTTCAAAGTCTACCATCTGTTGACGTTAGTGTTGGCTATGCTGCCGTTAACACTAGTCCTGGTGTCTCATATAGCTTCAAATTCACTGGTCCACAGATTGTCTCAGATTCTGTTGTTCCTAAACAAAAGGCTCCCATGACCACACTAGACCTGGACTCTGACTCTGAAAGTGAGTTTGTTGATGAAGACTCAAGTTACACTATGGGAGGTTCTATCCTTCCTAGCTATGCCTTTTCCAAGGAAGTAAATTCTGTCTCAAATGACCGTGAATGGTCTACTTGTTCTGACGAGAAAAATCTGTCTTCTGAAGATGAAAGTTGGGAAGACTTTTGAGCACCTCTGCTTTTGTGTATTCCTAAGTTCTTTTTCAAGGATCCTCCAAGTTCCAGCGTGGGTGTTCGGTGCCCACCCATAAAAGGGGGGGGTACTGTCAGGAATCCGCAGTCTCCATTGCATCACTTCCAGTGAACAGGGGTCTCCTGGCTTCAGTCCTCTGTTTTCAGAGTATTCCCTGTGAATTGGACCTGTGGAACTACAGGTTCCAGCAGTTCCAGTCTTCAGTCTCCTGCAGCCCACAGCTCACTGTTCTCCACCTAACCAGTTCTATCTTTTGGTAACCACTGGTTTCAGCCAGCAACCAGCAGTGCATGGCATTAACTGTCTACAGAGTTATTCTCCCGGGTTAATCACCAGCTCCAGTTAACTCACAGCTGATCTGAACACCCAATCCAGCAGGGTGTGTTCTCACAGAGATCATCCAATCATCACAGACCAAGGTGTTTAAACTCCAGTTCCTGGCTCAGTCTCATCGCCTTGGACAACGCGTCACATTCTGTGAACAGGCGTCTCCTGTTTGCAGTCATCTGTCTGCAGAGATACCCCTGTGTATTGGACCTGTGGAACTACAGGTCCCAGCAGTTCCAGTTCCGTTCCAGTTTCCAATTCCAGGTTCCAGTCTTCAATCCATTGTTCCCAGCAATCTCCTATTACTGGCATCTCCAAGTTGTTTCCCTGTTCCAGTGTTCCTGTGGAACTACAAGTACCAGCAACCACTCCAGCTCTCCTGCGAGTCACATTCAGTGTGCAAGTTCCTGTGTTCCAGTCTCCAGTCTTCATTGTTCTTGTTTGCCTTCCAGCCTGGTCTGGATCCGCTCTCCAGTTCCCCTGTGCTCCTGTTTGCCTTCCAGCCTGGTCTGGATCCGCTCTCCAGTTCCCCTGTGTTCCTGTTTGTCTTCCAGCCTGTTCCGATACCACCGTGGAACCACAAGCACCAGCAATCCCTGCATCTGTTGTCAGGCTCCACACCTTTCACAGCTACAGTGTGCTCCAGCCCTCTGCAGTAGAGACTCTCTCTCCAGGTGCATCTCATCATCTCCACCTGTGCATCAGCTTGCAAGCTGCCAGTGTAATTTCCAACACCACTGTGAACTTAACACCTGTCTCCTGCATTTGCTACCAGGCTTGCTACCATTGTTACCATCTCTGCTGGCTCCTCGGCCTAACTATCTCTGGTTCCCATACCAGCATATCGATCCCTTGATCGATTATACAGCCATACCGTTATTGCCATAGACTCTCAGCTTCCACGCTGCACCATACCCATTGCATTTATTGTTTGTTATTGCAAGTATTCCTGCTGCCATATTGCTTCTCTTCTCATTTAATAAATAACATTGCGCACATGCGCAGGAATCCAATCCAGCCTCCTCACTTCTTCCTTCCTACCTCCACTGACCCACTAGTGCCCCCCATTTACTTAACATTAACATGGTTAAAGTAGTCTTAATCAATGTGTACAATCCACAACCCCAATAACATGTGGGAAGCGACTACCCCTTTCCTGGAATTGCCGCTTCAACACAGCTAGGGACCCCACATCCAATGGCATTGATATGAACTGCTTTATTTTCTTATTGAATGCCCCAAATACGCACCTCAGGATTTTGGAAAATGCTGATTGGGACATTCCTACCAGCACCCCAACCACATGCTGGTAGGAACCTGTGGTGCAGAAATGTAACACAGCAAGGAATTGTGTCAGTGCTGGTATTGCTGTAGGATGCCGAATTGATCTCTCTAGATCACTCTCTATTATTGAGAGAGTTTCTAGGATGACATGAGGGGGCAGCCTGTAGTGGCGCACCACCTCATCATCTGGCATACCAAAAAGGGTGACACAGGTCCGGACTATAGTAAGCCTTGCATGCCTCCATTGCCTTTGAGGATGAGGGGCAGGTTGGGGTTGGACGGCTTCGGACACAAGATATGAGGCTACCAACATCTTAAAAATTGATGGCGGATGCTTTAGTCCAGGTCTGGGAGGAGATCCCTCAGGAGACCATCCGCCACCTCAACAGGAGCATTCCCAGGCGTTGTATGGAGGTCATACAGGCACGTGGAGGCCACACACACTACTGAGCCTCATTTTGACTTGTTTTAAGGACATTACATCAAAGTTGGATCAGCCTGTAGTGTGTTTTTCCACTTTAATTTTGAGTGTGACTCCAAATCCAGACCTCCATGGGTTAATAAATTTGATTTCCATTGTTCTTTACATAGTTGAATGTGCTGACAACAAAATCACACAAAAATTATCAAAGTATTTAATAAGAATATTTCATTCATTCAGATCTAGTATGTGTTGTTTAAGTGTTCCCTTTATTTTTTTGAGCAGTGTATAAAAAAAACTTACAAAATAAATATATATACACATACATACACACGCACACACACACACCCACACACACTTTCTCTCTCCCACTCACTCTCCCTCAACTTACCTATCACAGGCTGGCCGGAGATGTAGCAGCCTGGTCCCATGTAGCTCTTCCCCTTCTGTTACGTGTAGCTCTGCCCCCTTTTCATGACCAAGATCTGGCACTGTCACAGGAGAGGGGAGAGTACACTGCAAGCTTCTATTGAAAAGTCTGTGCCAAAATGGCCGCTGCCTCAGAGGAGACAGTTATTAAAGATACTAGAGACATCTCTAGTATCTTTAATAACTATCTCTTCTGAGAAGGTGACCATTTTTGGAGGGATGTTTACAATAGAAGCTTTCAGCGTCCTCTCCCCCTTCTTTGACAGCCAGAACTCGGTAATGAAAAGTGGACGGCAGCATGAGCTGCCCAGGCCCTCTCCTCTCTGTCAGAGAGGCCGGGCCTTGGACATCTGTGCCCGCAGCACCCCCCTGATGGCGGGACTGCATATACTTACCGCAAACAATGAACAAACAAATATACTTACTTAAAAAATAAATAAAAATAGTAACATAGTAACATAATAATTTAGGTTGAAAAGAGGCAATTTGCCCATCGTGTTCAACCTGTATTAAGTTGTGATGAATCTTCATACCCGTTGAGTAATGTTTTATGACTAGTTAACTACTATAACTCATATAACCCACGGATTAACCATTTTGATGTTTTAAATATTATAACCTTGGATATCATTTTCATTCAGAAATGTATCCATTCCTTTTTTAAATCCATTTACAGAGTCCGCCCCTTACCACCTTCCCTGGCAGGGAATACCACATCCTAATTGCCCCAACAGTGAAGAACCCTTTGCTCTGTCGCGTCCGGAACTTTCTCTCCTCCAGTCGCGAGTGCCCACATGTCCTAAACTGTGTTCTTTTAATAAATAATTCCTCTAACTCTTTGTAATGCCCCTTTACATATTTGAAGATATTAATAATATCCCCTCTTAGACACCTCTTTTCTAGTGTATACATATGCAACTTATTAAGCTTTTACTCATAATCCAGTCCCTCTAGGCCTTTAATCGATTTAGTATCTTGCCTTTGGACCCTTTCGAGTTCACCAATATCTTTTTTATACATTGGTGCCCAAAACTGAACACAATATTCCAGGTGCGGACGTACCAATGCTTTATACAGTGGCAGGATTACATCCGAGTCCCTTGACTCAATTCCCCATTTTATGCACGCTAGCACTTTACTTGTCTTCATTACTGCGCTTTGACATTGTGTATGGTTATTAAGCCTATTATCAATGAGTACCCCCAAATCCTTTTCCAAACCTGTTTTACCTAGTCGTTCCCTATTTAGTATGTAGGCTGCAAGTTTGTTTTTAGTCCCGAAATGCATAACCTTGCATTTGTCTGTATTGAACCTCATTTTCCATTTAGACGCCCAGAGTTCAAGTTTAGCTAGATCATTCTGTAAGGACTCCACATCCAATTCCGAGTTAATTACCTTACACAGTTTAGTATCATCTGCAAAGATTGACACTGTGCTTTCCAGGCCTATTTCTAAGTCATTGATAAATATGTTGAACAGTAGTGGACCGAGTACGGATCCTTGTGGTATACCGCTGACTACTGGGGACCAGGTTGAGTACTTCCCGTTGACCACTACTCGCTGTACCCTGCTATCCAACCAGTTCCTTATCCATGTGCAAATAGTTTTTCCTAGGCCAAGCTCCTTTAATTTTATGATCAGTCTCCTGTGAGGCACTGTATCGAATGCTTTTGCAAAATCTAGGAAGACTACATCCACTGCTTTTCCCTGATCAAGATTATTGATTACTTCCTCATAGAAGCTAATTAAGTTAGTCTGACATGACCTATCCCTCATAAACCCATGCTGGTTCTTTCTAATAATCCCAGTGGTCTGTAGATACTCCTGTCCCTTAGAATTCCTTCCAATATTTTCCCCACTATAGGTGTCAAACTAACTGGTCTGTAGTTACCCAGAAGATTTTTGGATCCCTTTTTAAATAATGGCACTACCTCAGCTATACACCAATCCTTCGGTACCATGCCTGTTCTAATTGAACTATTGAAAATCTAGTATAGGGGTCATGCTAGTTGTGAACTAAGCTCCATAAGAACCCTCGGGTGAAGCCCATCCAGACCAGGTGATTTATTAACCTTAATTTTACTTAGTCTCTCCTGGATTACTTCTTCACTTAAACAAGTTTCTAACCATGGATCTTTACTCTCACAAATGTTATGCTCTACTCCCACCAACAGTTATTCTTTGGTGAATACTGATGAAAAGAAATTGTTCAGTATTTCTGCTTGTATTTCGTTATCATTTATCAATTCTCCAAATTCATCTTTTAATGGACCTATATTCTTCTTTTTTAGCCTTTTACCGTTAATGTATTTAAAAAAAAATTTAGGATTGGTTTTACTCACTATAGCAATTTGCTTTTCATTTTCCATTTTAGCTTTTTTGCTCTTATTGCTTTTTTGCATTTCTTATTACATTCCTTGTAATACTTGAAGGACTCTTCTTTTCCATTAGATTTATATGCTTTGAAAGCCCGCTTTTTTTATCCATTTCTGCCTTAACCTCCTTGTTAAGCCACATCAGCTTGAGTTTAATATTCCTGCGTTTACTGCTCAAGGGAATACATTTTTTAATATTGCTATCCAGCAACCCCATTAAAACATCCCACATTTCTGAAGTATTCTTGTTATTAAACAAAATCTCCTACTCTATGTCGTTAAGTGCATATCTCAGCATACTGAAATTAGCCTTCCTAAAATTAAAAGTTTTGGTGGAACCCCTGTAGCTATGTTTCCTGAAACTGATGTCGAATGTGATCATATAGTGGTCACTGTTACCCAAGGTCTCCCCAACTTGTTGTAGCACGTGCCTATGAATAAAAAAATAAACATTTGACACACACACATGAGCATGCATATACTTACCAGCAGCTGAAAAAAGGCCCACAAAATAAAGAAGGAAGGACCCGGAAACCAAAATAGGGGTTAGCTCCCACAAAAAAAAAATAGAATCTTCCTTGAGAAGGAAAAAAATTGTAAAAAAAACCACATAAGCACTCAAATATATATACCCACACAACAACACACCTATGAACATGCATATACTTACAAGCAGATGAACAAGCCAAAAAAGCACAATTGGCAAAAGGCCAGGAAACACAAAAATAGGATACCCTTCCTCAAAAACTAAATAAAATATAGAATCTTCCTTGAAAAGAAAATTACAAAAAACATAATAAGCACACGAAGATCTAGGCACACACCAACAACCCAAACACACCTAGGAACATACATATACTTGCCAGCAGATAGATAATACTGTTGGACCAATGATAATAAAGAGGAACAGATTACAAATACAATTAAGGACATCACCACCTCAAACTACACACAATACATACACAAACAATACACAACACCAACAAAATGTAAAACTAAACGCTATGCGTTCGCACAACAACAAATAAATGCAACGCACCACATAGGGACGCATACACATCAACATACAATCTACCAAGGTACGAAAAATTAAAGAAGAATATGTGTCTGCATAACTTCTCATACTTTACTCTAGAGATGTGCACCGGACATTTTTCGGGTTTTGTGTTTTGGTTTCGGTTCCGCGGCCGTGTTTTGGATTCGGACGCATTTTGGCAAAACCTCCCTGAAATTTTTTTGTCGGATTCGGGTGTTTTTTTCCCAAAAAACCCTCAAAACTAGCTTAAATCATAGAATTTGAGGGTAATTTTTATCCCATAGTATTATTAACCTCAATAACCATAATTTACACTTATTTCCAGTCTATTCTGAACACCTCACACCTCACAATATTATTTTTAGTCCTAAAATTTGCACCAAGGTCGCTGGATGACTAAGCTAAGTGACCCAAGTGGCTGGCACAAACACCTGGCCCATCTAGGAGTGGCACTGCAGTGTCAGGATGGCACTTAAAAAAATTGTCCCCAAACATCACATGATGCAAAGATAAATTAAAGAAAAAAGAGGTGCAAGATGGAATTGTCCTTGGGCCCTCCCACCCACCCTTATGTTGTATAAACAGGACATGCACACTTTAACAAACCCATCATTTCAGTGACCGGGTCTGCCACACAACTGTGGCTGAAATGACTGGTTGGTTTGGGCCCCCACCAAAAAAATAAGATTTTACTCACCGGTAAATCTATTTCTCGTAGTCCGTAGTGGATGCTGGGGACTCCGTAAGGACCATGGGGAATAGACTGGCTTCGCAGGAGACTGGGCACTCTAAGAAAGATTTAGTACTACTGGTGTGCACTGGCTCCTCCCTCTATGCCCCTCCGCCAGACCTCAGTTAAGGAAACTGTGCCCGGAAGAGCTGACATTACAAGGAAAGGATTTTGGAATCCAGGGTAAGACTCATACCAGCCACACCAATCACACCGTATAACTTGTGATAACATACCCAGTTAACAGTATGAACAACAACAGAGCATCACCAATGGATGCCAACATAACATAACCCTTTATTAAGCAATAACTATATACACGTATTGCAGAAAGTCCGCACTTGGGACGGGCGCCCAGCATCCACTACGGACTACGAGAAATAGATTTACCGGTGAGTAAATCTTATTTTCTCTAACGTCCTAGTGGATGCTGGGGACTCCGTAAGGACCATGGGGATTATACCAAAACTCCCAAATGGGCGGGAGAGTGCAGATGACTCTGCAGCACCGAATGGGCAAACACAAGGTCCTCCTCAGCCAGGGTATCAAACTTGTAGAATTTTGCAAAGGTGTTTGAACCCGACCTAGTAGCAGCTCGGAATGGGCTTTTACTGATTTTGGATGCGGCAATCCAGCCGCAGAATTAGCCTGCTGAATCGTGTTACAGATCCAGCGCGCAATAGTTTGCTTTGAAGCAGGAGCACCCAGCTTGTTGGATGCATACAGGATAAACAGCAAGTCAGTTTTCCTGACCCAAGCCGTTCTGGCTACATAAATCTTCAAAGCCCTGACTACATCAAGCAACTTGGAATCCTCCAAGTCACGAGTAGCCGCAGGCACCACAATAGGTTGGTTCAAATGAAAGGATGACACCACCTTAGGCAGAAATTGCGGACGAGTCCGTAATTCTGCCCTGTCCATATGGAAAATCAGATAGGGGCTTTTACACGACAAAGCCGCCAACTCTGACACACGCCTAGCCGAAGCCAAGGCCAATAGCATGACCCCTTTCCACGGGAGATACTTTAGCTCCACGGTCTTAAGTGGCTCAAACCAGTGGGATTTCAGGAAACCCAACACCACGTTGAGATCCCAAGGTGCCACTGGTGGCACAAAAGGGGGCTGAATATGCAGCACTCCCTTAACCAACGTCTGAACCTCAGGAAGAGAAGCCAGTTCTTTTTGAAAGAAAATGAATAGGGCTTGATAAAGCTAATTATTTATCTTATAACACAAGCTATTTCCTAACACCGTGTAGCCGTAATGGCCGCTAAACCACGTGCACGTGCTACGCACTCCGTACGCTATCTGCGTATGAAGACCTCACACGTGGTACGCAAGTTACGTACACACGCTACGCTGGGTGTATGGAATACACACAGCGAGCGCACACACAGACAGTACTTTTATAAACTTTAAACACAGAATATGCTTACACTGTAAACCTTAGTACTGTAACACTGTAATGATATAACGCTTCTTAACCTTGTTAATATAAAAGCTGCTTGAGCGACTGAGACGCTCAGTATACCCTTAGCAATGTAATGATGAACACACTCTACCTTGTAAGGTTCCAAAACCTTTGTAGAGAGAAGTGAGTCAGCTGGCCCAGGCTGGCTGCCTTATATACACAACATACAGTACACTACAAAGGGCCCTACAATCTTATTGTTCATTGGACACAGGAATGTCTCTCTGCATTATAACAAAAGGTCATAGGTTGGTTTGAACAGGTGGGCTGTGACTATTTCAAACTGCTCAGATGGGAGGTATTCTCAGAATTCCCGCCGCATGGATAATGAACCGCAAATACAGTAAATGTCCATAAACTACTCATAGACATAACTATACGCAGGAGCGATTAATCTCTACCTAACCAGCACCGGATTGTTTTTAATAAAATACTCTTCAGTTAGGTACTAAACACCACCGCTCAGACCCTGTCTTACCCTTCGTATCATGCAAAGAGGAATTCCCTTGTCCATGAACCAGTTACACTAAACATACTTACAGATATTATTAAAGGGAATATTACCTACAAAACACGCTATGTGGGTTAAATATACTATAAACGAGTCGCCCGCTACAAGCTCATAAACTCTACCGTAAATACGCATATACCGCGCGTACTCGCCGGAGCGAGCGTACGCAATTTGCGGACATGTGCACCTACAGCAGACTATATGCACGAGCAGCGGGCATGTGCACGGGGTTAATATATGGCAATGTGAAGCATGATATTTTTCAACTTTGACAGTCCACCCTTTGGCAGTCATCAATAACTGCCACTTCCTAAACAATTCATACAGAAAAATATATGTCATCATGTAAATACCTTTTTATGATTGGGTAAAGGGAGGAGAGGAGAAGGTGGGAAAGATATGACCTAGTGAGATAGTAAAGCATGTGTGTATGAATCCATGTCTGAGGGGTCATGTATCATCGTGCCGTCTGTGTTCTAAATCAAGCTTCGAGGTATTGCGAAGTATACATTTGAATCCTTCTTATCCCGTATTAAGGGTCTGTGGATGGGCTGTCAAACTCTACCGAGCTCTTTTCGGCTTTTGGTTGCAACAAATGGGGTGCACATTAGTTGATGATACATGAAGGGGGAGAGTATGTGGATGCTAGTATGTGAATATCACCTGTCGACTATGTGGGATACTACCTGGAGGTTGTAGAGATGAAGATAAGAAACAAGCGTTATAAATGCAGTCATGTAACTATGTGAGATTTAGTGTACAGTCGCCGATTGAGGTCTTGTCTGATGTCTTGTCTGATGTACATGTTGTCTGATGTCTCACGGTGCTTTTGCTGTAAGTGGTGAACAAAAGCTTTTCCAGTGTCCATAAAATTACAGTCTCTAAAGTATTGGGTTTCCAGTAGATAGTTAAAGTCACTAAAAGTATTGGGTGTCTGTGACACAATTCATCAATGGTCTGTATAAAAGAGGTTGTCAAATTCTTCTTCCAAGCAGATGTCTTTGTACCTTGGAGGAAAACAAACGAGAAACGGGTGAAAGAAACGGACCGTGGAATCACATTTTCATCACAACATTGTCTCTATCGTTGGGTCATAAATTAAATTAGTTGTTGTTATTACAGTGTCCTCGCTCCTCAGACTCATCACTCTGGTACTACGTTTACACTTCGCTAAAGTCCGAACGCATCTAAATATCAGACCAACCAATATGACGACTCCCAGAATACACAAGAGAAATTTCCCTACATCCATTATAATGCCTTGGGCCCATTCTCCTAAACCAAAGAACCAATTTCGTGGGTTCAACCATGACACCCAACCGGTCAGCTCATTACCCACAGCAGCGAGAGTGAGATTGTGTCTCCTTCGGATCTCCCACTTTTTGCTTGATGGAGAAAATTTTGTTCCACTTGACAACAGCTGGGAAATATACTCCTAACTGCAGATTGATTCTTTTTACATTATCTTGGTTGTACTCATCCGTAAGGGGTACCTCTTCATCTAATTTACAGTCAGCGATAAATTTCACTGAGTCCACATTGGAGGGTAAACATGCCCTCAGCAATGTCTGCCAATCTTTGTTATTGGGCTCTGCAGAATTACCTAGCTCTCTAATGTATCTCTGGCTTGCAACTAGATATTTCCTAGGATCAGGGAATTCAGACATCATTGATCTTAATTCTGTTCGGGAAAAAGGGCAGTGCATGGCGATGTTCCTGACGGGAGTGGCTCCCGAAGCGTCAGTTTTCCCATTTGGGACCGCAATTACCCTGACAGGATTAAGTTCAATAACGTCATTCTGAGTAGATTCTACAGCATGTGGTGTAATGGTTTCTGCATAGTGTATAGTGCCGTACTTACCAGTTGATACGACCTCACCTGTCCCTCCACTAGGGGCCTTTGATACTACTCTTACTGGTTGGGCCGTGCCCACTGTAGTCTCTTGTATGGTGGCTGCTAGAGAGAGTGCCGATATTGTGGTGGGCTCATCTTCCTGGTCGCAATACTGGGGAAAGTTTAAAACAGGGTACAGCTTGCACGGGTTAACATTAGCATCAATAACCTTATTTACGTTACTCTTAACATCTATACATTTACTAAGTGCATGTTTATCATACACCCGTGTGCCATTCTCTGTAACCACTTTCTCTCCTGTTATGTATGGTGGTGGTGGTGCGGTGGCTATCAGTTTCCTGATAGGGTTTGAACCAGCCGCTTGAGCCAATCCTCTTTGGATTTCACCCTCCTGTTGCCATAATTGTAAATAATCATAATGTCTGATCCGTCTCTTTGCAGATTTAATTAGACATATCCTTCTCCTTAGATTTTGTAACACCTCAGGACTAAAACTGCCTACTCGTGGGAACTTTTCCCCATCATGCACAGTCATTCTTTCCCATTCATCGCACAAAACCTCTGTGTGTGACCCGTATTTTTCACACATGATATACCTTGCCGACCCTATTGGCCGGTTTACTAAATCAACCTGAACCAGGGTTGATCGCCCCCTACCTGAACAACTGGCCCCCATCTTTGCAGGTGTTGCTTTCACTACCTCTGACCTTCAAATCAGGGTCTTCAGCGAACCCTTACAAAAACCACGTTGCCCGGGGTAGGCCGACGGTGAAAGTTTACCGAGTACCTTCCCACACTCGCCCACGTCGACCAATATGCCCACACGCTGCCTTAGCGCTGGCGTACTCAACCCAGGGCCCCTGCAACCTGAACCTCTATCTACTGGAACGTGTGGGTGTGATCCGCAGAGCACTTACCCTTCCCAGTAAATATCAGTTGCTGGAGAATTTCTGAGTGATTAGCAAACCTCCCTTAAAATAAAAAAAATTACACAAATCACGTTAGAATGTACAAATAGCGTTTATGACCCCACTAGCGTGCGCAAATGGTACTGGGTCAAGTTACAAACTAATGCACACAATTAAATACGGTACAATCGTACTGCGTATAAGCAACTAATCTTATGCGCAGAACGACCAACGGAACCGATAATTGCGGCTGTGAATTCCTTTCAGCTAGAGCTTGATGGCCTATATGGGTATACTCTATCTATAGCGGACTTCCTAGTCTGCTGTACCTAGACCTCCTGGTCTGTCACTCTGGACCTCCTGGTCTGTGACCTCCTGGTCTATGTCTACAGTAGACCTCCTAATCTGCTATACTCTAATGCTCTTATTACAAGACTAACAAGGGATGCCTCTCAAGCCACCACGCGCTATCACTCGCACGGATGTACCTCCACGAGAACTCGATTTCCTAGGTTCCAACCAAAATGAGAAACTTATATATATATGCACACACTCTTTCACCTCATTTACTCTTTACTTTCTTTTCTGTACAGAAAATTCCTTTCACTCAGGTAACACAGGCTAGTCCCAGAGGAGTTGCAACTAGAGAAGGATTAAAATTTTGGACACTGAGATTAACTTGTGCTATTATCGCGTTGCCTCCGTATCGCCTACTAAAACAATATTATCGTGTGATTTGTATCAAGTGGGCGTACCCATACGCTCCGTTGCGTAATATACGCTACGTGTATCGACCTTTGCGTCGCGTACGCTTGTCCCGCCCTTTGTTAGGGACACGTGTACACAGGCCAGACACGTCCACAGTAACACAAGTAACACGTTTCTATCAAAGCAAATGATATTTAACTGTAATCATTTACCGAGCACCACACAGATCTCCCTTGTATCTTAAGGTGGGTACACACTATTAGATATATCTGCAGATCAATTGATCTGCAGATATATCTATGTACGGATCGGGCAGTGTGCTGTGCATACACACAGCCCGATCCGTCGTGGGACTGACGTCATGAACTGGGCGGGCGCTCGCGCCCGCCCAGTTCACCTGTCAATCACCGCCGGCCGCCGCAGCATGTGTACGGGCGGTCGGACGACCGCCCCGTACACACACACAGCGACGGGCCAATATATCGTTAGATATATTGGCTGTCGGCTGTGCTGCGCGGCCGACGCGATACGTCTGTGAACGACGGAGTTCACAGACGTATCGCCCGTACACACTGGCCGACGGTCCCGCGATGTATCGGCTGTTCAAGAGAATGGCCGATACATCGACCAGTGTCTACGGGCCTTTAGGCAAAGCCGTGTGCGTGTTTTACAAATTACTCCCTTACGTATTAATTTTACTTTTAACTACCAATAGCAACAAATCTTTCTCAGCACGTTATCAATGATAAATGGCAAACAGGAAGGTGAGATGTGAAAATACACAAATGAAAAATGCAGGTGTGTGCGTGTGTTGCGTACGCAATGTGTATCAAACAGAAATAAACAGGGTTTTTTTGTAAAAGACAATAGCATACTGTTCTTACCTTCCGGTTCCCGATTCCACCAGCACTCCTACAACTAAGCGAAGCAGACGCTTATCTGATCAGCACTACCGTATCCCCAACCACCAACACGGATACAAAGGGATACTACCTTCCCGCCCTTTGCTGACAGATAAAGTCTGCTTAGTTTCGCTAGTGCGGATATGTGGAGGACGGACGAGCCCTCAATTGATAAAGCTAATTATTTATCTTATAACACAAGCTATTTCCTAACACCGTGTAGCCGTAATGGCCTCTAAACCACGTGCACGTGCTACGCACTCCGTACGCAATCTGCGTATGAAGACCTCACACGTGGTACGCAAGTTACGTACACACGCTGTGCTGGGTGTACGGAATACACACAGCGAGCGCACACACAGACAGTACTTTTATAAACTTTAAACACAGAATATGCTTACACTGTAAACCTTAGTACTGTAACACTGTAATGATATAACACTTCTTAACCTTGTTAATATAAAAGCTGCTTGAGCGACTGAGATGCTCAGTATACCCTTAGCAATGTAATGATGAACACACTCTACCTTGTAAGGTTCCAAAACCTTTACTGACGATTTTAGTATGTAAAAAGGGGAAAACAGTTACAGCTTATACACTACAAAACTAACATTAATACCTAAACAGAATAGCTAGACATGAATATACAATAGCGGCATAATCATAAACAATAACATACAAAGAGAAAGAGTAAATGGCTAACACAGGTGGAGAACAAAGATGGTCACAGAGAAACTTACACACGTGGGAATGATCGCTAGCGCAGTCCTGGAAACCAGCTCTCAGTTAGTCAATGATGAAAACCTTTGTAGAGAGAAGTGAGTCAGCTGGCCCAGGCTGGCTGCCTTATATACACAACATACAGTACACTACAAAGGGCCCTACAATCTTATTGTTCATTGGACACAGGAATGTCTCTCTGCATTATAACAAAAGGTCATAGGTTGGTTTGAACAGGTGGGCTGTGACTATTTCAAACTGCTCAGATGGGAGGTATTCTCAGAATTCCCGCCGCATGGATAATGAACCGCAAATACAGTAAATGTCCATAAACTACACATAGACATACGCAGGAGCGATTAATCTCTACCTAACCAGCACCGGATTGTTTTTAATAAAATACTCTTCAGTTAGGTACTAAACACCACCGCTCAGACCCTGTCTGACCCTTCGTATCATGCAAAGAGGAATTCCCTTGTCCATGAACCAGTTACACTAAACATACTTACAGATATTATTAAAGGGAATATTACCTACAAAACACGCTATGTGAGTTAAATATACTATAAACGAGTCACCCGCTACAAGCTCATAAACTCTACCGTAAATACGCATATACCGCGCGTACTCGCCGGAGCGAGCGTACGCAATTTGCGGACATGTGCACGTACAGCAGACTATATGCACGAGCAGCGGGCATGTGCATGGGGTTAATATATGGCAAAGTGAAGCATGATATTTTTCGACTTTGACAGGCTGAAATCTGGACCTTTATGGACCCCAATTTTAAGCCCATAGTCACTCCTGACTGTAGGAAATTCAGGAAACGGCCCACCTGGAATTCCTCTGTAGGGGCCTTCCTGGCCTCACACCAAGCAACATATTTTCGCCATATACGATGATAGTGCTTTGCTGTCACGTCCTTCCTAGCCTTTATTAGCGTAGGAATAACTTCATCCGGAATTCCTTTTTCAGCTAGGATCTGGCGTTCAACCGCCATGCCGTCAAACGCAGCCGCGGTAAGTCTTGGAACAGACAGGGCCCCTGTTGCAACAGGTTCTGTCTGAGAGGCAGAGGCTATGGGTCCTCTGTGAGCATTTCTTGCAGTTCCGGGTACCAAGTCCTTCTTGGCCAATCCGGAACAATGAGTATTGTTCTCACTCCTCTTTTTCTCATGATTCTCAGCACCTTGGGTATGAGAGGAAGAGGAGGAAACACATAGACCGACTGGAACACCCACGGTGTTACTAGTGCATCCACTACAGACTTCAGGATACCTTCCTGCTTCCTATCCGCAGGATCCTTTAGGGCGGCCGTATCCTGTGACGGCAGGGCCACCTTCTTAGATAAGCGTGTCAAAGCTTTGTCTACCCTAGGGGAGGATTCCCAGCGTAACCTGTCCGTTGGCGGGAAAGGATACGCCATAAGTAATCTTTTGGAAATCAGCACTTTCCTATCAGGAGAATCCCACGCTTTTTCACATAATTCATTTAATTCATGTGAAGGGGGAAAAGTCACCTCTTGCTTTTTCTCCCCATACATATAAACCCTCTTGTCAGGGACCGGGGTTTCCTCTGTGATGTGTAACACATCTTTCATTGCTATAATCACGTAGCGGATGGCTTTAGCCATTTTAGGCTGTAATTTTGCCTCATCGCCATCGACACTGGAGTCAGAATCCGTGTCGATATCTGTGTCAACAATCTGGGATAGTGGGCGCTTCTGAGACCCTGACGGCCTCTGCGCTGTAGGATCAGGCATGGGCTGAGACCCCAACTGTCCCAAAGCTTCAGCTTTATCCAACCTTTTATGCAAGGAGTTTACATTATCATTTAACACCTTCCACATATCCATCCAATCAGGTGTCGGCGCCGTCGGCGGAGACACCACATTCAACTGCACCTGTTCTGCCTCCACGTAGCCTTCCTCGTCAAACATGTCGACACAATTGTACCAACACACCACACACACGCACACACGCACACACACACACACACACACACACAGGGGATGCTCTAATTGAGGACAGGACCCCCACAAGGCCTTTTGGGGAGACAGAGAGAGAGTATGTCAGCCCACACCCCAGCGCTATATAACCCAGGGATTACACAGTAACTTAGTGTTTACCCAGTAGCTGCTGTATAACTGATTTATGCGCCTAAATTTATGTGCCCCCCCCCCATTCTTTTTACCCTCTTTTTACCTGGAGACTGCAGGGAAGAGCCTGGGGACCTTCCTCTCAGCGGAGCTGTGGAGAGAAAATGGCGCTGGTGAGTGCAGAGGAAGAAGCCCCGCTCCCTCAGCGGCAGGCTTCTGTCCCGCTTTCTGTGTAAAAATAATGGCAGGGGCTCATACATATATACAGTGCCCAGCTGTATTTATGTGACTTTTGCCAAGAGGTATCATAATTGCTGCCCAGGGTGCCCCCCCCTGCGCCCTGCACCCTACAGTGACGGGAGTGTGTGGGTAGTGTGGGAGCAATGGCGCACAGCTGCAGTGCTGTGCGCTACCTCTTGTGAAAACAGGAGTCTTCTGCCGCCGATTTTGATGTCTTCTTGCTTCTGCCGGCTTCTGTCTTCTGGCTCTGCGAGGGGGACGGTGGCGCGGCTCCGGGAACGGACGACAAAGGTTAAGATCCTGTGTTCGAACCCTCTGGAGCTAATGGTGTCCAGCAGCCTAAGAAGCGCAACCTAGCCGCTGTTATTAGGTTTGCTTCTCTCCCCTCAGTCCCACGTACCAGAGAGTCTGTTGCCAGCAGAAGCTCTCTGAAAATAAAAAACCTAACTAAAATACTTTCTTATCAGCAAGCTCAGGAGAGCTCACTAAAAGCACCCAGCTCTGTCCGGGCACAGATTCTAACTGAGGTCTGGAGGAGGGGCATAGAGGGAGGAGCCAGTGTACACCAGTAGTACTAAATCTTTTTTAGAGTGCCCAGTCTCCTGCGGAGCCCGTCTATTCCCCATGGTCCTTACAGAGTCCCCAGCATCCACTAGGACGTTAGAGAAAGAAGCAATCAATCTCTCCTTGCACAAACTGGCTCTACAGAGGCAAGATGTCCACCTCCTCCTCATCGTCCGATTCCTCACCCCTTTGACTGTGTACATCCCCCTCCTCACAGATTATTAATTCGTCCCCACTGGAATCCACCATCTCAGGTCCCTGTGTACTTTCTGGAGGCAATTGATGGTGAATGTCTCCACGGAGGAATTGATTATAATTAATTTTGATGAACATCATCTTCTCCACATTTTCTGGAAGTAACCTCGTACGCCGATAGCTGACAAGGTGACCGGCTGCACTAAACACTCTTTCGGAGTACACACTGGGGTGGGGGCAACTTAGGTAAAATAAAGCCAGTTTGTGCAAGGGCCTCCAAATTGCCTCTTTTTCCTACCAGTATACGTACGGACTGTCTGACGTGCCTACTTGGATGCGGTCACTCATATAATCCTCCACTATTCTTTCAATGGTGACAAAATCATATGCAGTGACAGTGGGTGGGCTCGGAATTCTTATCCTTTTCCTTGCAGCCCCAGTTGCGGGAGAATGTGAAGGAGGAGCTGTTGACGGATCACGTTCCGCTTGACTTGACAAGTGTCTCACCAGCAGGTCTTTGCACCTCTGCAGACTTGTGTCTGCCGGAAAGAGAGATACAACGTAGGCTTTAAACCTAGGATCGAGCACGGTGGCCAAAATGTAGTGCTCTGATTTCAACAGATTGACCACCCGTGAATCCTGGTTAAGCGAATTAAGGGCTCCATCCACAAGTCCCACATGCCTAGAGGAATCGCTCCGTTTTAGCTCCTCCTTCAATCTCTCCAGCTTCTTCTGCAAAAGCCTGATGAGGGGAATGACCTGACTCAGGCTGGCAGTGTCTGAACTGACTTCACGTGTGGCAAGTTCAAAGGGTTGCAGAACCTTGCACAACGTCAAAATCATTCTCCACTGTGCTTGAGTCAGGTGCATTCCCCCTCCTTTGCCTATATCGTAGGCAGATGTATAGGCTTGGAGAGAATACTGGCGCCGGCTGGATTTCAAAATAATGAGCGGATACAGGTTTAACAATAAAAAGTTATTCATACATTTATTAAAATTAAACTAAAAATGATTACAACAAATCTAATTGTCAAAAGGGTAATCTATTGAATATGGGATTGAGAGTCTCTCAAATTATCATGTGACCACTTATATTTCCACCTAGGCAATGTGCACTGGTATTCTGGCTAGGACTCAGTCCTCCAAAGTGTCCTCAGTAAATTTTAGATATGGATATTACCATGGTCTCAGGAAGAAATCCCCTTGGTTCTCAATTGCAGATCGAGGTCCAGTAGCAGCAGGGGAGTGTTCAGAGATTCCAAATGGATGACACTAGTGAGGATCTTAAGGAAGTTTGTAAGTCCAATGATTGCCAGATGATTAAGAATGGCAAGTGCAGTGCCCGTGGTCAGAAGAAAAAAAGGGGCTCAACGCGTTTCGCTGGTCTTGGTCACCGCCAGCTTCCTCAGGAGCATATGTCTTGGATAGACTGAGACAGATTTATATACCCTTATAATTATGGATAAGCTAAAACACCTGGCTTCAATAACCACCAGGTGAACAAACCCATTATAAAAGAAGTAATCAAAATAAAGCTTTAATAATACAGGAGGCAATCATACTGGAATATAAGGCTTACTAGAATAGCAGCATTGAAAAACGAGCATAGAGTGTAGTAAAATCATATATGATTTAAGGAATAATCTTAGTTACTTCCTAGTCACGTGAGTAGATATTGTCCAATCACTACGGTATTCAGGTGTTTCCAACCCGTAGTGTGGGCCGGAAGAAGCCCATATTTGGTAATGATCCGGTCACGTGATTTTGTTTAGCCACGTGACCGGGCTGGGGCAGCGGCTCACATAGCGTGAGTAGCGCGAGTGACGTGTCCAGGACGTGCGTTCCACTGAAAATGCAGCTGCGTGTCATATGTTGTCAGGGTAACGACACACAGGAAGCGGTGTTGTTCTTAACATCAATAACGGCACATATATAAATGACATAGGTACCTTCTGTTACTACAGCATCCCATCTTAATAATACTATATATATATATATATATATATATATATATATATATATATATTAGAAGGTTCTCTATAGATATATTATTTCTGAGAGCCGAATTCTGTCATGCTAATATCTAAACCTGCATGAAAATATATTAGTACATAATTTCAGAGATGGAATATGTAGTGATGAAGAAACATTCAATCACATAATCAGGATGCTGTCAAAGGTCTCTCACATTATAGTGGTGATCTATACTAGATACAAATAAATACATAATGAGTATATTTGAATATGGGTCCTCAAAAAGACTCTTCAATCCAATGATCTATTCCCAGTAGTAGACGGAGTGTAAGAAATCCTCCATATATTTCAGGTCTGAATAGATTGGATTGTAGAGGGCGAGGGTCATTCACCAAATCCTTGAGATTGGAATGTATGTAACACACATGAAAATATGCAGATTTCAATAAAATAACAAAGGGATAATGATAATGGTGGAAAGACAGGTAGAGGGCTTTAGATGAAAGGAGTTTGCCGAAGGTACAGCACAAAACCTAAGGTATAGTATTCAGTTCAATATTTTTGTTTAATCCATCTGGATGTAATGAATTAAGTTTAAACATCCAGTATATTTCTCTGTAGCATAGTTTGTTAAATCTGTCACCCCCTTTTGGTGTCGGGGCGATGTGTTCTATGCAAACTAATGTTAAGCTTTTAGGGTCACCATCGTGGGTTAGATTAAAATGGCGTGAAACACTATGTAGGTTATTGCGTTTGATGATATTTCTATGATGTTCCATAAAGCGTACATGGATAGCCCTCGTAGTTCTCCCTACATAATTCAGGCCGCATCCACAGGTAAGTAAGTAAATAATAAACCTTGAGTCACAATTCATAAATGACTCGAGTTTGTAAGGATCTTCATTACCAGGTAATTTTATAGTGGTAGTCTTTTTCTGCATGTAGGTACATGTAGTGCACCTAGGTTTACCACATCTATGGCATCCTAATGGTTTTGTAGTTAGCCATTTGTATCCATAAGAGGTTTCTTTAGGTCCCCCTAGCGCCAAATGGCTCGGTGCCAGTATTGATTTCAAAGATTTATTTTTCTTATATATTATACAGGGTTTGGGGGGTAGTATTTCATTCAGAACCTTATCCTGTTTTAATACTCTGTAGTTTTTGAAGATTATTCTTTTTATTTCATTAGCACAATTATTGTACTTACATACAAATGCAAATTGTCTAGTGTCGTCACCCTTGGTTTTTGGATTTTTTTGGGAAATTTGACCAGAAGGTTTCATTTGTAATAAGTTGCTTCTATCCATAAGAAGGACTTCCTTGAATGCTTCGTCAAGGAGTTTTTCTGGATATTTGCGTAGTCTTAAAGCATTCATCAATTCATTGGCCTGAATGGTGAATGATTCTAGGGTAGAGCAATTACGCATCAGGCGCATTAGTTGTCCTTTAGGTATGTTGTGCTTCCAAGGTGCATAATGTGCACTCTCATAATGTAAGTATGAATAAGTGTTAACCGGTTTTGAATAATTTGAAGTCATAATTTGATTGTCAATTATTTCAAGGGTCACATCCAGGAAGTCTATCCGGTCTCTGTTGTGAGTGTGTGTGAAAACTAAATTATAAGGGGTATATGCAATTGCGGTCGAATTCCCGAAATTGTTGAATTTCGGTACTTTTTCGCCAAAAAAAAAAAAATCGACAATGCAATACAGTACTTTCCGCCAAAAAACGGACATTCAAAATTCGACTTTTTGAAATTCGACTTTTGTCAAATTCGACTTTTCTGCAATGGTACAAATGCTGCAATTCGACAAAAGTATATTCAATTCAAGTTTGGAAATTCGACAACAGTGCTTTTAGACAGTAAATTCGTCATTTTCAATCCGCCCACACTTTGGTGGGTGAAACTAATAAAAAAAATTTAAAACATGTTTTTTTTTAGTGTTTTTTTTATTGATATTAGCATTTCTATTTATATTAGAAGGGATTAGGTACTTGGTTTGTCTTTTTTGGAGGCACAAGTATTATTTATATATTTTTTAAAATATATTATTTTTTTTTTAAGATGGAATGGTAAAATGCAGGAAAAAAATGGCGTGGGGTCCCCCCTCCAAAGCCTAACCAGCCTCGGGCTCTTCGAGCTGGTCCTGGTTCTAAAAATCCGGTGAAAAAATTGACAGGGGATCACCCGTATTTTTAAAACCAGCACCGGGCTCTGCGCCTGGTGCTGGTGCAAAAAATACGGGGGACAAAAAGAGTAAGGGTCCCCCGTATTTTTTACACCAGCATCGGGCTCCACTAGCTGGAAAGATAATGCCACAGCCGGGGGTCACTTTTATACAGCGCCCTGCGGCCGTGGCATTAAATATCCAACTAGTCACCCCTGGCCGGGGTACCCTGGGGGAGTGGGGACCCCTTCAATCAAGGGGTCCCCCCCCCAACCACCCAAGGGCCAGGGGTGAAGCCCGAGGCTGTCCCCCCATCCAAGGGCTGCGGATGGGAGGCTGATAGCCTTGAGAAATGTGAAAGAATATTGTTTTTTCCAGTAGTACTACAAGTCCCAGCAAGCCTCCCCCGCAAGCTGGTACTTGGAGAACCACAAGTACCAGCATGTGGGAGAAAAACGGGACCGCTGGTACCTGTAGTACTACTGGGGGAAAAATACCCAAATAAAAACAGGAGACACACACCTTGACAGTAAAACTTTATTACACAACTGCCAACACACACATACTTACCTATGTTGACACGCCGACTGCCAGTCTCCGTCGATCCGGGGTACCTGTGAAAAAAATAACACTCACCTGATCCAGTGTCCAGAGATAATTCCACGTACTTGGCAAAAAAATAACACGACAAACCCGGACCAGCGGACTGAAAGGGGACCCATGTTTACACATGGGACCCCTTTCCCCGAATGCAGAGAGACCCCTTCGTGACTGCTGTCACTGAAAGGTCTCTTAAGCCAATCAGCGAGCACAACGTCCTTGCACTCTGCTGATTGGCTGCGCTTCTGAGCTGTCAGACAGCGCATCACAAAGCCTCACCATTATATTCAATGGTGGGAACTTTGCGGTTAGCGGTGAGGTCACCCGGCGAAGGTTTGCGGCATGGTAAATGCATGTTGTATTTTACACAACATGTGTCGCAAACCGTTTGCCGGTGACTCTTTGTCGCATTGCTTTCCGATGCTGGAACTGTTCTTCTACTCTACCGGTGGGTATGGACGAAGGAGATGATTCCCGGCGGACAGTGATCCAAAACTTTTTTTCTGTTGCCTGTGAGTATACTTATAACATTTGTATTATCGTCTAAACAGACATGTAATATTCAAAAAAAACATCTTTATTCATGTATTTCAGAGTTTTACGTCCTGTTGATGTACCTTCCCAGGCCTGTTTTTAAAGTTTAGTCCTGTTGACGACTCGTTACCCCGTTTTCTCCTGTTGGGTTTCCGCAAATATTGGACCCTTTTATCCAACTCTACCATGGGTGACCTACTTGTGATGTGGACCTGAGCCTCTGCCATGTAGCAGACAACCTCCCTCAGGTGAGATGTATTGCCCAAAACTCCCTCTTGTCCAAAATCACCCCGGCATGTCCAAAGTGCAGCCCTCCAGCATTTGCAAAACTGCACATCCAATCATTCCCTGATACACCAATGCTTGTCAGGGAATGTTTGGATGTGTAGTGACGCAAGTGCCGGAGGGTTGCATTTGGGCCCACTGTAACCTGCTTGTGTCATGTTGATTGTACCTCTTCTTTTCTGTACCAGGGTGACACTCTTACCAATAGCTGGAACCTCATACCGTTCTCTTCCACAGGTCTTGCGGTGTATCCTTCCCAAGTGGCGTGGATGTGAAGAGACACCACAGTTCCCCTGATGTTCCCTGGGCGACCTACTTGTGATGTGGACCTGAGCCTCCGCCATGTAGCAGACAACCCCCCTCAGGTGAGATGTATTGCCCAAAACTCCCTCTTGTCCAAGTCACCCCGGCATGTCCAAAGTGCAGCCCTCCAGCATTTGCAAAACTGCACATCCAATCATTCCCTGATACACCAATGCTTGTCAGGGAATGTTTGGATGTGTAGTTACGCAAGTGCCGGAGGGTTGCATTTGGGCCCACTGTAACCTGCTTGTGTCGTGTTGATTGTACCTCTTCTTTTCAGTACCAGGGTGACACTCTTACCAATAGCTGGAACCTCATACCGTTCTCTTCCACAGGTCTTGCGGTGTATCCTTCCCAAGTGGCATGGATGTGAAGAGACAACACAGTTCCCCTGACGTTCCATGGGCGACCTACTTGTGATGTGGACCTGACCCTCCACCACTTGTGATGTGGACCTGACCCTCCACCATATAGCAGACAACCCCCCTCAGGTGAGATGTATTTCCCAAAACTCCCTCTTGTCCAAAATCACCCCGGCATGTCCAAAGTGCAGCCCTCCAGCATTTGCAAAACTGCACATCCAATCATTCCCTGATACACCAATGCTTGTCAGGGAATGTTTGGATGTGTAGTGACGCAAGTGCCGGAGGGTTGCATTTGGGCCCACTGTAACCTGCTTGTGTCATGTTGATTGTACCTCTTCTTTTCTGTACCAGGGTGACACTCTTACCAATAGCTGGAACCTCATACCGTTCTCTTCCACAGGTCTTGCGGTGTATCCTTCCCAAGTGGCGTGGATGTGAAGAGACACCACAGTTCCCCTGATGTTCCCTGGGCGACCTACTTGTGATGTGGACCTGAGCCTCCGCCATGTAGCAGACAACCCCCCTCAGGTGAGATGTATTGCCCAAAACTCCCTCTTGTCCAAGTCACCCCGGCATGTCCAAAGTGCAGCCCTCCAGCATTTGCAAAACTGCACATCCAATCATTCCCTGATACACCAATGCTTGTCAGGGAATGTTTGGATGTGTAGTTACGCAAGTGCCGGAGGGTTGCATTTGGGCCCACTGTAACCTGCTTGTGTCGTGTTGATTGTACCTCTTCTTTTCAGTACCAGGGTGACACTCTTACCAATAGCTGGAACCTCATACCGTTCTCTTCCACAGGTCTTGCGGTGTATCCTTCCCAAGTGGCATGGATGTGAAGAGACAACACAGTTCCCCTGACGTTCCATGGGCGACCTACTTGTGATGTGGACCTGACCCTCCACCACTTGTGATGTGGACCTAACCCTCCACCATATAGCAGACAACCCCCCTCAGGTGAGATGTATTTCCCAAAACTCCCTCTTGTCCAAAATTACCCCGGCATGTCCAAAGTGCAGCCCTCCGGCATTTGCAAAACTGCACATGCAAACATTCCCTGATATACCAATGCTTGTCAGGGAATGTTTGGATGTGTAGTTACGCAAGTGCCGGAGGGTTGCATTTGGGCCCACTGTAACCTGCTTGTGTCGTGTTGATTGTACCTCTTCTTTTCAGTACCAGGGTGACACTTTACCAATAGCTGGAACCTCATACTGGTGGTCATTCCGAGTTGTTCGCTCGGTAAATTTCTTCGCATCGCAGCGATTTTCCGCTTAGTGCGCATGCGCAATGTCCACACTGCGACTGCGCCAAGTAAATTTGCTATGCAGTTAGGTATTTTACTCACGTTTTTTTCATCGTTCTGGTGATCGTAATGTGATTGACAGGAAGTGGGTGTTTCTGGGCGGAAACAGGCCGTTTTATGGGCGTGTGGGAAAAAACGCTACAGTTTCTGGGAAAAATGCGGGAGTTGCTGGAGAAACGGAGGAGTGTCTGGGAAAACGCTGGGTGTGTTTGTGACGTCAAACCAGGACCGACAAGCACTGAACTGATCGCACTGGCAGAGTAAGTCTCGAGCTACTCAGAAACTGCACAGAGATGTCTTTTCGCAATATTGCGAATCTTTCCTTCGCAATTTTAAGAAGCTAAGATTCACTCCCAGTAGGCGGCGGCTTAGCGTGTGCAAAGCTGCTAAAAGCAGCTTGCGAGCGAACAACTCAGAATGAGGGCCACTGTTCTCTTCCACAGGTCTTGCGGTGTATCCTTCCCAAGTGGCGTGGATGTGAAGAGACAACACAGTTCCTCTGATGTTCCATGGGCGACCTACTTGTGTACAATTCAACTGCAAATCAAATAATTTTAATAAAAACCACAGAAAACTTCTCTTTTTAAAAATGTATTGAAGAAAAATTGGATTTTATTTTTGAAATAAAAAAAGAAAGTTAATAAAACAAAAAAGTAGTTTGTTCTTCATACTTTTCTTGTGTAGATAGATATCTGTGGGGAAAAGAAAAAAAGTATATTAAGTAAAGACACTAAAGTCATGTTCATTTCTTTCCCAAGAACATTTGTGGAACCACACATGCCCAGCATGACCCATTGCTGGACTGTGTGGTTCCACAAAGGCAGGCTGTCCAAAGTGAAATAGTGGTGTCAGTGGTCAGCACTTTGACACGCGAACATTTGTGGAACCACACAGCCCAGCATGACCCATTGCTGGGCTGTGTGGTTCCACAAAGGCAGGCGGTCCAAAGTGGAATAGTGGTGTCAGTGGTCAGCACTTTGACACGCGAACATTTGTGGAACCACACATGCCCAGCATGACCCATTGCTGGGCTGTGTGGTTCCACAAAGGCAGGCGGTCCAAAGTGGAATAGTGGTGTCAGTGGTCAGCACTTTGACACGCGAACATTTGTGGAACCACACATGCCCAGCATGACCCATTGCTGGGCTGTGTGGTTCCACAAAGGCAGGCGGTCCAAAGTGGAATAGTGGTGTCAGTGGTCAGCACTTTGACACGCTAACATTTGTGGAACCACACGGCCCAGCATGACCCATTGCTGGGCTGTGTGGTTCCACAAAGGCAGGCGGTCCAAAGTGGAATAGTGGTGTCAGTGGTCAGCACTTTGACACGCGAACATTTGTGGAACCACACAGCCCAGCATGACCCATTGCTGGGCTGTGTGGTTCCACAAAGGCTGGCGGTCCAAAGTTTCTTGAATATATACGTTGAAACATGGCTCTACTCACCTTGGTACGCACAACACGAACTTATGCCGTCCACTTCAATTTTCCACCCAATCCTATGAATAAGCCAAAAACACACACTAGTGAATAGTAAATTCACACAACAGCGAATGCCTATTGTACACCATTACAAAAAGGATTTTTTGGGTAAAAAAGTGGTATCAGAATAGCTCTTTGTCCCATCATACATGTAGCCACAAGGAGCTTTCATCCGTTACCACACGCGCCCGCATACATGCCCGCGCATGTATGCCTACACAAAGCTCCTTGGTAGTACCCGGTCACGGGTGGGGAAGCCCAACACAGAAAAAACAATAGTAAGAAGAAAAAAAAACTAATGGGAGGGGAAGAAAGGGATACATGAAAAACATATACAAGTAAATAAAACAATACGACCGGGCTTATGGTGGAAGTCTGTCCGGATCCTCTGCTTCCTCCTGATGGGGCGTCGATGTCCTGGGAGGCTGGGTAGTGCGTTGACTGGGCCTCTGTGCCCGTGCGGCTATAGATGTTGCGGCCGGTGGTGGAGGCACCTGGTGGGTGGGGTACATCCCTGTATATCCCTGGTACATCTGTGACTGTCTGTACTGGGATGGTAGTGGAGGAAGGGAACGAGGCGTCCTTGCGGCTTGTGATGGCGGAAATGGTGGAACACCAGCGTGTTGATGTGCTGGTCCTGGGAGCTTATCATAGATCATCTGCAGTGTTGTTGCGATGAGCTGTTGGCTGGATGAGGATTGTCGATAGCTCTCCGACATGTTGTCATTGCTGCTGTGTGCCAGGCATGATGTGTTCTCTACGAGCCGGTTCATGGATTGGGCCAGAATGTGAAGGATGTCCATCATCTCCCTATGATCATCTATTCTGGCCTGTAGCATTTTGGCCGTGCTGTCGGCATGAGCCTTCTGCATTTTAAGCAGACTGTTTGACATCTTCTCCATTGTCCTCTCAATGTTGTCCAGTCTGCTTCCAACGACAGTTGTGTAAGTATCCTGGCGGGAAGTAATCTCCGATGCCAGGGTGTGAACCCTCTGAACAGTTAAGGGATTCTGCCCTTCCTGGACGTCTGCCACCACTTGCATTTGGGCAGCTGAAAAGAAAATTAGAAAATATTATACACATTCATCATACATTTGTTTGAAGGCTCACAATTCTATTTACTCACACAGGGATGTAGCAACTGCAGGCTGCTGCACTTCCACCTCGTCATCCTCTGACGAATCCTGTAGGAGGAGATCTGGCCTGTAGTAGGAACCAATCCCCGAAGCTAGCCCGCTGCTGGTCCGTGGCACCACTGTTTGCAAAAGAAAAAAATGTTTAAGTTAATAACCTATACAAAACTGCTGCACCCCCCCCCACACCCCCAAAAATTAAATACAAACCTTCTCCATCCTGTGGTGCCGCTGCTCCAGGAGCTTCACTTGTCCTCGTTTCTGAAGACTTTTCAAGGGTCTGGCTGGATACGTCTGCACGGCTGTCTTCAAACCCAAGAAAAGTCTCATCTGTTAACCCTGTAGACTCAAACAGATCGGGTGATGGGTCCACAAGGGTAGTGTCTTGAGGCTCTTCAGTCACAGTCCCAGAGCTCCTGGAGAGACGACGATCTGGTGATGGCCTGCGCGCAGGAGCTGTAGTTTGGCGCCCATCTTGTGGTGTGGTCGCCGACGGTGTCTGGCGCACAGGTGAAGTTCTGTGCGCTGATGTCTGGCGCACAGGTGATAGTCTGCGCGCCGACGTCGTCTGGTGCACAGGTGACAAACTGCGCGATGACGATCTGTGGCGCACAGGTGACGATCTGCGCGCTCCTGATGCTTGCTGCGCAGGTGATGGTCCGCGCGCTGCTGCCGATGCCTGCTGCGCAGGTGATGGTCCGCGCGCTGGCGATGTCCTGCGCGCAGGTGATGTCCTCTGGGCAGGCCTGTCTGAAAAACAAAAAACTCACATTAGCAAATACAAAATTTTTTTTTTGAAGTACAGCTCATGTGAATGTATTCTTACCATCAGGCCTCCTTTTGGACTGCTTGTCTCCCGCCTTCTTCCGTCTTCTGGGCGGTTCTTCCTCCTGGGGAAAGCCAGCAGGACGGCTGGAGTCCACACCTCCGCGAACTCCTTCGACCATGGCAGGGTTCATGCGCCTTCTAATAACGTTCTCCCAGGGTAGCCACTTCAGATTAAGAGCCGGGCCACCTCCCGTAGCTGTCTCATGTCGGCGCTGAATCCCCATCTTCTTTTTGGTCTGTCTGCGGCAATCACTGTACCGCTTCATGCAGTTTCTGGTGCTCCGGCGGTTTCCAGATACTGCAGTGACTTGGCTCGCGATGGAATCCCAGATGCTTCGCTTTGTCCTAGCTGCTGTGGTCTGTGCCCTTTGTCCATACAGAACGTCGTAGGACCTGTCGACGCCATCCACTAGGGTACAGTTTTCCGCCTCGGTGTATCTGGGTCCACGCGGCTTTTTCGGTCCTGCATCTTCACCAGAGGCTTCCTCCTCCGACTGCTCCTCTGGCTGGCTTCTTGCCTTTAGGGATTGAAAAAAAACCATGCATTTAATAAGATCGGTATGTACCTGTGAGTGTCAGTATCCCTGGCATTGCGCACATATACCTGTAGGTGTGCATGGCAGTGCGCAAACTAGGGGGGGTCAAGTTGGATGCTATTTGTGTCTGCAGGTGTTGTCAGTACCTTTCTACTAGGCTTTTTCTTAGACTTCTCATGGGCCCTTGACGACCGCGGCTGGTCACTGCATGCCTGGTCGGTCGTATCCTCCTCCTGGGTCGGCTCCCACTCCTCGTTGCTACGCAGGGATAGATCCGAGTGGGTGGGGGAAGGGGGGGATCGGGTCTGCTTGCCCCTGGACATCTCTGTTTTAAAAAGAACAAAAAAAAAATTTATAAATATATATTTACAAATTTAACACATTACATAATTACATGCAATCACATGTCATGCTGCTGGGACCCCAGTTCTCAAGCAGGACCAAACACAAAACCCCCCCAAAAAAAACCAAAGAAAAAAAAATAAAATAAAAAAAAAACCCGTACAAGCATCCCTGCACTTACTGGAAATCAACCATGGCTGACACACACAAAATGGCTGACACACACAAAATGGCTGACACACACAAACTAGCCAAAAAGCATCCCTGCACACTCTGGAGGTACACCAGTGTTAAAATAGGAGGGAAAAAACATGTTTGCCAAACAACCGACACCACATGTCGACCTCATGTGAGACACAAACTTGCTCCAAATCACCCCAAACTAGCCAAAAAGCATCCCTGCACACTCTGGAGGTACACCAGTGCTAAAATAGGAGGGAAAAAACATGTTTGCCAAACAACCGACACCACATGTCGACCTCATGTGAGACACAAACTTGCTCCAAATCACCCCAAACTAGCCAAAAAGCATCCCTGCACACTCTGGAGGTACACCAGTGCTAAAATAGGAGGGAAAAAACATGTTTGCCAAACAATCGACACCACATGTCGACCTCATGTGAGACACAAACTTGCTCCAAATCACCCCAAACTAGCCAAAAAGCATCCCTGCACACTCTGGAGGTACACCAGTGCTAAAATAGGAGGGAAAAAACATGTTTGCCAAACAACCGACACCACATGTCGACCTCATGTGAGACACAAACTTGCTCCAAATCACCCCAAACTAGCCAAAAAGCATCCCTGCACACTCTGGAGGTACACCAGTGCTAAAATAGGAGGGAAAAAACATGTTTGCCAAACAACCGACACCACATGTCGACCTCATGTGAGACACAAACTTGCTCCAAAACACCCCAAACTAGCCAAAAAGCATCCCTGCACACTTTGGAGGTACACCAGTGCTAAAATAGGAGGGGAAAAACATGTTTGACAAACAAACGACACCACATGTCAACCACATTGCTACCGACACACACTAAAAACAGCCCAAACTAGCCAAAAAATCAATCCTGCACATGCTGGAGGTACACCAATGCAAAAGCAAGACCCAAAAAGTCATTTTTAAGAAAGAAAAAAAACGTGAAAAACTACCCTAAAACACAAAACTTCACAAAAAAATGCAGCAAAACAAGCAGGAGCTATACACATACCTGCACACATACCCAAACACCCCATGTACACCTCATGGCAACCCCCACTACACAAACACATACATGCAACACCAGACCCACATGTGGTACTTACCTACAAATGTTGTAAAAGCTCCTAAAATGGCTCTCCTCCGGGGTAACAGGTATCCTCCTGTCTGTCCTGGAATAAATCCTGCTGGGTGTCCAAACGATACCACAGCAAACAACCAATTTGCTAGCTCTGCACCTCCTCACACCTCTCTGCAGGTTCACACAATGGCTGCAGAGCACGCAGCAAACAAGCCCTAATAAAGGGCTGTAAACGGCGGGAAGTCGAATTCGGGACGCCCACTACTCGCCGATTGGGCCGTTATCCGCCAAGGGGTGTGTCGAATCCGTTTTGCATTGCATATGGTGAATTCATGTTCCCGGCGGCAGGGCTGCGGCTGTCGAGTGAAGGCGAATTTTTAAACGGACGGAAAAAAGGCGCGATTCGCCTGGGATTGCATACACCCCTAAGTGTTGGAATTAAGATAGGAAACAAAAGCAGATATAGAAGATACATCCCCATCCCAAATGATAAACAGATCATCAATGTAACGGCCATAGAAGACCAGGCTCGCCTCCCAGTCGCTTCCCCACAGGAGTGAGTCTTCCAGGTCACCCATGTACAGGTTAGCATAACTGGGTGCGAACCTGATCCCCATGGCCGTCCCCATGACTTGTAGATAATAGTGATTGAGAAAAAGAAAGTAATTGTGAGAAAGAATAAAGGAAATGGAATCAACAATAAAGGCCTGGTGTTCTGCGCGAAGGTCAGCATCCTCGCGGAGTTTCTTGGATATTATATTCGTTCCAAGTTGGTGAGGGATATGTGTATATAAAGCTTGAACGTCAAGGGTTAAAAAGGAGTAGGATTCCTTCCAAGGTATAGTCTGAATTTTAGTCAGGAAATGGGTAGTGTCGCGGAGATGTGACCTGAGTGCAGAAACACGTGATTGAAGGTGAGAATCAACATAAAGGGAAAGATTAGAGGTAAGAGAACTGACACCAGAGATGATAGGTCGCCCAGGCGGTAAAGTGAGGGATGTATAGGCTTTAATGGCCTTTTGCTGCTCCTCCATCCTCTGAAGCATATAGAGGGTTGAATTTCACCTCGTTACCACCTCTTGCTTCAGCTGATGGCAGGGCAGGTTTAGGAGTGTTTGCTGGTGCTCCAGTCTTCGGCACGCGGTGGCTGAATGCCGAAAGTGGCCCGCAATTCTTCGGGCCACCGACAGCATCTCTTGCATGCCCCTGTCGTTTTTAAAAAAAAATTCTGCACCACCAAATTCAATGTATGTGCAAAACATGGGACGTGCTGGAATTTGCCCACATGTAATGCACGCACAATATTGGTGGCGTTGTCCGATGTCACAAATCCCCAGGAGAGTCCAATTGGGGTAAGCCATTCTGCGATGATGTTCCTCAGTTTCCGTAAGAGGTTGTCAGCTGTGTGCCTCTTATGAAAAGCGGTTATACAAAGCGTAGCCTGCCTAGGAACGATTTGGCATTTGCAAGATGCTGCTACTGGTGCCGCCGCTGCTGTTCTTGCTGCAGG
Source organism: Pseudophryne corroboree (assembly GCF_028390025.1). Classification (NCBI taxonomy): domain Eukaryota; kingdom Metazoa; phylum Chordata; class Amphibia; order Anura; family Myobatrachidae; genus Pseudophryne; species Pseudophryne corroboree. The sequence continues at coordinate 255,044,620 of NC_086450.1, forward strand.
AGGCCATACATTTACCCAGTGGGCTGTCACAGTCATATAGTCCTGAGTCTGCCCTGCTTCACTTGTCCACATGTCCGTGGTTAAGTGGACATTGGGTACAACTGCATTTTTTCTGATGTCTGTGTACATTCTCTGTATCGCCTGCCTAGAGAAATGGAACCTAGATGGTATTTGGTACCAGGGACACAGTACCTCAAACAATTTTCTAATACCCTGTGAATTAACGGTGGAAACCGGACACATGTTTAACACCAACGCAGCTGCCAAGACCTGAGTTATCCGCTTTGCAGCAGGATGACTGCTGTGATATTTCATCTTCCTCGCAAAGGACTGTCAATTGCTTACTGGAAGTAGTACAAGTGGTCTTCCGTCTTCCCCTCTGGGATGACGATCGACTCCCAGCAGCAACAACAGCAGTGCCAGCAGCAATAGGCGTTATACTCAAGGATGCATCGGAGGAATCCCAGGCAGGAGAGGACTCATCAGACTTGCCAGTGACATGGCCTGCAGGACTATTGGTTTTCCTGTCTAATCAGGAAATTGACACTGAGGGAGTTGGTGGTGTGGTTTGCAGGAGCTTGGTTACAAGAGGAAGGGATTTAGTTGCAGTGGACTGCTTCCGCTGTCACCCAAAGTTTTTGAACTTGTCAATGACTTCTGATGAATGCACTCCAGGTGACGTATAAGGGAGGATGTTCCTAGGTGGTTAACGTCCTTACCCCTACTTATTACAGCTTGACAAAGGCAACACACGGCTTGACACCTGTTGTCCGCATTTCTGGTAAATTAATTCCACACCGTAGAGGTGATTTTTTTTGTATTTTGACCAGGCATATCAATGGCCATATTCATCCCACGGACAACAGGTGTCTCTCCGGGTGCCTGACTTAAACAAACCACCTCACCATCAGAATCCTCCTTGTCAATTTCCTCCTCAGCGCCAGCAACACCCATATCCTCATCCTGGTGTACTTCAACAGTGACATCTTCAATTTGACTATCAGGAACTGGACTGCGGGTGCTCCTTCCAGTACTTGCAGGGGGCGTGCACATGGTGGAAGGCGCCACCTCTTCCCGTCCAGTGTTGGGAAGGTCAGTCAACGCAACCGACACAATTGGACTCTCCTTGGGGATTTGTGATATAGAAGAACGCACAGTTCTTTGCTGTGCTTTTGCCAGCTTAAGTCTTTTAATTTTTCTAGCGGGAGGATGAGTGCTTCCATCCTCATGTGAAGCTGAACCACTAGCAATGAACACAGGCCAGGGCCTCAGCCGTTCCTTGCCACTCCGTGTCGTAAATGGCATATTGGCAAGTTTACGCTTCTCCTTTACGCTTTTAATTTTGATTTTTGGGTCATTTTACAGAACTTTTGTGTTTTGTATTTTACATGCTCTCTACTATGACATTGGGCATCGGCCTTGGCAGACGAAGTTGATGGCATTTTATCATCTCGGCCATGACTAGTGGCAGCAGCTTCAGCACGAGGTGGAAGTGGATCTTGATCTTTCCCTATTTTACCCTCCACATTTTTGTTCCCCATTTTTTAATGTGTGGAATTATATGCCAGTAATATATCAATAGCAATGGCCTACCTTACTGTACTATATATGTATACTGTTGGGTCACCAAAATGCTGCACTGTAATACTGCTCACAAAAATGCCGCACAGATATGGAATGGATACGTGCACTCAGTGACACAGAGCTGCAAGATACAGCAATGGCCTACTGTACACAACTATATACTGTTGGGTCACCAAAATGCCGCACTGTAATACTATATATACTGCTCACAAAAAGGCCACACAGATATGGAATGGATACGTGCACTCAGTGACACAGAGCTGCAAGATACAGCAATGGCCTACTGTACACAACTATATACTGTTGGGTCACCAAAATGCTGCACTGTAATACTATATATACTGCTCACAAAAAGGCCACACAGATATGGAATGGATACGTGCACTCAGTGACACAGAGCTGCAAGATACAGTAATGGCCTACTGTACACAACTATATACTATTGGGCCGTGCCGTTTCTAGCGGCGGGCGAGCCGTGCAACCGCACGGGGCGCCCGCCGCGGCACTTTGTGTGTCCTTATCTCCTCTCCTCCCTTTTCCTGAGCGTTCCTGCTCGGGGGGCGGAGTTTTGCGAAATGACGCGTTTGCGTCGTGATGTCACGACGCAAATGCGTCATTTTGCAAAACTCCGCCCCCCGAGCAGGAGCGCTCAGGAAGAGGGAGGAGAGGAGATAAGCCTGGAAGGAGGAAAGTGAAAGTGGATCTTGATCTTTCCCTATTTTACCCTCCAAATTTTTGTTCTCCATTTTTTTAATGTGTGGAATTATATGCCAGTAATTTATCTGGAATTAGACGGCAGTAATGTCTGTAATTAGATATCACTAGATAGATACCAGATACCACAATTGGACTCTCCTTGGGGATTTGTGATTTAGAAGAACACACAGTTCTTTGCTGTGCTTTTGCCATCTTAACTCTTTTCATTTTTCTAGTGGGAGGATGCGTGCTTCCATCGTCACGTGAAGCTGAACCACTAGTCATGAGGAACATAGGAGAGGGCCTTAGCCATTCCTTGCCACTCTGTGTCGCATATGGCATATTGGCAAGTTTACGCTTCTCCTCAGATGATTTTAATTTAGATTTTTGGGTCATTTTACTGAACTTTTGCTTTTTGGATTTTACATGCTCTCTACTATGACATTGGGCATCGGCCTTGGCAGACGATGTTGATGGCATTTCACTGTCTCTGCCATGACTAGTGGCAGCAGCTTCAGCACTAGGTGAAAGTGGATCTTGATCTTTCCCTATTTTACCCTCCAAATTTTTGTTCTCCATTTTTTAATGTGTGGAATTATATGCCAGTAATTTATCTGGAATTAGACGGCAGTAATGTCTAGAATTAGATACCACTAGATAGATACCAGATACCACTGTGAGTGGAATGATGATGACCTATGCACAGTGACAGGACACTGCCCCAGCACCCTACAGCAGCAAGATGCAGCACAAGACACTGTACTATTATTAGTAATGTAGTATTACTGAGCACCACAAGACACTGAGCATTGATGATACTGAGCACTGATACTGGGCACTGATGATAATGAGCACTGATGATACTGAATACTGATGATAATGAGCACTGATGATACTGAGCAGTGATGATACTACAGAGAACTGACACTGAGCAGCACGATGCAGCACAAGACATGGGGGGTAATTCCAAGTTGATCGCAGCAGGAATTTTGTTAGCAGTTGGGCAAAACCATGTGCACTGCAGGGGAGGCAGATTTAACACGTGCAGAGAGAGCTAGATCTGGGTGTGGTGTGTTCAATCTGCAATCAAATTTGCAGTGTAAAAATAAAGCAGCCAGTATTTACCCTGCACAGAAACAAAATAACCCACCCAAATCTAACTCTTTCTACACATGTTATATCTGCCTCCCCTGCAGTGCACATGGTTTTGCCCAACTGCTAACAAAATTCCTGCTGCGATCAACTTGGAATTACCCCCATTGTACTAGTATTACTGAGCAGCACAAAAGCACTCTGGAATTGTCACCCCCCAGATACCACTGTGACTGAAATGATGATGAACGATACACAGGACACTACAAACACAGCACCCTACAACAGCAAGATGCAGCACAAGAGAGACACACTACTAGTATTACTGAGCACCACAAGACACTGAGCACTGATGATACTGAGAACTGATGATAATGAGCACTGATGATACTGAGAACTGATGATAATGAGCACTGATGATACTGAGCACTGATGATACTGAGCACCGACACTGAGCACTGATGATAATGAGCACCGATGATACTGAGCACTGATGATAATGAGCACTGATGATAATGAGCACTGTTGATACTGAGCACTGATGATACTACAGAGAACTGACACTGCGCAGCACAAGATACTGTACTAGTATTACTGAGCAGCACAAAAGCACTCTGGAATTGTCACCCCCCCAGATACCACTGTGACTGGAATGATGATAAACGATACACAGTCACAGGACACTACTACTAACACAGCACCATACAGCAGAAAGATACTGTACTAGTATTACTGAGCAGCAATAAGCTCTGATATTGAGCACTGATATTGAGATTTGCCACTGAGAGAACGTAGCCACATCCTCTCTGTACTCTCTACAATGCCCGAGTGAAAATGTCGGCGACGCGCGGCTCTTTATATGGAATCTGAATCTTGCGAGAATCCGACAGCGGGATTTGCCTCGTTCCGGTTTTCCGAGTCAGGCGGGAACAACCGAGCCTGGCTCGGACCAGTGTAAACCACGTGGAGTTTGGGGGGGGGGGTCGGTTCTCGGAGTACCGAACCCGCTCATCTCTAGCTACAAGAGGCACATTTCTAAATTCCTTACAGGGAGCATCTCTCAAGCATTTGGTGAGGGAGCCCACTCGCAAAGACTCAATATTAGATTTAATTCTTACAAATGGTGACAGGATATCAGACATATATGTGGGAGAGCACCTGGAATCCAGTGATCATCAAGCAGTATGGTTTAGTATAAAGACAGGATCCAACTCCTATCACACAAAAACAAAGGTGTTGGATTTTAGAGATGCTGACTTTGCAAAAATGGGGAGATGTTTAACTGATTCATCCGTGGACTGGAGGAACTTGGAAGGAGTGCAGGAGAGGTGGGAAAAACTGAAAAGTGCAATACTAAGGGCAACAGACCTTTGTAGAAAAAGGGTTAGGAAAAGCACCAGGAAAAGGAAGTCAGTGTGGTTCACAAAAGAAGTATCAATTAATGTGAAAGCAAAAAAGGTGGCTTTTAGGAAATACAAACAGACTCAAAATAATAACGACAAAGAGGTGTATCTTGACAGACGGAAGGATGCTAAGAAAGTTATCAGACGTGCAAAGGCAGAAGCAGAGGTGAAAATGGCCCAGTCAGTAGATAAAGGGGCAAAACTTGTTTTTAAGTATATAGATGAAAGGAGAAAATCAAATGGAGGAATAATAAGACAAGACAGAGGGTGAGAATTTGGTGGAGGGAGACAAAGCAATAGCAGATCACCTACATAATTATTTTTGCTTAGCATTTACTACAGAAGGAGAAGGGAAGAGGCCACAGTTAAGTTGCAAGGACATTCATAAAAATAAGGTAGATGAAACTACATTTACAGAGGAGAAGGTCCTAACAGAACTTTCAAAACTAAAAGTGCATAAATCAGTGGGGCCAGATGGGAGCTAAAAGATGTGCTGGTGGCACCATTAACAGAATTATTTAACCAGTCACTAAATACAGGTGCCATTCCAGAGGACTGGAAAAGAGCGAATGTAGTTCCACTGTACAAAAGTTGAAACAAGGAAGTAGCAAGAAACTACAGACCAGTAAGCCTTACATCAGTAGTAGGGAAAGTAATGGAAAAACTATTAAAAGAAAGAGTTGTGGAATATCTTAAATCAAACAACTTACAGTATCCAAAACAGCACGGATTTACTGGTTGGAGATCATGCCAAACAAATCTTATTGACTTTTTTCACTCTGTGATTAAAATAATAGATCAAGAGGGAGCTGTAGATGTAGCATATCTATACTTTAGTAATGCATTTGACACTGTCCCACATCACAGACAGCTAAACAAACTTAAAAGTGTGGGGGTGGATTATAAAACAATTAAATGGATAAGAACCTGGTTGCAGGTTAGGAAAGAGACAGTTGTAGTAAATTTTGTGCAATCTATGGAGGGAAATGTTACCAGTGGAGTACCCCAGGGATCTGTACTTGGTCCAGTTCTCTTTAATATCTTTGTTGGTGACATTGCAGATGGTATTGAAGGGAAGGTATGCCATTTTGCAGATGATACAAAGATTTGCAACAGGGTAGACACAACGGGAGGGGTAAAACAAATTATTGATGATCTAGCTAGGCTTGAGAAATGGTCAAGAACGTGGCAACTACAGTTTAATGCTAAAAAATGAAAAATCATGCACTTGGGTCTCAAGAACCCAAAGGCTAAATATAGTATCAAGGGTACTATAATGGAAACTACTGAGGAGGAAAGGGATTTAGGAATCACTATTTCAAGTGACTTAAAGGCAGGAGTGCAATGCAACAAAGCAATGAGAAAGGCTAGTCAGATGCTTGGTTGCATAGCAAGAGGATTCAGTAGCAGTAAAATAGAATTAAAAATGCCACTGTATAGGTCATTGGTATGGCCTCATCTGGAGTACTGTGTCCAGTTCTGGAGACCATATCTCCAGAAGGATATAAATACATTAGCGAGTGTACAAAGAAGGGAAACTAAAATGGTGCATGGCCTACATCACAAAACTTTTAGCTGGAAAGGCTAAAAGATCTTAACATGTATAGTTTGGAGGAGAGAAGGGAAAGGGGGGACATGATAGAAACTTTCAACTATACCATGCGTTTTAACAAGTTCAGAAGGGAAACATTCTTCAAAGGAAGAGAAGTATTGGAACTCGAGGACATACACTGAAACTGGAGGGAGGCAGGTTCAGGGGAAATTTAAGGAAAATTACTTCACAGAAAGGGTAGTGGATAAGTGGAACAGCCTCCCATCAGAGGTCGTGGAGACTAAGACTGTTTGGGATAGGTATATGAATATCCTTACAAAGAATTAAGGTTCAAAAAGGATTGAGATTACCTAAAGGATAAAGAAAGGGGCAGACTAGATGGGCCAAGTGGTTCTTATCTGCCGTCAAATTCTATGTTTCTAAACCTTGATGCAACTGGACTAGCATCAAAACCCAGCAGCTTGGCGATTGCCTGCTTCAACACCTCCCACTTCAGTTTCAAGACAGGCAACCCTGTGGTGAAAAAATTAACTGGGGGAGGAGACACAAATTCTATCTTGTATCCACAGGACAAAAGATTCCAAACTCAAACATCGAACCAAGTTGAACCTAAACCTCCAGGAACTGAAACAGGTGAGCACCCACTGTGGGAGCCCCTAGGTGGGATGGGAGCCCATCATGCCACCTGTTTTTCAGTAGGGTTGTAGTTCTCATGATGGGAATGAAAAGGGCTGATGACCCATGGCTCTACCACCTTAATCTGCCATTGAGGCCTCTGTAGCTTTTCCTCATAATCTGGTGGGAGCCTGAAAGAAGCAAAAGGAAGGTCTTACATGGTGCAGCCACAGTTTAGGGCAAGAAGGTAGACTTGCCACCTGTTGCCTCCATCTGTACAGTTCTGGACCGAATAGGATATCCACAGTGAACAGAAATGCCTCAACAGCCTATTTGGATTCTGCATCAGCTTGCCAAGCCCAAAGCCAAAGGGCTCTGAGAGCCATGACCGCCAAAGCAGAGATCTTGGATTTTATCCAGCCAATATCACTGGAGTCATATCCCAGGTATATAGCAGACTCGCGGCTGTGGTATACCTGGCTGCAAGCCCTTGACTAACAGCCTTGTTATCCCAAGAACCAACTAATGCCAGCCTGAGTAAAACTGTCACAGCTGTGTCTATGGATTTTAAGTTGTCTCCAACTTACAGTCTGAACTATCCTTTAAGGTAACAAGCAGCATAGTCTTTTTTTAAAGATAAGATACCAATTGGTCGACAGGTGAAGAGCCTCACATTTGAACCTATTACCTGCTGGAAAAGGATAAATGTACAGAAAATGCTTGGACATCTGAAACTTATCCAGATGTTTCCAAGAAACAGAAAACTGCTTATCTAATTGGTGAGAAGCAGGGAAGGTAACTGTCAACCTCCTTTTCTGTGACTATAACAATCTCTGAATCTGAGGTCTTGACCTGATGGACAGCCATGATAAGGACTTCTATCGATCCTGGACCAGTGTCCTGCTGGAGGAATTTGTCCCCATCCGATTCTTCACTAACTCACCTTGCTCTTCCAGGTCAATAGTATTATAGGAAAAGCCCACTCAGAACAGAGCTTGAAGCAGCAGGGTGATAGGACTGCCACATAGCCCTTCCCCTCCACTAGCCCCTTTACCCACCAAATTCAAAGTACCGGCACTAGGTGTTTTACTAGCAGGGACACAGTGAAAACAGCGCATTTAGTGCTATCATTTTACAGCCAGTGCAGTATTTCCCTAACTGTGTGCTGGGTTAGGAGCTTACTGACTGCACACCCTCCCCCCCTTGCAAGTAAGGGTGGTGGTGCTACTCACTGCTGCCATGCTCTCTGGAGGTGTGCAGTTGGCCATGGGAACCCAGACGCCAGCCTCAGTAAGCAGTGTTGGGTCCCCTTGGTGGCTTCCATGGTGCAGCCAGACCTCCGCAGCATTGCTGTCTGCCTGTCCTCACTTGAAATAAAATATGCAAAATAAATATGAAATAAATTACAAAAAAGGACTGTAAAATGAGCCCAGGGTGACCAGCTCCCTCTGGCACATTTCTAAAATTGTGGCTGTTGGCACATAAATGGGGAGGAGCCAGTCACACTTCTAAATTTAAAGTGCCGGCTCCACACATCCACCTGTCTTTACCCTATTGTGTTAAGCTCTCATGTCTCCTAGTGGATGAAGGAGAAAAACCTGTAATGCCCCACCTCTCTCTGTTGAAGCATCTACCTCCAGAACACATAGACGAGTGCCATTAGACTGCTTCAAGACTGGTGCAGAAATAAAGGCTTCTTAAGAAATGTAAAAGCGTAATGGGCCTCCACTGACCATTGAGTGGGATGAGTGCCTTTGCGAGTACAGCAAAAGGTACCACTAAAGTGGAGAACCCCTTGATGAATTTATGATAGTAATTTGCAAAGCAGATAGACCTTTGAACAGCCTTTAAATAGGTAGGCAGGGACCAGTACAGAATTGCTTGGCATTTCTCTGGGTAAATTTGTAGACCAGAAGAAGACATTATGTATCCCAAGAAGGGTACTGTAGACACTTTGAAGATAAACTTCTCTAATTTACAGAATAACTGCTCAGAATGAAGTCTGCAAAGAACTTCTTTCATTGTAGACGATAAATCTCCAAATCCTGGAAGATTAGTATGTCATCTAAGTATACAACTACACGCTTGCAGAAGAGGTATCAGAAGATTTTGTTTACAAAATACTGGAAAACAGTTGGGATATTGCATAACCCAAAGGGCATAACGAGATATTCATAATGCTCATCCCTGGTGTTGAAGGCTATCAAAGCATTTAAGTCTGACGGAATGGTGGAATTATTCCAGTTCTACAAGGAATGTAATAAAAAATGCAAAAAAGAAATCAGAGTAGCAAAAATAGAAAATGAAAAACAAATTGCAAAGGAGAGTATAACAAACCCCTAAAAGTTCTTTAAGTACATAAACGGAAAAAGGTTAAAAAGGGAGAATATTGGGCCTTTAAAGGGTGAGGTGGATGTCTTGATTAATGATGATAGGGATAAAGCGGATTTATTTAATAAATTCTTTTCATTAGTATTCATGAATGAGTACAGGTTGACAAGAGTAGAGCATAACTTAAGCTATGAAAACAACCCGATGCTATGTACTTGGTTAAATGAGGATGTAGTCCGGGAGAGACTAAGTAAAATTAAGATAAATAAATCTCCTGGGCCGGATGGACTCCACACCAGGGTTCTTATGGAACTTAATGTAGAGATATCAAGACCCCTATATTTGATTTTCAGAGAGTCAATTAGATCAGAAACGATACCAAAGGACTGGCGTATAGCAGAGGTAATCCAAATATTTAAAAAGGGTATTAAAACTCACCCCAGTAACTATAGACCGGTAAGGTTGACATCTATAGTAGGGAAATTACTAGAAGGTATATTAAGGGACAGCATACTTGAGTACTTGGATACCTCCAAGGTTATTACTTGGAATCAGCATGGTTTTGTGAAGGACAGATCCTGTCAAACTAACTTAATAAGCTTCTATGAGAAAATGAGCGATAATATTGATCAGGTTCATGCAGTGGATGTGATCTTTTTGGACTTCCCTAAGGCCTTTGACAAAGTTCCACATAAGAGACTAATTCTCAATTTAAGGAAGCTTGAGGTAGGGGTCACTATTTGTACTTGGGTGAATAATTGGCTGTTCAATAGGGAACAGCGAGTGGGGATTAATAGGATGTACTCTGAATGGGCTTCAGTGCTCAGTGGAATACCACAGGGTTCAGTACTCGGACCATTGTTGTTTAACATATTCATTAATGACCTAGGAGAGGGTCTGGAAAGCCCAGTATCAATTTTTGCAGATGATACTAAGCTATATAGAGTAATTAATTCAGAGAAGGATGTTGAGTCTCTACAGAATTACTTATCTAGACTTGAGGTCTGGGCGGATAAATGGAGAAAGAGATCCAATGCTGCTTTTGACACTGTAGACCACCCTCTCTTGCAAATCCTTTACTCACTTGGTTTTCATGATACTGCTCTCTCCTGGCTGTCCTCCTACCTTTCTGACCGTTCCTTCTCTGTCTCCTCTCATGACTCCACCTCCCCCCACTTCCTCTACCAGTAGGTGTCCCCCAAGGTTCTGTTCTTGGGCCTCTCCTTTTCTTTCTCTACACATCCTCATAAGGTGAGCTCATTAGCTTTTTTGACTTAAAATATCATCTCTACATGGGCGATACTTAAATCTACCTTTCCTCCCCTGATCTCTCCCCTGCTCTCCTCACTTGGATTTCAAACTGTCTCTCTGCTATCTCCTCCTGGATGTTCCAGTGCTTTCTTAAACTTAGCATGTCTAAGACTGAGCTGATCATCTTCCTCCCTCCTGTATAACCTCACCCCGCACAATTTCATTATCCATTAATGGCCCAACTATCTCCTCTAGCCCCCAAGTGCGATGTCTTGGAGAAATCCTTGACTCCTCCCTCTCCTTCAAACGACACATTCAGTACCTCTCACAAACCTGCCAATTCCATCTCAAAAACATCTCCAGGATCAGACCCTTTCTCACCCAGGACACTACTAAGACCCTCATCCACTCACTGGTCATCTCCAGATTGGGACTACTGCAATCTCCTTCTATCTGGCCTCCCTCAAAAATGCCTCTCTACCCTCCAAACTATCCTCAATGCTGCTGCCCATCTAATCTTCCTCACCAAAAGTACTACATCCACATCCCCTCTCTTGCAGGACCTTCACTAGCTACCCTTCCCATTCAGAATCCAATTCAAGCTTCTCACACTCACCTACATAGCCCTCACCCACTCTTCTCCCTCTTACGTCATTGACCTTATCTCTCTTTACATTCCCACCCGTCCTCTTCGCTCTGCTAATGCATGCCATCTCTCCTACCAACTGATTACCTCCTCCTACTCCTACCTACAAGATTTTGCACGTGCGGCTCCCTATCTCTGGAATGCTCTACCACTCCCCATCCGACTCTCCACCTCTCTATGAAACTTTAAACGGGCTCTCAAGACCCACTTCTTCACCAAACCCAGCCAACTCTCCTCCTAACCCTATTGTCTATGTTCACTGTCTACCCCTTCTGTGTCACCCCGGTCTGTTAGCATCTCACCTTTTAGATTGTAAGCTCGCAAGAGAAGGGACTTCTTTCCTCATGTGCCTTTCCTTTTCTTACTTACACAATCTTATACTCCTTACTCCCTTTGATAGCATCTAAGTCCTGGTTTTCTATACCTGTCCTATATTGTCTTGAACGGTAAGTGCTGTTTTCTTGTTTTCTCATTTGATTATATACTGTGTAATGGGCACTGCAGATCCCTTGTGGCATCATATAAATAAAGGATAAAAATAATAATAATACAGACAAATGTAAAGTTATGTACTTTGGGACTAAGAACAATCAGGCAGCCTATAAACTAAATGGGGAAAATGTAGGGATAACAGTAGTTGAAAAAGATTTGGGAGTGCTCATCGACAATAAACTTGGTAGCAGTATGCAATGTCAAAATGTAGCAACAAAAGCAAATAAGGTGTTAGCATGCATTAAACGGGGAATGGAGACAAGGGATGAGAGTGTAATCCTGCCACTGTATAAATCATTGCTGCGACCACACCTGAAATATTGTGTACAGTTCTGGGCACCTCACTATAAAAAGATATCTTGGAACTCGAAAAGGTTCAGAGGCGAGCAACTAAACTGGTTAATGGGTTAGAGGCACTGGATTATGAGGAAAGACTTAAAAGTTTAGATTTGTTTACACCGGAATAGAGGCGACTGAGAGGAGACATTATTAATATTTTTAAATACATTAAGGGACAATATACAAGGATTTATCAAAAAATGTGTTTATCAAAAAAAACACTACATAGGACACGAGGACACCCCCTGAGGTTAGAAGAAGAAAAATTCCATACACAATGGAGAAAAGGGTTCTTCACAGTAAGAACAGTAAAGATTTGGAATACTTTGCCAGAGAAGGTAATAATGGTGGACTCTATCCATAAGTTCAAAAATGTATTAGAAAAATTCCTAGTGGAAAAAAATATTCAAGGATACAGCATTTAATTAAGATAAAAAATAAAACAAAAACATTTATTATGCAGGTTGAACTCAACAATTATGTAACTATAAGGCAGTTTTCCATTCATTTCCTGCATGAATCCTTCTTAAATTATAAGATCCTCTCAATTCGAGTTTGGTAAAATTGATTGCACCTTCAACCTGCCCAGAGATTAATGCCACTGGGTATCAATTTTTAAATGTAATTTTGGTGAAGCCCCTATAATCAATCCACAAATTAAGTCCTCCATCCTTTTTCTTCATGAAAAAGAATCTTGGTACTGATTGGCGGATGAAGTATTTTTCCAAATTTTCTTTAATATACTATATTCAGGCATTGCCTGAGTTTCCCTGGTATTAAGTCAATGGGGTAATCCTATTTTTGGTGATATGGTAGGGTATCAGCTCTTTGTTTTCTGAAGAAATCAATTAATTCCTTGTAAAGCAAAGGTAATAATTTTGAGTTAGAGCCCCCAGAAAAGCAGAGAGGAACAACTCATTGAATATTTGAAGCAGGACAGATCCCAAGTATTGATCTGTAATGTCATCCAATCCAACTAGACTATATGTTTCTAAAGCCAGAGAAGACCATGGACTATAACATGTGAAGCTTTGGGAATGACTAAGGAGGGTAACACTTCAGAATGTAGAACTACTCAAAATTTGGGATTTATAGTCTGATGCATCACAACTCCATTTGGAATTTGGCTGCCATCAACTGCTGTAAGAGTAATTGGACATGGCAAAGCCAATGTAGGTAACTTATACTGTACTTCCAAACATAATGAAGCATAATAAAGATTCCTACCACATCAGAATCCAATAGAGCCGGAAGAGACTTAGGACTGTGAGGATGTTCCAAAATCATGGTGAGGGTACAATCTGATTTTTGTTGAGAATTAGAGGCTACTGTACTCCTAACTTAAGTTCTCTACCATTATTTAGGAGTAGGATTTTCCCAGATGAAGAGAACAGGATTTAATTTGATGACCAGAAACTCCACAATATAGACACAGGTTTCCCTGGTGGCATGTCTACCTTTCCTTAGAAGAAAACGTTAATCAGTTCATTTGCATTGGTTCTTCACCAGAAGCGATGGAAGGCTAAAGGTGTGGAGCTAATCTAACTTGGAAGGAGTATTGTGAGTAGACAGATTGTCTTTGCTCCTGACGGAGTGACTATTCCAGAAGACTGCAATTAATGCATCTTTGTTCCAGAGTAACTCTGAAGCCAGAGTTTGAAATTGAACAACCTATTGACCTATGGTTCTGGTTCCTTGGTGTAAAATAAAATGTTTACTGAAGCGGACATTGTTTTTTCCTGGCTCATTGAAAATCTTGTGGATTGTAGAAATAAATTCTGCATAATTAGAAAGCAGTGAGTCTGACCTTTCCCAGAGTGAGGAGGCCCAGTCAAAAGTTTGACCAGTAAATTAAGAGATTATGTATGCCACTCGAATCTTAGTGGTAGGAAAATTAGCGGCTTGCAACTCTATAGATTGTAAGCTTGCGAGCAGGGCCTTCCTACCTCTATGTCTGTCTGTTTTTACCCAGTTTTGTTCTATTACTGTTGTTCTAATTGTAAAGCGCAACAGAATATGCTGCGCTATATAAGAAACTGTTAATAAATAAATAAATAAAGTGTATCTCCCACTAGTGAAAGAATCTATGACATAACTTGTAATTCCCATTAAACTTGCTTGTGGTAGGCCGCTGAAGCCAAGGTAATGGTGTAGGCATAGGTGGAGCAGTAGGTGACACAGGAACTGTATCGGGACTGGTATACAGACCAGCACCCGAAAGAGGTGCTGGATATTATCTAAGCCTGCAAACATTTCTTGTAAGAATAGCATGACTTGCCCCTGCGAGGCCTCCTGACTCTCCAGATGACTTACTGAATTTGGTAGAACTGCTCCAAGACCCTGACCACATGCGGAATCCATGTAGCAAGTGCAAATTGTCAGATATCAATTACCTGTAGTTTATATTCCTGGTCTGGAGTCTAGGGTAGGAGTTCAAGGAGAAGCTGTGTGCAGGAAGCTAGGAGGTCTAATAAAGTTCCTGCACATGGAAGGATGCATGAAGACTACTGCAGATGCACCAGGAAATACAAGAGGATTAAGTAGCTGTATGTCCTGGAGATATGAGAAAGACAGGATAAATGAGCTGGGCTAGGACCAGCTATGCATAGCATAGGAGCCGGTGGATGCTGATAAAGATTCAGGTTATCTACACTGAAGAGCACAGAGTAAAGCAGGCATTCCCAACCGCGGTCCTCAAGGCACACCAACAGTGCAGGTTTTAGTGATATCCAGGCTTCAGCACAGATGGTTAAATCAAAATAACTGAGCTACTAATTAAGTCACCTGTGCTGAAGCCTGGATATCACTAAAACCTGCACTGTTAGTGTGCCTTGAGGACCGAGGTTGGGAAACACTGGAGTAGACGTTCATGCTGCAGGCTATGAGTGACATTGCTTAGAAAACAACACTTGTTATTAGGCACAATTTTACTAATACCATATAAAGTACTGAACACTTGAACTATATATTACAATTGTAATTGCAGCTCTCAAGGGGTGATTTGGATTTTCAACTAATTAGAACCAATAGTATTAATATAAATGGGAGCGCATATACAACTGATAAATAAAAAATATATTTATTAAATACACATAAAAAATATATAAAATATAAATGTGGATTTGGTCTAAAACATCCTGATTCTTAACACATCCCAGGAAAGTTCAACACAATCTTAATGATCTGCCTCTGTGAACATCACGGCAGCCCATTGCCACTCATGGAGCTCCGAGCACGGACTAGCAGGGACACTGCGAGTGGTGCTGCTGACAGCTGCTCTCTCTTTCTTCACGGCATTCGGATCCAGAGAGATGCATACTTCTTCTCCCCCCACTGCATTGTATACCGGGAAGGTTATTGCTATGGAACTCCAGCAGCGGTGAGCATAAGAGAATCATTCTTTAAACATATGATTGACAGTTTGTGGAACCCTATTATATATAGTGGAAAAGGCAACTAATCAATTGGACTGTGACTGATTTACAGTCAATTACCGGATCATTAAGATTGTGTTGAACTTTCTTGTGATGTGTTAAGCATCAGGATGTTTTAGACCAAATCCACATTTACTGTATATTTTATATTTTTTTTATGTGTATTTAATAAATATATTTTTTAGCAATTGTATAAGCTCTCCCATTTATATGAATACTATGAGTGACATTGCACTGGCAAAAAGCCAGCCCTACAGGAGGTCCTCTTTATAGAAGCTGCTGGTTGTGGACTGCTGCTGGAATCAGGTGGTAAGGAGTGTGGACTGCATTGGGTGTGCAGTGGCAACTTTACTATGCAGGCACCGGCGGGAAGTGAAGGTGGAAGAAGCAGAAACTGTGACAGTCTGGAGCGTTAGGTACCAGGGTCTGAGTCTGCAGTCTCTGCGCTGGGCTGTGACACTGTGTACCTGGATAAACCATGTTGAATTGCAAGGTCTGCAAGTACATATTTTATTTTTGCATGCGGGGGTAAAAAAAAGGATGCTTTTGAGCCCACAAGTTATAGAAAGCTTTATTTTTACACTGCAATTTAGATTTGAATTTGGACATATCCCTCTCAAATCTAAATCTCTAGGCATGCTTTAAATCTGTCCCATCTGTAGTGCAATATGGTTTTGCAAAGGTGCACAGTTACTTGCTCTTTCTTTATTCCAAAATTAGAATCAGACCCATAGTCCAACCCTCCATACCACCTTCTCTCTATAATAGAGAGCATCCCAGCAGTCACAGCGGCGGAGGGCGGCCTATGGTAAAGGAGAGAGCAAGCAGCAGCAGCGCTTCAACCAATTACACAGCGCTGCTGCGGCTCCCTCCTCCACCCCCCTCCTCCTTCTTCTCCCCTGCCAGAAGGCTGCCAGAAGCTGCACGAGGAGCCTGAGCCAGTGGAAACGGTAAGTATATCTATCTATCTATCTATCTATCTATCTATCTATCTATCTATCTATCTATCTATCTAGTCTGCCGTATTGTGTAAAAAAGGGGGACGCTGTTTGCCATAATGTGCAAAAATTGGGATGCTGTCTGCCGTAATGTGTAATAAATGGCACGCTGTCTGCCGTAATGTGTAATAAATGGGACGCTGTCTGCCGTAATGTGCAAAAAATGGGACGCTGTCTGCCGTAATGTGTAATAAATGGGACGCTGTCTGCCGTAATGTGCAAAAAATGGGACGCTGTCTGCCGTAATGTGTAATAAGGGGACGCTGTCTGCCGTAATGTGTAAAAATGGGACGCTGTCTGCCGTAATGTGTAATAAATGGGATGCTGTCTGCCGTAATGTGTAACAAGGGCACGCTGTCTGCCGTTATGTGTAAAAAGTGTACGCTGTCTGCCGCTATGTGTAACAAGGGCACGCGGTCTGCCGCTATGTGTAACAAGGGCACGCGGTCTGCCGTTATGTGTAAAAAGGGCACGCTGTCTGCCGTTATGTGTAAAAAGGGCACGCTGTCTGCCGTTATGTGTAAAAAGGGCACGCTGTCTGCCGTTATGTGTAAAAAGTGCACGCTGTCTGCCGTTATGTGTAAAAAGGGCACGCTGTCTGCCGTTATGTGTAAAAAGTGCACGCTGTCTGCTGTAATGTGTAAAAAGAGGAATCTGTCCGCTGTAAGGTGTGAAAGGGTCTCTACCTGGTGTAGTGGTGCTACTGTGCGGCGTAATTTGAATAATGGAGACTACTGTGTACCGTTTTATGAATTGGTATTATTTTGTGGCCACACCCCTTCCCCACGAAGCCACGCCACTATGTATTTTTGCGCGTGCCTACGGCGCGCACTGCCCCTGTTTTGCATGCAGGGGTGGGGCTCCGATGCCGTTTCTTGCACACAGTGCTAAAATGTCTAGTTACGGCACTGTTGCTAGGTATCCATTTCTCTGGCCCTGAGCAGGTCCCCCTCACCAGATCCTCTCCAGGGGTGAGGGGGTGGACTTGGATGGGATGTGTGTGGGAGGGGATGTGGGGGGGGCAAAGCATTTTGTCGCACCTGGGCCCACCGCTCGCTAGTTCCGCCACTGCTTTACGCATCATTACTTGAAAAAGATTTTCTGCTTGATTCAGAGTTACATGCATGTCTGCTGCATTGCGTACATGCAACTAAATGCAGATGTTCACATTCAGAAATAGCAGCATATCAACACCTACACCACTCCAAACATCTGGTTGACAAAAGTGACCATTATCAGTGTCCATGTGTAACTGCACCAACCCTATCCTTGGTTCATCCTCTTGTCTGCTTAAAATTAGAAACATCTGTGTACTCTCAATTACAAATACCCTGCAATTCTACCTACAAGCTCTCAATATACACCCTTACTTTATTTAGCCTACGTGTGAACACCCAGTCACACTCGCGCATGAGAACGCCCATTCCACAATTGTAGATGTGGCTGAGATGCGTAAATCTGTGAATCACTTGTAGATTCCCAAAGATGCGTAAATTCGGTATGTTCGCAAAACTCTGAGTCAGCCCTTTTAACTGCACCCTATAATAGCTCAGTGAACTCACTATATGTCATTGCACTATAAATTATTGCATTCTAGGTGACATACTTTCCATTTAATCTTGAGTTGCAACACATGAGTTTTGCTGTAGGACATATGATTACCCCTATGTACATTAACAGTATAAAAAAACAGACTAGTGCATTATATACCTTAGCTCTCTTTCAGTGTCCAAGAAATGCTTAAAGATTTTCCATCTCAGTATGGTCCTTCACTGTGAACAATTTAACTAAACTTGTTTTGCTGTTTCCATATTACTTATGAAATACCTTTGAATTAAAAGGGCATATCACGTTAACTATTAAGGAGGTCAGCTAGATCACTTAGGCTGCTTTAAGACTCAATTAAAATGTGAATTAGTAACGCATAAATTGTCACGATCCTAGGCACGGCGATTCCCCAGATACGCCAATCTGCGAATCCCTGCCATGTGACACCGTTACTGGATACTTGAGCGCATGCGTTAATTTCAACAAGGTCACGGCCACTAGCCAAAGTACAAACGTTTAGGGTGTGACCCAAGGCAAACTTATGGCTTTTTCCTGCACCCAGAATTATTAATATTTTGGTAACGCCTCTTTCAGAGAGTTGGGTTGGATACACAACAGAAAACCAGAGCTAAAATTGATTATTTAAGTAACACTTCAAAGCTTATGTTACAGGAAAAAAGAAAGTTAAAAGTATATAATGATAAAAAGTCAAAGTCACATCAGAAAAGACAATTTCCAGAAAAATAAAATTAGGGAGCTAAATTAAAAACCCATCGACATGCAGAGTGGAATGATGGGATGAAGTGAAGCCTCTTCAGATATTTGGGACATTACAGAGGCAGGATGCTTCTCCTGACTTGCCTCTTTGATAATGCACACCTTTGCAGCCTGTGTTTCTCCTATTTAAAACTCAGGTTGCCCGTTAAGCCCCCCTCCTCCTGGAGAGTTTGTTTTTAACCCTTCCAAAGCCAGAGAAGGTATTGTCAGTTCATACTGGGCTTCCCAGCCACTCTCTCAGGGGCGAATGGCCTTATCTTCTTCTCCTTTGAAGCTCTGGCCATGGTTCTTGTGTAAACAAATGGCTAGTTCTGAGAGGACACAGACCAGGAAGGGCTTAACACCTTTCTGGCCCTAGCTCTGGTTCTGGGGTAATCAAACTAGCTCTGGTCACGAGGAATTTCACACCTAAACAGTCAGTGTGTCTCTGAGTTCTGTGGCTACAATGAAATGCCAGCAGATCAATCAAGCTTCAACCATTTGACATGCAAAGACAGTTATCACACACTGGTACATTGATACATCGATCAGAAAATTGAAATCACACACATTGATTTCTACTTGAAATAGCCTGGATCACGGGTAGCCAACCCTGGTCCTCGAGAGCTACCAGCAGTGCACATTTTCCAGTCTCCTCACAGACTCACAAGTTAAGCGATTAGCTCCACCTGTGGATATTTTACAATGTGACAGTTAGTAATGGGGGTAATTCCAAGTTGATCGCAGCAGGAATTTAGTTAGCAATTGGGCAAAACCATGTGCACTGCAGGGGAGGCAGATTTAACATGTGCAGAGAGAGTTAGATTTGGGTGGGTTATTTTGTTTCTGTGCAGGGTAAATACTGGCTGCTTTATTTTTACACTGCAAATTAGATTGCAGATTGAACTCAACACAACCCAAATCTAACTCTCTCTGCACATGTTAAATCTGCCTCCCCTGCAGTGCACATGGTTTTGCCCAATTGCTAACTAAATTCCTGCTGCGATCAACTTGGAATTACCCCCAATGACTGCACATTTGCACCTGCCAGGTGAGCTGGAAAACGTGAACTGTTGGTATCTCTCAAGGACCAGGGTTGGTTACCACTGGCCTGAATCATGACACCTCCCCCTTTAATATCAGCATGGGAGCAGTGACACGTCAGGCTAGTACTATTCTTCCATTTGTCCTGAGAAGACATTTACAGTACAATAGATCACATACAGTACTTAATATAGGGGCTGTTAGAATTACCTTTTCACACAGGATTTATACATAACCACACACAGGGAATTTGCAGAGATTGATCAATACAATATTATTTGCAGTTATACATGTTCTGGCATCAGAATGGCGTCCATTAGTGACATATATACTTAGGTAATAATGCCAGAATAGGTAATATCTTAAAGGAACAAGTCAAATCAATGTTACATATTAATAGGTTATACAAATTAACATTTGAAAACAGACCATTCAAAGCAGTAATTACAAATTATTACAATAATTACTTATGTAAAATTCTCCCAGTAATGAAATCATCTTTTTACTGTGATAAGAACTGCAACCACTAATTTGAACAAATCATCGCAACCCTATAGCCCACAATATACCAAATATATAAAATGCTGTCAAAATAGCTTAAGTGCTACCTTGTGTAAGTTGTTCTTGATAAATCTGCCTACTTCAAAGTCTGGTAACAGAATCACCATTTAAGAGAAAATTTACTTTGTGTGTGCACACAACATTTATAAAGTCAGCTTCCAAATTTGACTCTAGATTTTCACAGTTTATTGTAAAATGGGGACATCCTGAGGATACATCTACATAAATTTGGTAAAACTATGATAATCTGTGTAACCTTGGCACAATTTTTAATAAAGTAACGGAATTATCATGCTGTGGTACTGGAATCAACAAGTGGGTAATGAGCATGGTAGAGTAAACTGATTACAATATATTTGCTACCTACTGATGCAACTACTACTAAGCAGGCTGAAGGCTGCCTAAGCATGAAGCCACATAAGCACCCTGGCTTTTTGTGACTAATGGGTTAAAGACAGGGCAGTGCTAGCTTAGTGATGTCATTTTTTGTCAGGTGCTTTTGTCTGCCTATTAGGGAGATTGTGGGGGGAGTGGATAATGCACTACTTATAGACTAGTGCTGGGGGCCATCTTTCTCTTTGCCATTTGGAAGGTACACATACACTGTATTCTGTGTTTCTTTGGCTGTAGTCATTGGGGGTAATTCTGAGTTGATCGCAGCAGGAACTATGGGGGTAATTCCAAGTTGATCGCAGCAGGAATTTTGGTAGCAATTGGACAAAACCACGTGCACTGCAGCGGAGACAGATTTAACATGTGCAGAGAGAGTTAGATTTGGGTGTGGTGTGTTCAATCTGCAATCTAATTTGCAGTGTAAAAATAAAGCAGCCAGTATTTACCCTGCACAGAAACAAAATAACCCTCCCAAATCTAACTCTCTCTACACATGTTATATTTGCCTCCCCTGCAGTGCACATGGGCCCTCATTCTGAGTTGTTCGCTCGCTAGCTGCTTTTAGCAGCATTGCACACGCTAAGCCGCCGCCCTCTGGGAGTGTATCTTAGCTTAGCAGAATTGCGAACGAAAGATTCGCAAAATTGCGATTAGAAATTTCTTAGCAGTTTCTGAGTAGCTCGACACTTACTCTGCCACTGCGATCAGTTCAGTCAGTTTCGTTCCTTTTTTGACGTCACAAACACACCCAGCGTTCGCCCAGGCACTCCCCCGTTTCTCCAGCCACTCCCGCGTTTTTCCCAGAAACGGCAGCGTTTTTTTCACACACACCCATAAAATGCCCAGTTTCCGCCCAGAAACACCCACTTCCTGTCAATCACACTCCGATCACCAGAACGAAGAAAAATCCTCATAATGCCGTGAGTAAAATACCTAACTTTTGAGTAAAATAACTAAGCGCATGCGCTCTGCGAACATTGCGCATGCGCAGTAAGCGACTAATCGCAATATAGCGAAATTCGGCAACGAGCGAACAACTCTGAATGAGGGCCATGGTTTTGCCCAACTGCTAAAAAAATTCCTTCTGCGATCAACTTGGAATTACCCCCTTTGTTAGCAGTTGGGCAAAACTATGTGCACTGCAGGGGAGGCAATTATAACATGTGCAGAGAGATATAGATTTGGGTGTGGTGTGTTCAATCTGCAATATAAATTGCAGTTTAAAAATAAAGCAGCCAGTATTTACCCTGCACAGAAACAAAATAACCCACCCAAATCTAACTCTTTCTGCAAATGTTATATCTGCCCCCCCTGCAGTGCACATGGTTTTGCCCAACTGCTAAAAAATTTCCTGCTGCGATCAACATGGAATTACCCCCATTGTTCCCTATTCTCCTGCCCCTTTCTTTGCTTAATTTGTGTTATCACGTCCAGTGTGTCCCCTGCTTTTATGCTTTCCCCCACAGTCATGCCTTGTCCCAGCAGGTCTCACTCCCAGGCCCCCCCCCCCCCCCCCCGGCATCTTGCTGCAGGCTTTAGGCGTCCCCATACCCGCATGGTGGCCTCCTTTTCCCCCTCTCCCGCTATTACCTCTGGTGCCGCCGGAGGCCCTCTGCTGATGCCCGCCCCTCCCCTCCCTCCGCCATCTCTCCTGAAGAGTGCGGGGCGCGATGTTCCTGCTGTGCCTGCCGTTGGGGGTTGTGTGTCCGTGTGTCTGCCCTGGCGTCCATGGCACTTCCGGTCTCCCCCCACCTGGCATCCCCGTTGTCCCGCCCCCCATTCGCGACACCAGCCAGCAGCCACGTCACCCCCGCCCTTGGGGCTTCGGGCTGCATGCGTGGTAGGGTGTGCTGTGTCGCAGGGGGGCTGGGGCTTCAGCTACCTATTATCCCTTGCGGATTCTCAGCAGGCCGGCGGCGCTTCAGTGGGTCTGCATGCTCTATACACAGGATGAGGGGGTTCCCAGTGGTACTACTGTTACAGTTTCGGGGGGTGGAGTCATGTTGGTTCCCCCTGGGGCCCGGGTGGTGCGGGTATCTCCGCCCAAGCAACCACCGTGGGCAATCTTGAGTGTGTTCTCTCTTCCCCTGGGGTGGACACTTCCTGCAGCACCACCCTTCCCCACACACACACACACTTTTTTAATGGTTATCATACGCCCCCTGCTGGCCGATCTGGGTGTTGCGGTGGGTGTCCGTGCAGTCCTCCCTGGCTACCTCCTTTCGGTTGCCTGGCCTTCCTTCCCTGCTGTCATCCCTGGGTGGTCGTGCTGGGTGCCCGCTTCCATCAGTTTTCCCTGCTTCCAATCTCCCGCTGTCACCCAGCTGTTCCCTGTAACCCCCAGGTGCACCGCAGCGGTTTTCGAACCTGGTTTCCGGTGCCGTGGGTGTGAGGGCGTTGACGCAGAGGATCGGGCTTTCCAGAGCCGGCGAGCCGGGGGGATCCGAGGTCCCCGAAGAGGCATTCCCTGGAGCAGCGGCGGCGGACAGAGTCGAGGGCCCTCCAGGAGCCGGTGAGCATGTTGTTACTTTTCCTCTTTTATTGTTCTTCTTTCAATTTTTGCTTCCTTTACTGTATTGTCTGGTTCTCCCAAGGGCCTCGCTTACTTTAGTTAAGATCATTACACATCGCTACATGGGATAGGATCGGAAGGGCGGGGTGTTTCTGTGCATCTCGTTGCTCCTTTCTTCACGGACATGGGTCCTGATGCCTCCACGGGTTTAGGGACGCAGCTGCGGAATGGGTGCGGGACGGCCACCCAGCCGCGGACTGCACCATCTACCGCTGTATTCTCCAGAGTGGTCACATGCTCTGGTGGGTCCGGTGAGGTTTTTTCCACCATTGCAGTTGGTGGTTTGGTCGCGGGGGTCAATTTGCCCCAGACGAGTTGCGGGTCTGTTTTGTTGGATGGTTTCATTTTGGTTTTAGTTTACCCATCGCGGTTTCCGTAGCCACGTGGTTTTGGCAGGACAGTCTTCCGACTACCATGCAGAGTCCTGGATTTGCAAATCCCCGACGATGAGGGTATTTTGTTTTCATTGTTGTGCATTGGAATTTCCGGTGGGCTCGTTACTTCCCCCATGCGTTTGTGCGGAGAGTTGAGTCTGGATTGCGGTTGGGTCACCTAGCGCCGCCCCCTTTTCTTTCCCCACCTCTGGCAAGCTGGTGTCCCCCCCCATTCAAGGGGTGGGCCCCCTGGTCATCCCCGGGTCGGTTCCTCCTGACTCTGTATTTGTCTCACCCACCTGGGGGATCAGTCCACGCCTCTATTCCAGAAGGGGGGTGGGTTTCAGTTCTCTCTTTTCACGGGGCGCTGCATTTGGTTTGGACCGCGAGACCGGGGTCCTCTGGCCCAGCTGGACATGGCACTGTCGTTATACGGTAGGTACTCCCGCGACACGGAGGGTCGTGCCCAAGCATGCTGTCCAATCCTGCCGATCATGGGTACGAGGTACAATATTTACCAAGCATGGCAGATTGATCTCTGTCAACCCGTCTCTTGATGGAGATGGGGTTCCCGTGTTCTTGCACTGAGGTTTTTTCTCCTTTCCTACTCTCCACGCTATCTCTTCCACGTAGCTTATGTCAGGGCTTGTAGCTCAGTAGTGTAGTGCCTTTTGCGGCGAGACATCACTCGTTGAGTGTGATCACCGATTACATTACGGTTTCTTTCAACCTGACAAAAAGCATTCACTCTACAGTATGTTGTTGATCGCACGGGTTCACGTACCAGGTCACCCCCTGGATCAAGGGTTGTAATATCCTCATGTAGGTATCTTTAAGCTTCTAGATCTCGCCTTTTCTCAATGTAAATTTCCACCTACCTGTTTCTCGTGCCTATTTTATTGGTCTTCCTTTCCGGTTTTGAGTTGGCAGAAAAAAAATTCTCCAAGGCTGCTATGGCTTCTGCCCTTGCGGGTATTTCCTATCGCTCCAAGCTTTGCGGCCTGTCTGCCCAACCAAGTCTATTGTGCTTGCTCAGGCTCTGGAAGGCTGGGCCCGGGCATATGCAGCTCTTCTGTCTCTCATAGGCCTTTTTACTCTAGGGTTTTTTGCGCGACTGATTTGCGCTTTGCCTTGTCGTGGCGGTCTCTTACTGGTAGGTTTCCTTTATAGCTGTCTTTTTCTTTCGCGGGTTTTGGTGCTTCCACAGCTAGTGAGTGGTCGCTGGCAGTGGGACGTCAGCCAGTTCCGTTTGCTGTTTCATGATGTTTTGCGGTGGTATGTGGTGGTTTTGTTTCACATTGCTCTCTACGTCGGATCAGGTTGGCCGTGGTTGCTGGGTTTTGTCCTAAGGTGCAGGCGGTTCTGGCTGTTTTCCCAGGGCAAGTGTCTAGGGCCTATCTTCTGTGGCGCCCTTCAGATGGGGGTTTGTTGGTGTTGCATGTGGATGCAGTGCCGCTTTACGGTTTCAGTTTGCAGTTGTGCTTTGGGGCTGCCTGTTGGCATTGGATTTCAGTACTGTGGTTTGTGGAACCCGTACCTTTCGGATTTTGGCGGGTACGCAGGCTGCAGCTGGGGGTCTTCTGCCGGAGGCTATACAGGGCCTTGGCCGTTGGCAATCTGCGGCCTATCAGTCTTTTTCGTTTGGATACGATTTAGCTTGCGCTGACTTTGTGGTTCCGGCCTTGTGGTTTTTGGTTTGTTTGTTTCAATTTATTGCAGGATGTTCTGGCATTGTGCGCCCTCGCGCGACATTAGGCAATTCGGTCCGACCTGGTTCCCTGGGGTACAGCCGGGGGGTGCTGGCTGTCTCTTTTTAGTTGGGCCTCTCTGTTTGTGGTGTTTTTTTCTTTCTTTAGTTTCAGTGCGGCAGAGAGTGGGGCCTGTTCCTTGCAGATGGGGACAGCTGCTTTGGCTGCATCGGGGGTCTTCCAGCGGAGGCTTTACTGGGGCCTGGCGCTGTTTCTTTTATTTCAGTACGGCAGGGAGCAGGGCCTTTTCCTTGTGGATGAGGGTGGCTGCTCTGGCTGCACCTGGGGCATTCCAGCGGCGGCTATATAGGGGACTGGCCGCTGTGACTGTTGCTTTAGTTTCACTGCGGCAGAGAGTGGGGCCTATTCCTTGCGGATGGGGGCAGCCACTCTGGCTGCATCTGGGGTATTCCGGTGGAGGTTTTACTGGGGTCTGGCCATGTGAGCTGTTTCTTTCATTTCAGTAGCGGAGAGCAAGGCCTACTCCTTGCGGATGGGGTGGCTGCTCTGGCTGCATCTGGGGTGTTCTGGTGGTGGCTATATAGGGGACTGGCCACTGGGACTGTTGCTTTAGTTTCAGTGCGGCAGGGAGTGGGGCCTAATCCTTGCAGATGGGGGCGGCTGCTCTGGCTGCATCCGGGGTATTCCAGCGGAGGCTATACACGGGCCTGGCCGCTGGTGCTGTTCAGCCTATGTTTTCTGTGTTCCTTTCAGTGCAGTAGGGAGTGGGGCCTATTCCTTGTGGATGGTGTCAGCTGCTCTGGCTACGTCTGGGGTGTTCCAGTGGCGGCATTTGGGGGCCTGGCCACTGGATATGTTCGCTTATCTGCTTTCTTTGTGTTGATTATGTTTGTTGCGCATGTTGCGCTAACTGCAAAACATTGTTTACCCATCAGTTTTTGCATTGCTAGCATGCAGGAATTGAGGGGGTGAAGTGAATTTTTTAATTTTCCTCCGAGGGGGCCGAATTACAATTGGCATGCTTACGGTCCATGT
Organism: Pseudophryne corroboree; assembly: GCF_028390025.1. Lineage (NCBI taxonomy): Eukaryota > Metazoa > Chordata > Amphibia > Anura > Myobatrachidae > Pseudophryne > Pseudophryne corroboree. Next base: position 255,071,045 of record NC_086450.1, read on the forward strand.
CAGGTTTTTTATTTTTCTCCTTCACTTGGGTTTTTCTTTTCTGTGGTTATCGTATACACTAATGAGTTAGGGTTTTATTTTTCAGCATTAATGCTTCGGCACGTATTTGGCTAGTTGGCCATTCATAAATTTTTGGGCGGTGAGGCATCCTCTGGCAGGACAAATGGCTGAATTTTTTGTTTACAGGGTAGGCCATGGTTAGGTTTTAGAGGTTTTTGTCGGGTTGGTTTGCTTTGGCTTCTGGTCCGTCGCTGACGAGGGTGGGGACGGCCCACCTGGATTGTCATTCCACTTGTTGGTATTGACATGGGCCAGGTTGGGGGCACCGACCTCATCCTCAGTGTCCCGTCAGATTTGGTGGCTTTGGAAGCCTAGTGGCGTCAAGTGGGGGTGGTATTATCTGTTATGGTGCCCCGTTTTCACTGGCGGGGTGCTGTCCTTTTATCTGCCACGTAGACATCCTTTTCCACAGTGGGCATTGAGGTGTTTTGGGAGAGCATTTTTTCTTTTGGGTGATTAGTTTACGTTTTTTGGTTTTCTTGGGTTGGATGGCGGACTGTGGTTTAGGTAAACCTTGTTGTGGCGGAAAGTCGCTACCAGCCAGTGGTCAAAAGCTTGCATAAGTCATTGTGGGGCACCCCCTTTTGGTAAGATGGCAAGTGTGTCCTCCCCGTGTGGGTGGACTACGGACGTTCCTGTGCGGTTTCGTCCATTGCTCTGCTAGAGTAAAGGGTGGTGAGTCCTGCACAATGCGGGTTATGCCTTAGGAGGCGGTGGGAAGTCCCCTCCTAGGTTATTCGGTATTATTCTAGTTGACTGATGTTGGTGAGTTGGTAGCGCCTTTTTCTTTGCCATCCTCCAATACATAATTAAACTTAGGTCATCAAACAAAAAATACCTGTTGACCTTTTAAATCTAGCAGTTGGTGTCTGTGTCATAATTTCTTAGTGCTAAGCTAGTTTAAGTATATATATATATTTAAGGTGTCACAATAAAGGCATGGGCGACTTATTTCCTGCTATGTTTTACAAAACATTTAAGGAAAAAATTGCACACATTGCAACATGTCAACATGGGTCAATACTTGAATACTTGTGAATAATAGTTGACATATGTAAACATTCAAACAGATTAAGATACATAAAAGAAGTGCAAATCAAACATATAAACTACAAATGGATACGTTCAGAACAAAAACAAGACTAATCAAGTATTACATTCATAAAATGTGGCCTTTACTCTGGGACTCACTAGAAATATGTTGAAATTTGTTTGCAAAATTTAAAATACTCTTGCTCAGGATTATTTAAAAATGACTCATTGTATGGTTCATACAGTATGCAGCTGCAGTTTTAATCATTGACTGAGATCAGCTGTATAAATGGTGACACTTAAGGCCAGTACTGACGGGAGAGATGTGTGCTGAGCGATTTTAACACAGACCGCTCAGCACACATCTCTCCCCCCGCTCAGCACAGCGCGATGTGCTGAGAGAGGGGGGGGGGGGGCGCGGCGCTGCGCATCGCTAACGCCTGGAGGCATACACATGGCAGATCCGTGCTTAAAAATCTAAGCAATCTAGTCAGATTGCTTAGATTTTAAGCTCGGATCTCTCCGTGTGTACCCCCTTTACTCTTTATATCTACTTCCTGTAGATATAAAGAGTAACTTGCAGATGTGTCCTCAAACAGCCCCTCTCAGTGCACCAGGTCTTGTGTGACTCTTCTAGCGATTGACATGGTTTTACATGAAAAATCCACCTTAGTCTCAATGTGATGCCACTAGGATGAAATGGGAGACTGATCTGATTCATTTAATATACAACACATATACTGTATCTGTGTGGGATTGAGTCTGAATTTGTATACAAATTGCAGCGGCCATGGCTTTTTCCCATGCCAAGTTCTTTTGTGCTACGTGTACAGACTAATGGGTATATTCAATTGAAGTCGAAAGCTGCCGTCTGTCGAAAAGACGGCAGTTGTCGAATTTTTAAGGTCGAATCGTAATTCGACCTATTCAATTTATCCCAACATTTTTAGACAAGTCGATGAATTCGACTTGTCGAAAAGCACGTGGATCGGCAGCTATTCCGCCGATCCACGTGCGTTTCGACAAGTCGAATTCATCCATGTGCTTGTGTTGAAAACGGTTTTGGCCCCTTTTCGACCATCTCAGTCCAACATAAAAAAATGGCGGACTGAAATGAGGGATTAGAGCAGGAGAGGGGGGAGAGCCGCAGGGAGACGGGGGACAGCCGCGGGCATACAGAGGAGATCAGCGCTACAGTACAGCGCTGCAGCAGGATGTCACACAGCCGCACCGCTCACAGCAGCTTCCACTCAGCTCCAGCAGGTGAGGTCACGCTTGCTGGAGCCGGGTGGACACTGCCGTGAGGTCGGGCGGCTGTGTGACATCCTGCTGCAGCGCTGATCTCCACCGTCTGCCGGCGGCTGTCCCAGCGGGTCTCCCCACAGCTCCCCCCCCCTCCTCTGGGTCCCTCATCTCAATTCGACTTGAAAAAGTCGAATTGAGATGAGATTGAATAGGGGTTGATGGATCCATTCCGACAAATGCATGTCGGAATGGATCCGACGCTAATTGAATATACCCCTAAGGGCCTAATTCAGAATGGCTCGCGGCAGCGATTGCAGTCTGAAGCCCTTTGGGGAGTGCGCACGCATACCCAGGAGGCCCAGTGAGATACTAAAAGCATCTCAGGTCTGCGATCGCCTTTGCCTGATCGACAGGCAGAGGCAGTCACGGTACAAGAGGGGACACGGTCCGGACAACGCAGGTTTGTCCAGACTATTGCGGGGGCGGGCGGTGGCGACTGCATGATGCCAAACACAGCCGCTGTGACCCAAGATGTGACAGTTAGCGGGTGCAAAAGCATCGCCGCCATGCGATGCTTTTACACCCATGCGAGGGGGCAGGGCTTGACATGCGGGGTGGGCTAGCCCTGTGCTGGTCATCCCCCCACATGTCAGAATAACTGATCGTAGATGTGCTAAATTGAATACATCTACAATCAGATCAGAATTACCCCCTAAATTGCAAACAGATATACAAGCTTCACATACCAAATGAATCAGCACAGTCTCCTAGTGCATCCTAACTGCATCGAATTATGGTTAAGACATATTTCTGGATAAAAAGATGCAAAAAAAACACCCAGCGCTAGCAGAGTTAAACAGGACTTGCTGATTCAGTTATCTCGTGTCAAGTGTCAGATCTCTCACGTCATATGGCGTATTGAGGCTAGTTACAGTGCATCCGGAAAGAATTCACAGTGCTTAACATTTTACACATTTTGTTATATTACAGCCTTATTTCAAAATGGAATAAATTCATTTTTCCCCACAAAATTCTACACACAATACCCCATAATGTCAATGTGAAAAAAGTTTTTTTGAGATTTTTGCAAATTTATTAAAAATAAAAAACTAAGAACTCACAAGTACATAAGTATTCACAGCCTTTGCTCAATACTTTGTTGATGCACCCTTGGCAGCAATTACAGCCTCAAGTCTTTTTGAATATGATGCCACAAGCTTGGCACACTTATCGTTGGTCAGTTTCGCCCATTCCTCTTTGCAGCACATCTCAAGCTCCATCAGGTTGGATGGAAAGCGTTGGAGCACAGCCATTTTCAGATCTCTCCAGAGATGTTCAATCAGATGTCCACTCAAAGACATTCACTGAGTTGTCCTGTAGCCACTACTTTGATATCTTGGCTGTATGCTTAGGGTCGTTGTCCTGCTGAAAGATAAACCGTCGCCCCAGTCTGAGGTCAAGAGCGCTCTGGAGCAGGTTTTTTTATCCAGGATGTCTATGTACATAGCTGCATTCATCTTTCCTCTATCCTGACTAGTCTCCAAGTTCCTGCCGCTGAAAAACATCCCCACAGCATGATACTGCCACCACCATTCTTCACTGTAGGGATGCTATTGGCCTGTACAAATAATAAAATTATCCTGCGCTTGAAATGTTATATAGCAGCTCCCATGGTACAATTTATAAATGGAAAGTTGGGGCGCATAATGTGTTAAAATAAATTATTAGCAAACACCTGTAAAAAGAATAAATTAGTGAAATGTTTACAGCACTTTTCTGTGCCTGTGCAGATATCCGTAGGTGGGTTCCGTATGTGAGCCGTATCTCGCAAAGTGGCGGTGGTAGGCGCTGGCTGAATAACTTATTGCTGCCTACCTTTAACGGAGTCTTCAGTCTATCTCTCCGCCCGGCTGGTTCCCGCACACTGTCACTCTCTCTTTACACCCGTCGGCGCAGGCTGAGTGACTTGATTGATTACCGGACTCTCCTGCTGTCGCTTGTCCAACGCGTTTCGGCCCCGTGGGTCCTTAGTCATGGAAAATGTCCATGTGGTGATGTGCATGTTCTTTTTATGCTAAGTCTTTATTGATTAATTGGCTAATTGAAATCAATTAAAAATGTGTATTTAAAAACGTTTACTGGTGTTTGCATTCAGTTACATATGAATTATTAGATGGTTTTGTTAGTGCTATAAAAATGTGTAAAGGAACCTTTAATTGAAAAACGTCCAAAAACAGTAGCGCAAAGAAAGGAATATTTACCACATAATCCAAAAAATGTCACATTCTCAAGGGACCTCTCAAGAACACAATCAATTAAACAATCATATCAGAAAGGAGTAGAATCAGCAATCCAAGAAGAAAAGACACATGCAATGACACTCATGCACAATATTGAAACCCGTAATTCAGCAGAAGAATTCAAAATTGTAACAAGACCAAAGAAGCGATAGGATGAGGACAAGATGAAGATGATTTTTTAGAACTACTTACAAAAATAGAGAAGCCGCCAGAAAGATCAGAAATCTTGAGCTGTCAGAAAAAAACAAAGAATTGTGACATCCCCAGGAGAAGGGGTATCTGGGGTGGAAAAGAAGAAGAAGGTGAGCATTACTGCAATGACAAGTGAAGGCATTTACAATCTAAGTAAGAAAAATATCACAGAACAACTTTCACTGTTACAAAAAGGACTGAAATTTTGCCCACAATCAAATGCCAATCAATTCGACCTGTATATCGACACGCAACGGTTCACAAGAAAACTTTGCATAAAAAAGTTTTTTTCAAGCAAAAACACCAATTCAGATATATCATCATTACAAGAAAAGTTTCATCATGCAACATTGAAACAACCCTCCAAATTCAATCCCACCCACATCAAAGGAGCACATATAGAGACTTTCCAAAGGCTTGTGGAAAAAGACATTAGAGAGATGACTGGAAAAGAAAAGAAAAAAATTCAACTTAACAAAATCTGAAATAAATGCGTCAAAAGAACTGAAACAAGACAAAAACATTGTCATAAACCAGCCGACAAGGGTGGAGGACTGGTCATTCTTGATAAAGCACAGTATGAAGCAGAAGTACTCAATCTTTTATCAGACAGCACAACATATGAACAATTGATGGATAATCCAACAGACAAATATCAGAAAGAACTAAAGGAGTTACTTGATGAAGGTTTGGAAATTTGTATTTTAACCAAAAATGAATATGACTTCATATACATTGAACACCCCCAAATACCAACTTTCTATCAATTGCCCAAACTGCATAAAAATTTAGAGAAACCACCGGGACGCCCAATCGTGTCTGGTATCAAATCTCTTTCTGCTAATCTATCAAAGTATGTAGATTATTTTCTTCAAGACTTAGTACAATCACAAAAGAGTTACCTTAGGGACACAATAAACACACTACAGATATTATAAGAAGTACAATGGGAAGAACATTTCATACTATGCACAAGTGAAGTCAAATCACTGTACACATGTATTTCACACTCAAAAGGATGTGAAACAATAAGGTTCTTTTTATCTACAGAAACCACTTTACCCAATGAGCAAATACATTTTCTTATGGACTGCATCAATTTCATTTTGCATCGAAATTACTTTTGGGATCACGGGACATTTTACAATCAAGTAAAAGGGACCGCTATGGGTAGTTCTTTCGCACCTAGTTACACAAATGTATTTGTGTCTAGATGGGAAGAAGAACACATATGGAACAACAACCCTTTCTTACAATACATACAAATCTGGAAACGTTGCATAGATGATTTGTTATTCATCTGGAATGGTCCGAAACAAGAATTAAATAACTTTTTAATATACATTAATAAAAACACCTATGGGTTAGAATTCACATCAGTGACCAGCCAGACATTGATCTGGAAATCTTCATACAAAACAACACCATACACACTAGAAATCATGTAAAAGAAGTAAGCGGAAATAACACAATATCAACATCCAGCAATCATCATAAAAACTGGATAAAAAATATCCCAAGTGGGCAATTCAGACGTCTTATAGCGCTTCCTGATATATTTATTATATCTTGTCTCTATATTTACAAAAGTGTTGGTATTCCAGCAGTACCATTTTTGGGAGCAGCTATAATCATAATATAAAAACGAGCAGAACAATTGACTTTACAAGCGCTAGGAGATTGTATATATATTGTTTGCATTTTTTGTTGTATCCAGGCTGCTAGTATATAATTTGTGTTATTATAGTTAAAATATGGCATCATTCAGAAGCACTATGGACAGATTGACTAGAAGGAAAGCTTTAGTTACAGAGAACGAATCACCTACAGATACTAATTATGTGTGTGATGATGAGACATCAAAGATAGGCCAGTTATTCAATGATTTAGACTCTTTACTTAGAGCAGAAACACGACACTGGTGGGATCAAATAACTCTTAATAGATATCTGGAGAAGAAAATGATCCCCAGAGGTCTACGAGTATTCCAATCCTGCTCTTTTAAAGATGATCCTGAATTATTGAATCAGTGGAATAATATATTGGATACTTGCTCATTCTCATTGATTAAACTCCTGATTAAATTCAGAGAAGAAAAGGTTAATAAAATATCTAAAGAGATTGAGAAAGTACAAGAACAATTGAGACATTATGAACACAAGAAAGGATTTAAAGAAAAAGATATAATGCTTAATAATAGAATTAATGAATTTGAACAGTCACTTTTGGTAAATAAAAAGAAAAAGTTTGATAGGGATAACAGAGATTATACCAGTGATCAGGTAAGAACCTATAATCGAAACAATACAAATAAAAATATTATTTATTCCAAGAATAACAGTAATAATAAAAATAAAAATAGAAATAGAAGTTCAAATTGGTCCACTGAAGCGAGTAGGGATCACTCTTCTTCAAGAAGAAACATCTATCAGCATAATACAGATAGAGAAAGAAATCACTATAGTCCTAAGAGAAGAGAGAGCCCATATCAAGATCGTTCAAGTGCCAATAGAATACAACATCAGGACACCCATTTTGCCAAAAGAAGGGGAGATTCCTACGATCAGACAGGGGCAAGGCCTAAACAAAATAGTAAAAGACCAATTGAAAATATTGATGAGACCAGATTATCAAAAAGATCAGATGGATGTTGTCAACAACGACATCATCATTTTTTAGGGGTGAATCAGAGCAGAGAACAATCCAACAGATTCGAGGTACTATACCCAAATTCACCAAAAAGAGTAAGATCAGAAGAACCAGAGGCTGTAGAGGAGGAATTAGGACACAATACAAAAAATCTAAGGCTAAAATGAGACAAAGAGGAATTTATAACCTATCAAAAAAACTATTGACTGAACATGAAAAGGCTGTGTTAGCAAAAGGTTTAAAATTTGCGCCCACAAAAAATCCTGATATTTTTGATTTGTTTGTTTCTTTAAATAAGTTTACCAGAGACTTATGTCGTAAGAGATACTTTGCCAATAAGTCTCTTAAAAAATATAAAATAGAAGGGACTCCAACTGTCCTAAATGGAGAAGATCTCAGTGGCATTGAAATGCTGTCTTCATTAGAGAGTGAAAATAATGATGAATATTTAAGATCCAGGTCAGAAGAAGTTAAGATTTTTGAAATCTCAAATAATCAAACAATAACAAATACTGATACTAGACTGTTTAGAAGGAAGTCGGATTTTTATCCTCTTCAACATAGAAGTGCTTATATTGAAGCCTTCTATTCTTTGACTCTAGAGGATTTACGTAAACTTTGTGATACAAATAGTAAGCCTCACAAAAAAGATAATCTTAGCATTAATGAACGTAGAGCATTGAAGTCTTTGGAAAAGGACACCTCAATTATTATAAAATATGCAGATAAGGGCGGTGGGCTAGTGGTTCAAGACAAAGAGATCTATTTAGAAGAAGCCAAAAGACAACTGAACGATCAGAAATTTTATAGAAAACTTACCCACAATCCCACCGCTCTTTATCTGCAAGAATTTAAATCCATGTTGCTTGCGGCACTGACAGTGGGGACAATATCGAAAGAAGAATTTCTATTTTTGTTTAATTCTTACCCCGTTATCCCCACATATTATCACCTTCCAAAAATCCAAAAATCTTTAACAGCACCCCCTGGTCGTCCTATAATTTCTGGTGTAGGTTCCCTCACTTCTAATCTTTCTTTTTTCGTGGATTCTTATTTACAACCGCATGTAAGTAAATTGAAATCCCATGTTAGGGATACTACTCATTTTTTAAATTTGATTAAAGATATAGAATGGCGACAATCATATGTACTCCTCACCTGTGATGTTGAGTCACTTTACACCAATATACCCCATCAACAGGGAGTTGAGGCATGTCGCTATTTCTTGGAGATGGATAATAATTTGACCAGAGACCGCTGTGAGTTTATTTTGGAATCCATAAAATTTATTTTATCTCACAATTATTTTTTCTTTAATTCACAGTTTTTCTTACAAGTGCACGGTACCGCCATGGGCACCAGGTTCGCCCCTAGTTTTGCAAATTTATATATGGGCCTCTTCGAGAAAAAATATATCTGGGAGGGGCCATTTTTGGCGAACCTGGTGCTCTATGGTAGGTACATTGATGATCTGTTTATTATTTGGGATGGGTCTGATCTTGTTTCTTCTTTTCTTTCCTATTTAAATTCTAACACATTTGGTCTTAAGTTTAGTCACGTCTGCCACCCTACACACATTAATTTTCTCGATATTGCCCTCACTGTTAGTAAGAATACATTAGCTACAAGCACTTACAGAAAGGAGGTTGATTGTGGCAACTATCTTAATTATAGAAGTTGCCATCATCCAAATTGGAAGAAGAATATACCTAAGGGGCAGTACCTCAGAATAAAACGCAATTGTTCAGATGATAAGATGTTTGTTGAACAAGCAAAGGAATTAACAGAAACATTTCGCGATCAAGGGTATCCAGATGTATTATTGAATAAATCATTGATGGAAGTTGGATTAAGAGATAGGGGATTGCTCCTTTTACAATCTAAGCATAGCAGCTCTAAGTATGATAAAAATAAAAATAGAGATGATGAAATACTCCCATTTATTAGTAAATATAATGTGTGTGCTAGTGAGATAAAGAAAATACTTAATAAAAATTTTGAAATATTAAAGCTTGACAAAATATTAAAACCATGTCTTGGGGACAATCCGAGAGTAGTTTTCCAAAAGGCAAAAAATTTGAGAAATAATTTGTCACCAAGTTTTTTTCGAGATTCACAGGAAAAAACTGAACCTTTGAATAAAACTTCTTGTCTCTCTACAATTAATGGGAATTTTAGATGTGGCAAAGGTAGATGCATATCGTGTAACTTCATTTGTCATAGAAGCACCTCATTTCAATCTTCTACAACTGGAAAAAGTTTCAAGATAGAATCATATATAAATTGTCAAAATGTCTATATTATTTATCTTTTAAGTTGTGTATGTGGGATGCAATATGTAGGCAGGACTACACGCAGCCTGAACACACGATTTTTAGAACATAGAAGAAATATTATCAATCGGAACAAGGGCCCTCATTCCGAGTTGATCGGTCGCAAGGCGAATTTAGCAGAGTTACACACGCTAAGCCGCCGCCTACTGGGAGTGAATCTTAGCTTCTTAAAATTGCGACCGATGTATTCGCAATATTGCGATTACTAACTACTTAGCAGTTTCAGAGTAGCTTCAGACTTACTCTGCCTGTGCGATCAGTTCAGTGCTTGTCGTTCCTGGTTGACGTCACAAACACACCCAGCGTTCGCCCAGACACTCCTCCGTTTCTCCGGCCACTCCTGCGTTTTTTCCGGAAACGGTAGCGTTTTCAGCCACACGCCCCTGAAACGCCGTGTTTCCGCCCAGTAACACCCATTTCCTGTCAATCACATTACGATCGCCGGAGCGATGAAAAAGCCGTGAGTAAAATTACTTTCTACATAGCAAAGTTACTTGGCGCAGTCGCAGTGCGAACATTGCGCATGCGTACTAAGCGGATTTTCATTGCGATGCGATGAAAAATACCGAGCGAACAACTCGGAATGAGGGCCAATAGTCATAGGGGTAAATTTACTAAGATTCGTATTTTCCCGTTTCAGGTCAAAGTTCAATCACGAATGACATCGAAAGTGTAAAACTGCAACTTTTTGAATTGATTACGACTAATTTACTAAGCTGTCGTATTCGGGTTTTTCTTTTGTTCCGATGTCGATGTCATTCGTGGTTTTTTTTCTATTTTTACGGCAGTGATTAGCAAAACACTGCCGACTTTTTTACAATGAATCTCGGCCGGATCTGTGTGATCCGTGCTGGGGTTCATTTTTTTTGTTTTTTTTAAATTAAACACTGTCAAATATTTAAAAAAAAATTGCGTGGGGTCCCCCCTCCTAAGCATAACCAGCCTCGGGCTCTTTGAGCCGATCCTGGTTGCCGAAATATGGGAAAAAAAATGACAGGGGTTCCCCCATATTTAAGCAACCAGCATCGGGCTCTGCGCCTGGTCCTGGTTCCAAAAATACGGGGGACAAAAAGAGTAGGGGTCCCCCGTATTTTTAAAACCAGCACCGGGCTCCACTAGCTGGACAGATAATGCCACAGCCGGGGGTCACTTTTATATAGTGCCCTGCGGCCGTGGCATCAAAAATCCAACTAGTCACCCCTGGCCGGGGTACCCTGGGGGAGTGGGGACCCCTTCAATCAAGGGGTCCCCCCCTAGCCACCCAAGGGCCAGGGGTGAAGCCCGAGGCTGTCCCCCCCCCATCCAATGGGCTGCGGATGGGGGGGCTGATAGCCTTTGTTGTAAAAGAAAAGATATTGTTTTTAGTAGCAGTACTACAAGTCCCAGCAAGCCTCCCCCGCATGCTGGTACTTGGAGAACCACAAGTACCAGCATGCGGCGGAAAAACGGGCCCGCTGGTACCTGTAGTACTACTACTAAAAAAATACCCAAAAAAACACAAGACACACACACCGTGAAAGTATAATTTTATTACATACATACACACATACATACATACTTACCTTATGTTCCCACGCAGGTCGGTCCTCTTCTCCAGTAGAATCCAAGGGGTACCTGTTGAAGAAATTATACTCACGAGATCCAGGGGTCCAGGGTCCTCGGGGAATCCAGGTGTAATCCACGTACTTGAAAAAAATAACAAAACGGACACCCGAGCCACGCACTAAAAGGGGACCCATGTTTGCACATGGATCCCCTTTTCCCGACTGCCAGAAACCCACTCTGACTGATGTCTAAGTGGGTTTCTTCAGCCAATCAGGGAGTGCCACGTTGTAGCACTCTCCTGATCGGCTGTGTGCTCCTGTACTGAGTGACAGGCGGCACACGGCAGTGTTACAATGTAGCGCCTATGCGCTCCATTGTAACCAATGCTTGGAACTTTCTGCTCAGCGGTGACGTCACTTTAGGTCAACCGCAGGGCAGAAAGTTCCCAGCATTGGTTACAATGGAGCGCATAGGCGCTACATTGTAACACTGCCGTGTGCCGCCTGTCACTCAGTACAGGAGCACACAGCCGATCAGGAGAGTGCTACAACGTGGCACTCCCTGATTGGCTGAAGAAACCCACTTAGACATCAGTCAGAGTGGGTTTCTGGCAGTCGGGAAAAGGGGATCCATGTGCAAACATGGGTCCCCTTTTAGTGCGTGGCTCGGGTGTCCGTTTTGTTATTTTTTTCAAGTACGTGGATTACACCTGGATTCCCCGAGGACCCTGGACCCCTGGATCTCGTGAGTATAATTTCTTCAACAGGTACCCCTTGGATTCTACTGGAGAAGAGGACCGACCTGCGTGGGAACATAAGGTAAGTATGTATGTATGTGTGTATGTATGTAATAAAATTATACTTTCACGGTGTGTGTGTGTCTTGTGTTTTTTTGGGTATTTTTTTAGTAGTAGTACTACAGGTACCAGCGGGCCCGTTTTTCCGCCGCATGCTGGTACTTGTGGTTCTCCAAGTACCAGCATGCGGGGGAGGCTTGCTGGGACTTGTAGTACTGCTACTAAAAACAATATCTTTTCTTTTACAACAAAGGCTATCAGCCCCCCCATCCGCAGCCCATTGGATGGGGGGGGGGACAGCCTCGGGCTTCACCCCTGGCCCTTGGGTGGCTGGGGGGGGGGACCCCTTGATTGAAGGGGTCCCCACTCCCCCAGGGTACCCCGGCCAGGGGTGACTAGTTGGATTTTTGATGCCACGGCCGCAGGGCACTATATAAAAGTGACCCCCGGCTGTGGCATTATCTGTCCAGCTAGTGGAGCCCGGTGCTGGTTTTAAAAATACGGGGGACCCCTACTCTTTTTGTCCCCCGTATTTTTGGAACCAGGACCAGGCGCAGAGCCCGATGCTGGTTGCTTAAATATGGGGGAACCCCTGTCAATTTTTTCACCATATTTCTGCAACCAGGATCGGCTCAAAGAGCCCGAGGCTGGTTATGCTTAGGAGGGGGGACCCCACGCAATTTTTTTAAAAAAAATAAGCACTTTCCCACCCCTTCCCACTGATATACATGCACGGATCTCATGGATCCGTGCATGCCTATCCAATCACGAATAAAAAAAAAAGGTCTGGTTTTTTTTAGCACTTTTTTACGAGTTGTAATTTTTCACGGCAGTGTTTGTTTTTTTTTTGCTTTGCACTTCTTAGTAAATGACCGAGATTCATACTTAAACAGCCGCGTTTTGACCGATGGTGTATTCATTCGTGATTTTTTTCCTAGGACTTCAAAATATTACGAATGCCCTCATCACTGCCGTGATTATTGCTTAGTAAATTACCGAGATGACACTTTGATGAAAAAACGGCATCTCGGTCAAAATCGGGAGCTTAGTAAATTTACCCCATAGTGTATCAAGACATGTTCTACAGGTCCATGAAGGGAATGTCAATGTTATCAAATTACAAGGAATTGAATCAATTGCTCCTACCCCGAGAGGTGGAGATAGATTTGGCCGACTCTGTACCAGAGAGTCATTTTGGATTTTTACCTTGGTTACACTGGTCCCTGATGGACTTAATGAAAATATAGAACTAAATAATATCAGATAAAATGGTTCTAACCATTTGATCCTTCATTATTTACATAATGAATTTCTATTTTTTGTCCATTGATTTAGTCTAATATATATGTTTATCAACTAGGGTTAGTTCGAACTTTGTAACTATATAAGAAACAGTTGTTATACCTTACAGATAATTGGTTTTTAATAATATGGAGATAAAGAAAGGAAAAAAGTGATACACAGTTATTGGTATAATACAGAAAATGAATTAGCTCTTATGATTGATAAATTTAGATATAATTCACTGTTGAGGCATGATATGGCCTCTAATCATGTCAATCTGTATTGTTCAATGAGTGATATATTTTATGTGGCGCATCGAGCTTGGATTCGAACCAAGGTCTTGATGTGTGCTAACCGGGTTTGCTAACCATTAGGCTATGAATTCAATTGATGATTCCATGTGCTTCTATTGCTAACTAATTATTGAAAATTTTTTTTTAAACAGGTTTATAAATTGTATCATTAAAATGTATTGTGTCATTAGATTAATTAATAATAAGTCACTATTCTGCTCGTTTTTCTTAAAATATATTTTTAAATGTCTTGTGCTATGAAGGTAGACATATATTGTTTTTTTATTCTTAAATGCATACCACATGTGTTTGCACTAATTAATCAATCATGATTGGTTCATATGGGTTTAAATAGAAAGCCAGAATGGCAGATAGCATATCCTCTGACGAAACTGCCGTGAGAAAGGGGCGGAGAAACGCGTAAGGACCTTCCAAACAACCCATTCATTCAAAGTGTCTCCACGGCTGTGCTTCAAAGAAAGCCGTTCACGGACATCACAAAGCCGCCGCTGATACGGGAGTCTGCTGCCAAACACTCCTCGGCATAAGTGATACATTCAAGTCCGGTAAGAGGGATTCTCTTTTTGCTGCACAACACGGTACAGGACATTGTCAGCTGAGAACGGACGGGGGTGTAGCATAGCGCCGGGATATCATCATATCGGCGCCCTCCCTCCAGCTGTTCCTACAAGTGTGCTCACAGTAACATCTCACGGAGGAAACACTGCATGTTGGCGTGCTTGCCACTATAATCCTCGTGTTACCACAAGACTGACAAATTAGAAGGAGACAAGTGCAGTACGGGCTAATTACATCAAGACCCCACAGCAAGTAATAATAATTCTGAATTAAACGAACACTGTCACTACGGACGAATACATTATTAGAGACACGGATGAGAGAGTTATATATTTAGTTATATGTCTACTTTTTTAATATATAAATTGTATATTATTGATTTTTAATAAATTACATATTTCTTTGATTATAGCGCTTCCTGATATATTTATTATATCTTGTCTCTTAAAAGGAATTGCTCACAGATGGAGACTTTCAAAAAACAAATGGCACAGATGAAAAATAAATTCCTACAGAGAGGATACAAGGATGAAGATCTTCAGAATCAAATTGATCAAATATCCGAGATTGATAGAAGTGAGCTTATTAAATAAAGACAAAAAGGACAACAAAAAGACTTCAGATTATCCTTTATAACACAGTTCAACAGCCAGCATTTAGCCTTTGAAAAAATCTTGAATAAACACTGGCACATATTGACATTGGATAAAGAAATAGCTCCTCTAATTCAGCAGAAACCACATATTATATATAAAAAAGCCACTTCATTGAAACAAGAATTTGTGAAAATCTACATCCCAATTGACAAACAATGTTCAATAGACGATATGAAAGGACATTTTTACTGTTTAAACTGTTCAGCATGCAAAACAACAAAGAAAGGAACAACAAAACCTGCAACAATGTTCACCTGTACTGTAACAAAACAAAAGTTACAAAATAAGAGACAAAATATCTTGTGACAGAGAGGGAATTATTTATCTTCTACAATGCCCGTGCGGCTTGCAATATGTTGGACAGACAAAAAGAAAGATGAAAATCCGCATTGCAGAACATATTTACAATATTAAAAAAGGCTTACAGACGCATAGCATATCGAAACATTTTTCCGACATACACAACAAAAATTCTTCTGGTCTACAATTAACAGGAATTCAAAAAAGTATCCCAAACTGGGGAGGAGGAAATATTTCAGAAAAATTTTAATGGATCTTTTTATTACAAACGTTAGAACCCACAGGACTCAACATTGATTTTGATTTTAATTCATTTCTTATAACCCATCATTTTTATTTATTTAATAATAGTACACAGATATTTACTTTAACATATTTTTATAGCACTAACAAAATGATCTAATAATTCATATGTAACTGAATGCAAACACCAGTAAACATTTTTTTAAAACAATTTTTAATTGATTTCAATTAGCCAATTAATCAATAAAGGCTTAGCATAAAAAGAACAATTCACCACATGGACGCTATCCATTACTAAGGACCCATGGGTCCGAAACGCGTTGGACAAGTGACAGCAGGAGAGTCCGGTAATCAAGTCACTCAGCCTGCGCCGACGGGTGTAAAGAGAGAGTGACAGTGTGCGGGAACCAGCCGGACGGAGAGAGAGACTGAAGACTCCGTTAAAGGTAGGCAGCAATAAGTTATTCAGCCAGTGCTTACCGCTGCCACTTTGCGAGACACGGCTTACATACGGAACCCACCTACAGACATCTGCACAGGCACAGAAAAGTGCTGTAAACATTTCACTAATTTATTATTTTTACAGGTGTTTGCTAATAATTTAACACATTAAGCGCCCCAACTTTCCATTTATGTTATTGGCCTGCGATGAGCGGTGCCTGGTTTCATCCAAACATGACGCCTGGCATTCACGCAAAGAGTTCAGTCTTTGGAGGTAATTCAGAGTTGATCACAGCAGCAAATTTGTTAACAGTTTGGCAAAATCATGGCCCTCATTCCAAGTTAATCTCTTGCTAGCTACTTTTAGCAGCCATGCAAACGCATAGTCACCGCCCATGGGGGAGTGTATTTTAGCATAGCAGGAGTGCGAACGCCTATGCAGCAGAGCGGCTGCAAACACATTTTGTGCAGAACAAGACCAGCCCTGTAGTTACTTATTTTGTGTGAAGATTGCTGCGACGAATGACACGGTAATGACGTTAGATACCCGCCCAGCACACGCCCGGCCACGCCTGCGTTTTTCCAAACACTTCCAGAAAACGGTCAGTTGCCACCCAGAAACTCCCAATTCCTGTCAATCTCCCTGCGTTCGCCAGTGTGACTGAAAGTGTCGCTAGAACCTGTGCAAAACCACGATGCTCTTTGTACCCATACGCCACATGTGCGCATTGCAGTGCATACGCATGCGCAGTTTTGCCATTTTTTTAAATGATTGCTATGCAGCAAACAATGGCAGCTAGCGATCAACTTGGAATGAGGGCCCATGTGCACTGCAGGTTTGGCAGATATAACATTTGCAGAGGGAGTTAGATTTGGGTGGGTTATTTTGTTTCTGTGCAGGGTAACTACTGGCTGCTTTATTTTTACACTGCAATTTAGATTTCAGTTTGAACACACCCCATCCAAATCTAACTCTCTCTGCACGTTATATTTGATCCCCCCTGCAGTGCACATGGTTTTGCCCAACTGCTAACAAATTTGCTGCTGTGATCAACTCTGAATTAGGCCCCTTGTCTCATCAGACCAGAGAATTTGTTTCTCATGGCCTGAGAGTCCTTCAGGTGTATTTTGGCAAACTCCAGGTGGGCTGCCATGTGCTTTTTACTAAGGAGTGGCTTCCGTCTGGCCACTCTACCATACAGGCCTGATTGGTGGATTGCTGCCGAGATGGTTTTTCTTCTGGAAGTTTCTCCTCACTCCACAGAGGAATGCTGTAGCTCTGGCAGAGTGGCCATTGGGTTCTTGGTCACCTCCCTGACTAAGGCCTGTCTCCCCCAATCGTTCAGTTTACACAGCCGGCCAGCTCTAGGAAGAGTCCTGGTGGTTCCAAACTTCTTCTATGTACGGATGATGGAGGCCACTGTGCTCACTGGTACCTTCAAAGCAGCAGATATTTTTCTGTACCCTTCCCTAGATTTGTGCCTTGAGACAATCCTGTCTCGGAGATGTACAGACAATTCCATTGTCTTCATGCTTGGTTTGTGCTCAGACATGCACTGTGAAGTGTGGGACTTTATATAGACAGGTGTGTGCCTTTCTAAATCATGTCCAATCAACTGAATTTACCAAAGGTGGACTCCAATTAAGCTGTAGGAACATCTCAAGGATAATCAGTGGAAACAGGATACACCTGAGCTCAAAAAACTTTTTTTCATTTTGTCATTATGGGGTATTGGCCCTCATTCCAAGTTGATCGCTCGCTGCCGTTTTTCGCAGCGCAGCGATCAGGTGAAAAAATGGCAATTCTGCGCATGCGCATGGTATGCAGCGCGCATGCGCTAAGTACTTTCACACAAAACTTTGTCGTTTTACCCAAGCTCGACGCTTTTCAGTCGCTCGAGTGTTGATTGATTGACAGGAAGTGGGTGTTTCTAGGCGGCAACTCAGCGTTTTCAGGGAGTGTGCTAAAAACGCAGGTGTGCCAGGTAAAAACGCAGGAGTGGCTGGAGAAACGGGGGAGTGGCTGACCGGATGCAGGGCGTGTTTATGACGTCAAACCAGGAACTAAACAGACTGAAGTGGCGGCAAGGTAGGAGTAGGTCTACAGCTGCTCAGAAACGGCATGAAATTTTTCCTGAGCAGTTCTGCTAATCTTTCGATCACACTTCTGCTAAGCTAAGATACACTCCCAGAGGGTGGCGGCTTAGCATGTGCACTGCTGCTAAAAGCAGCTAGCGAGCGATCAACTCGGAATGAGGGCCATTGTGTGTAGAATTTTGAGGGGAAAATGAAATGATTCCATTTTGACTTAAGGCTGTAACATAATAAAATGTGGAAAAAGTGAAGTGTTGTGAATACTTTTCGGAAGCACTGTATATGAGGCCACATCTGTAATGTGATTCCATTACCAAAAATATGGTGATTCCGTTACCTTAAACTATAGCCTGGAAAAAAATGTTAGGATCATCTCCTTAAAAATGAAACTTTCGGTGGTCTGGCAGCTGAAGGAGGCAGCTGTGTTTCATATAGAGCTCCCGGGAACCTCAACTAATATCACATATAACCCTCTTTCCAGTACCCTCTTCCTCACCCCATTACCTCCCCTACCCTTCTTGTGCCTTCTGCTGGGCCCCCCAAGGTGCCGCGGAATCGGGGAGCAGTTTTAACTGCTCCTGCGGGTTGCGGCCTACGGGGGTCACTGAAGCCGGGACCTCCAGTTATTCTCCACGCCGGAGACAGTTCCGGGACCCGCGACTCCGACCTCAGACCCCCTACGGAGCTCCGCTCTTTCCCCCGCCGCTAGCCGCTGACCGCGGCTCAGAACGTCTCCCTGCTGCGGGCTGTTTGAAGTACGCTCCTGCCCGACGGAGCTTCCGAGACAAACAGCACGGGCCGGCGCCGGCCGGCGGCCATTTTAAAACCAAACTGAGGTAAAGTCCGTATTTCTCTCCCGCTGGCCCCCTGATGCAGGGGAGGTCCCTGGGCAGGTGATCTGCGGCACCCAAGCGAGAAAAGGGAGTGGGGTACACACAAGGCTGAGACACAGAATTTCTGGCCACTTGTTAAAGTGCCCCCCCATCCATCCATCCTTCCTTGCATTCCGGGGCCCACATCGCCCAGCCCCCTGTTCAGTGGCCTCCACACAGACCACCTCCCATCGCTGCCATCCCCCTATAACACCGTGGATCGGCGGTGTGACAGCGGATTATCCAACGCATAGTGTCACGCAGAGACACCTTAATTTTAGCATGTCGGATGTTCTGCCACTGTGAGTTGACGCATGGTTCCCTAGCTATGTGCCTGCCTGCCTGATGTTGCCTCAAGGCCACGTGGGGGCTTTTGCACGATGACGACCCACATGCTGCATACTACCGAGGATATGTGAAAATATAATTCTATATTGCTTTATTTGAAGACCGATCTCATGGTGAGAGGGATAAAGAAAAATAAGGCCAAGACCAAGCCGGACGCGACCCCATCCCCTGCGATCCGACATTCGTCGGACCTACGTCAGTTCTTATCTACTCCAACCTCAATCCCCACTACTTCCTCAACTGTCCCGACCTTCCCGAATCTGCACGGTCCGGTAGATGACATGGCATCCCCCGGGACTCCGTTGCCTCCACAGGCCTCATCTCTGTCTGCGGAGATAAGCGAGATATTATCTCATGTCAGGTCACTCCCCACGAAGCAAGACTTCTCAGCTTTGGAGACTCGCTTACTTTCCACCATCACTCAGGAAGTGACAGCGCTCCGACAAGATATGTCCCAAATCGCGACTCGTGTTGATGTCCTGGAACGCCATGAATCGTCTACTGTAGATTCTCTGACTAAATTTCGGGAGGTGTTGTCTCACCAACGAGATGATATTTCTTTTCTAAAATCACGCATTGAGGATATGGATAATCGCGGCCGGCGAAATAATATCAGAGTCAGGGGCTTATCAGAGAGTGTTCAACAGGCTGACCTGACAACCGCCTTATCTACGATATTTGGAGAACTTATTGACCTGGATCCGAACAAGGACATTATATTTGATAGAGCTCACCGAGCGCTCCGTCCTCGAGGCTTACCCTCTGATAGACCACGAGACGTGATTTGCAGGCTCCATTATTATGTCCAAAAAGAAGAAATAATGAGGTCGGCCCGTCAGCTGGACAGCATTGACTTTCAAGGGGACAAGATTCAGATATATCCTGACCTCGCCTGGTCGACCTTACAACAACGTCGCGCATTGAAACCTCTTACAGATTCTCTCAGGAAACTCGAGCTGAAATACAGATGGGGCTTCCCTTTCTCCCTCCAGGTTTCTCATGGAGGCAAAGTCGCAAGTCTCTCTAGACCTTTGGATTCACAGGCCTTCTTCACGATCTTGGGAATTCCTCCGGTACCGTTACCAGATTGGGACGCTTTTCACCAATTACCGGAATTGCCCGTTGTGCTCCCTCCAGAAGACGCGTGGCAACAAGTTCGTTCCCCACGGATGCGGGGAGCTACTCCCGGTCCACGTACTTCAGAGCCTCCCTGAATGAGAAGTCTCGTCCCAAGTGGACGTAAATTTACTTGCTACCCACGTTATACACTGAGTTTTTGTTGTTGTTATTTTTTCCCAAATAATGCTATATGTTACTCACACGTGAGATCGGTTTTTGTAACTTAGTAATAGTACACAGTTGCTATGGTTCCACAGATAAGCAATGTGGTATCGTCGACAGGTTAATTTGGTTTATTTCTATACCGAATTCATTATCTTGTTGTCGATACTCACATACACAATTGATCAGCCTTCATGAAACCTGGTCAGATAGATTAAGGATTATACGTACACTCTTATATAAACTTTAATATTTTTGTATTTTTATTTTTGTTTCACTTATGCCTTTGTACACACCTCGGTAATATTGTATAATTGTTTAGATTCTATCTTGTGGATGGTCGTTGTCCTGGGCCCCCCGTAGGACCCCCACTATGCTGCATCCCCTGTTTCTTTGGACTGGGAGTCGGCAGGATTCCGCTCCTGTCCTTTTTGCAGCAGTCCTTTTTGTAGTATTATCATCTCTGTTTATCATCAAAGTACTCTACGGCGTGGTTTCCCACGCTGCATCTTTTTTTTCCCTTCTTTTCTCTTCTTTCCCTTTTTTCCTATTTCCTTCCCTTGCTGCTCTTCCTTTCCCTCCCCCTGTGTCTGCCATAGAGAAGACTAGTGTGAAGCAATTAGATCTGCCTGACAATGGGGGTGAATGACCTACATGTAACTACCCTTAACGTCAAAGGGTTGAATGTTCCTGAGAAAAGGTCTAAACTTCTTAAATGGCTTAGAGATGAGAAAGTAGATGTTGCTTTTATTCAGGAAACACATTTCAAGATGGGACACGTGCCGTCCCTAAAATGTCACTATTATTCTCATGTTTTCCTGTCTAATAACTCTGCTGGTAAGACATTGGGCGTAGCCATATTACTGGCTCGCCACCTGCCTGTTCTTAATGTTGCCTCCCATAGAATAGCTGAAGGTAGGGGGTTGCTGGTGAAATGCGATATACATGGTCAACGTTTCTCTTTCTTGAACATATACGCTCCTAACGTTAAACAACCTTCCTTTATATCCTCAGTTCTAGATAACGCGGAACCTCTCTTGGAAGGGGTGGTGGTGATGGGAGGTGATCTAACTTGGACCCTAGATCCCCGCCAGGACAATTCTAAAAAGATCTCCTGCAGGCCGGAGAGGGAGCATAGGGGGATGAGACGCGCCCTGCTCGACCACCAGCTGATTGACACATGGAGATTGACACATCCTACTGAGATAGATTACTCCGTTTTCTCACACCCACATCAGACATATTCCAGAATTGATTACCTGTTTCTGAGCCACCGGCACTTACACCTCCTTTCTGATGCCTCTATAGGACAGATTGTGTGGTCAGATCATGCCCCAGTTAACCTCACTTTACGCTTGCCCCTCAATACACATCGCCAATGGTCCTGGCATTTTAACGACACTTTTCTGCAAGACGCAGACTGTAGGTCCCGAATTGACAACGCTCTAGACTCTTATATTTGTACCAATGATTTAGATGATATTTCCAAAGTCTCAGTCTGGGAAGCTCACAAATGTGTCATTAGGGGGGTTTGTGTTCAGATAGGATCCCTCCGCAAAAAGCAGAGGGAGAAACTTCGGGGTGATTTATTGTCTAAAATAAAATCTCTCGAGCTTCTACACAAAAAATCCCAAACCCCACAACATTATGCCGATCTTGAAGCTGCTAGGGCAGATCTGAATAGGTTACTCTCTGATAGAGTCAAGTTTTCTTATCGGAAGTGCCGTAGCAGATACTATCAATGGGGCAATAAACCTGGGAAGTTACTAGCCAAAGCACTTAGAGAACAACGTGCTCTTACTTTTATTCACACGATTAAAAATAGCCTCGGCCAATCCCAACACCAGACACCCCACATCGCTAGGGCCTTCAGGACATATTATTCCACTCTGTATAACCTCTCTGGCCCGACCGGAAGAGTTGATAAGATGTCCCATCAAACAGCTATAGCTGACTACTTACGGGCCTTAGACTTCCCTACGCTATCCACAAAAGAAGTAGAAGATCTAGACGCCCCGTTTTCTACTGAGGAGGTTAAGAAAGCTATTGAATCCTCTCCCAATGGCAAGAGTCCCGGTCCCGATGGATATACCATTGCCTATTACAAAGCTCTTAAAGAGAAATTAATCCCTATACTCACGAGAGCCTTTAATACCATATCAGAACAATCGCCTTTCTCCCCACAATCTCTCGAAGCCCATATTGCAGTTCTACCCAAGGAGGGTAAAGACCTCAGTCTTTGCTCCAGTTACCGACCAATCTCGCTATTAAATATAGACATAAAACTTTTTGCCAAACTGATTGCAAACCGCCTTAAGCTATTATTACCTGGTCTGATACATGGCGATCAAGCTGGATTTGTTTTAGGCCGAGAAGCTAGGGATAATACCTCTAAAGTGCTCAACATGATTCATTATGCCGGCCAGCTTTCATCCCCATCAATCATATTGTCGACCGCTGCTGAAAAAGCATTTGACAGAGTGGACTGGGACTTTCTGGCTGGTATACTGAAACATATGGGACTCGGTAACGCCTGTCTTCACAGAATTCTATCTCTTTACACCTCCCCGTCCGCTAAAATTAGGATTAATGGCTCCCTTTCTGATCCTTTTCCAATCTCCAATGGCACGCGACAGGGCTGTCCACTATCCCCATTGCTCTTTGTCCTTTGCATGGAAACATTAGCTCGAAGCATTAGGGCAAACCCGAGTATTTCGGGTCTGTTGGTAAAAGGGACTGAATACAAACTGGCATTATATGCCGACGATCTACTCGCTATAATCACAAAACCGGTCACTTCTTTGCCAAACTTGATGGTAGAATTTGATAAGTTTGGGGCCCTCTCTAACTTCAAAATAAATTATTCTAAATCTATTGCCATGAATTTAACTACTCCTCCTGATTTAGTAGAGGGCTTGAAACATGCCTTCCCTTTTACCTGGCATGATCACAAATTAAAATATCTGGGGGTGTTACTGACCAACGATTTATCCAAATTATTCTCCCTAAATTTTATCCCCCTATTGGCTAGGCTTCGCCTAGACTTCCAGAAATGGAAGAAATTGAGACTGTCTTGGTTCGGCAGGATTAACGTTGTCAAAATGAATGCCCTCCCTAGGATACTATTCTTTCTCCAGACACTTCCGATACACATCCCCCTGCTTTGGCTCCGAGACGTTCAGAATCTTATCCGTGCGTTTGTATGGGGTTGTAAGACACCCAGGTTTAAACACGACATTTTACTTAGGAGAAAACACCAAGGGGGGCAACAACTCCCACATATTCCTAACTACTACCACGCAGTACATTTGAATATGATTCTGGAATGGACACGTGCCAAAGACCGCAAACAATGGGTCCTACTAGAGAAGGGCTGTCTCCCACATTATATTGAAATTGCACCTTGGCTCCCTACCCTCCCGAAGGTTTCACACCCCACGGTCTCCCCCACGCTCAAATGATGGGCTAAGCTGAGATCCCAGAGCCAGATATCCTCCAAATGGTCCCCTCTAACCTCCCTTCTCTACAACTCCAAGTTTGCTCCAGGTCTTCATGGAACAGCTTTCGCTCCGTGGGCGGAAGCCGGGATTTATAGGGTCGGTCAGCTGGTGAGCTCGGGTAGGGTGCGCGCCTTCTCAGATGTTCAGTCTTCTTGGAACCTACACAGTGCTGAGTTTTGGAGGTTCCTGCAGGTTCATCATTTCATATCATCTTCTAAGAACCTCTCTGACATAACTAGGGACCTCACCGGGGTCGAAAGACTATGCACCTCTCCCAGTTCTCCCACACACACTATCTCACAAATCTATGCGCTGATCATGGAAAACTTTTTCCCACAACCCCCTACCTTTCTGGCTTCCTGGGAGAAGGAACTATCAGGGCTACCTACGCAGATTAATTGGGAATCCGTATTTAAGAACACCCAGGCGAGTTCTCTATGCTTATCGACACTAGAGACCCTCTATAAACTTATATATAGGTGGTATAGGACTCCTCTTGTTCTCAATAAAATGTTTCCCTCTCTCTCGAACCTGTGTTGGAGATGCAAAAACGCCCCAGGGAGTTTTATACATATTTGGTTGGATTGCCCTCTTATAATCCCATTTTGGACAGAGGTATTTAAATGCACCGAACAGATAGTGGGAGATGAGATCCCGAAAGACCCAGGTTTTTGGCTTCTCAATCACACCTCCGTAGGAACACACTCCTACAAATATTCCCTGTTGAGACATCTTAGCAACGCAGCAAAAGCGGTTATTCCAATCCTTTGGAGATCCACCTCACCACCCTCGATTAAATTATGGCTCACAAAGGTCGATTACTTTTTAGATATGGAAGACCTTGTCTCCTTCTCATCTGGGAAAACCGCTAACTTTATAGTTATTTGGTTTCCCTGGTACGACTTTAAAGACACACCTCTGTATCGGTCCTACATGGCGACATAACCCCCCTCATATTCATATTCATATTCCGATGTCTCTATAATATGGCTCAGTCCCTTAATTGGTGGAGACCTCCCCCCCCCTCCGTCCCCCAAACAACCTGTCCCTACTGTGCAGACTCTCACACCTGAATCTACCCGTACTAATTTACCCTTTCTTCTCCTTTTTCCTTCCTCTCTTCTCTCTCTTTTTCCTCTTTCCCTTTTTCCTATGCTGTTTTATTAAAATGTTCCTCCTTTATAAGTTCTGATGTTGTAAGCGAAGCAGACAAATTATTTCTCTACTCTGGGCGCTCTATGAGTACTGTACTGACATATATGATATGTGATGTTTTTGTCCCCCCTCCTTTCTTTTTGGAAACGTATTGCTGTAATGGTTTGTCTGCTGCTTTAATCAATAAAAACAGTTTACACAAAAAAAATAATGAAACTTTCATATAAAACTGAATTTTGAGGTAATATCTCAAAATAATCAATTTTAAGAATAATCAAACTTTTTTTACCTTTTTCGTTAACGGGATCACCTTTACTGTTGAATTTTTTATTTTAACCGTATTATGGAGAGATACTTATTTATCATTTAATTATTATTACTCTAAGTGCCTTATTTTATTGTATTAACTCTGGTATTGAGATATTATGTGATAATTTAATCAAACATCTATATTTTCATTGCTATATATGCAAATAAATGAAGCCTGTCCATAATATTGTTTTCATTCAGTGAACACTGATAGTTTAAAGAATCCATATATGAAGCGCTAGATCACAAATCCAAATAGAGCATTTAAACTCCTGCAGCATTAGAATATTAGTTGTACAGTATTGGCAGGGCTGTAACTAGCAATGTGCCAGCGATACCTGGCACACGGCGCATATGCAGCACACATGCACTGTGGGAGCAGAACTGTTGGCAACACCTGCACAGGCGTGCCACCGCACTATTATTGTCTGTCCACCCACTGCTACTTAGCTGCAGCACCCATCTACTTTTCACATAGGTAGCCGGGCAGTGTTGCAGCCTTCTGTCCATCATTATACTCCGCCCCTCTCGTCTTCCCCTATCTGTGACTTCAGTGTTTTACAGATCCCCACCCACCCACAGTGCACTGTACTGTGAAGAGCCACAGCGTTTGGGTGGGAGAGAGAGGACACTGGCCAGCTGAGCATCAGCAGGAAATAGTGTAAGTAAGTCTCTCCCTCCTCACACTGACACTACACCCTAAGGGTAGGGGGATGAGGAGAACGAGGTGTAAGGGGCTCTACCTGGCATAACGTATAGGGGCTCTAACTGGCATAATGTGTATCAGGGGCTCTACCTAGAATAATGTATAAGGGCCCTCATTCCGAGTTGATCGCTCGCTAGCTGCTTTTAGCAGCAGTACAAACGCTAAGCCGCCTCCCTGGGAGTGTATCTTAGCTTAGCAGAAGTGCGAACGAAAGGTTAGCAGAACTGCTCGTGAATTTTTTCATGCAGTTTCTGAGCAGCTCCAGACCTGCTCCTACCTTGCGATCACTTCAGTCAGTTTAGTTCCTGCTTTGACGTGACAAACACGCCCTGCGTTCGGCCAGCCACTCCCCCGTTTCCCCAGGCACGCCTGCATTTTCACCTGTCACACCTGCGTTTTTTAGCACACTCCCGGAAAACGGTCAGTTACCACCCAGAAACACCCCTTTCCTGTCAATCACTCACCGATTGTGTAAAACTGCATATTTCTGTGTGAAAGTACTTCGCGCGTGCGTACTGCGGCCCGTGCGCATGCGCAGAAGTGATTTTTTGACTGATCGCTGTGCTGCGAACAATGGCAGCTAGCGATCAACTCAGAATGAGGGCCATGGGCTCTGCATAATAGGTGTAACATGCATAACGAGCTCTATCTATTGTAATATATATAAGGGTCTCTGCCTGGTGTAATGTGTATTAGGGGCTCAACCTGACATAACAACTATAAGGGGTATTACTGTGTCGTGTAATGTGAATAATGGACACTACTGTGCGGTGTAATGTGAATTGTTACTATGCTGTGACCACGGCACTCTCTGTCCCTGTTTTAAATATGGGGGTGCACCAATTCTCTTTCTGGCACAGGGCACCAAAGTATCTAGTTACAGCTCTGAGTATTGCAGAGCCGCATTCCATGCAGATGAGCAATACCAAACACATCAGTCCCACAGAAAGAAAAACTACCACAATAAGCCTACTGTACAATAAATGCAGACCCTTTTTTAGTTACAAGTTTAACTATAAACTATAAATATAAAAGCATACATCCCAACTTTAGAATGCAGGACCTGGCGCACCAAAGGGCCAGCACCCGAAAAAGGGGTGAGGCCTCGAATAAACGGACAGAGCCTTAGGTGGAGGGGACATGGCTTTGCTTCATGACCCCCCATCATCATCATTTTGAGGCATGCCCAGCACCTTGCAGCTGGTCAGCCCCTGAATCACCTCCCTATGCTGTTAGATGCCATGCACATGCCATCTATTCAGGGATAACTGGCTGCTTTACAGAGTAGAGCAGTGGTGGTCACAGGCTCTCCCAACCTGTCCCCCCCCCACATACACACACCACCTGTCGGACATTGCTGATTGTATGTTCTTGTGTCTCTCTGTTGATGTCAGCAGCCCGTGGCTGGACAAAGCCTGTAAAAGTCAATTTTAAATGACATTCATAGTGTTTACAGGGATGACGTAGTTTCAGCGTGAAAGGGGCCAACCTGGGAATAAGGTTGAAGTGTAGAGTGAAAGGGTTCTAACCCAGGTTAATGCCAGGTTGGGCCCATGTTCAAATTCCCGGAGCGGACCCGGTTTTGTGCTGTGAAGGCAGTATTAGTGTGTTTCAGTGCTAATTAAAAACACTGTAAACATACAAATATTAAATCACAGCCAATATTACACATGCCCATGTATGGTAGTGGACTGCCTCTCTGCATCCTACTCTACACAGCTTTTGTTCAGGGTCTAGTGACAGGACTGAAGAACATGCAGACTCACTGACAAGACAACAAAAAAATCACAAGCAGAATGAGGGACAAAGACACTGACACTACTAGAAGACAGGTCAGCCAGACAAACTTAAAGGTCAAAAAGAAACACAAGCAGAACTGACGCACAGTCACACCGAGTGCTAGAAGACAGGATCACAAGGTTAGAGTGTCAAACACCCTGACAGTGCTTACCCACCTTCCTCTGTGTATCAGGCATCTGAAGACTTCCCTAAGGGGAGTCTTGTCCTGCTAGAGCTGTATGGTAGGTGCCTACTGGTGACACAGCTGTGATATTCGGGGGCAGAAGTGATAAAGCAGTGATAAGTGACAGTGACAGGTGATAACGCACCAGCCAATCAGCTCCAACATGTAAGTTGACAAATAGGAGATGATTGGCTGGTGCATTATCATCTTTCACTTAGCACTGGTTTATCACTGCTTTATCACTTCTCCAGGCTTATTACATCTGCCCCTCAGCTCACAATTGGTGGGGTCTGCTGTATTATTTTTTTTTTATAAAAACCAAACTAAACCCAGTCTTTGTATTGAACACTGTAAAATAAACTGGGATAATATACAGATTTCTTTAAAAACAAACCAGTAATTATACACATGCACAAGCATATTTAAACACATTTTATATACACAATATTACGTGTACATTCAAGTTCTTTAATAATGATACTCATTTCACAAAATGATTTATTTTCAATAATTAATTAACAAAAATATTTATTATTTTGTAAAGAATCAGGTTTAAGTAAATTTTAGTGAACATACATTTAGGTTCCAAAGACCAACAAGTACTGTAAGTTCAAAGTGGCTTCAGGATTACATTTAAAAAAAATTGTTCTACCATTTTCAAAGAGCTATATGAAGTTGGACAGTGCATGTACAAAAAGAGAGAATGTAATAAAATAAGCAGCTCTGTATAAATGTAGCTGTCCAAAGGCCACAACTATGACTGAAAAAGGAAGCTGAAGGCGGGCTGTTGTCTTCAGGAGCTTGCTGTAAGAAAAACAAAAATGAATGAACAATAGACATTAGATACTACTGGCATACGACGTGAATGCAATACTGTTATGGTGTGTTCTGCTAAAAAAAGGCAGCAGCATTATTCTGTAACTAACAAAGGAATCATGGCTTGGCAAAGTGAGCATAGGCTGAAATGTTGGTAGTGCACCTAAGCTGCGCCAGTAGGAGGCATCCATTATTTCTGCTAAAAAGCAGAAATTGCGATCACTCGCAATTTCTGCTTGTTGAAGGCTCCGGTCAGCATGCTGGACGGCCTTGCCCAGTGATGGGTGGCCCCCAGCATGCTAGGGAAAGGATAGCAAATTCTGCTGATTATCAGAATTTGCTATCCTTACAGAATTAGCCCCATAGTGCATTTGGAGAGTAAGATGAGCCCGGCAACAGAATGGAGTACAAATTGAAGTGGAAAGAGGGAGGCCTAATAATAGGAGATAACATACATAGTAACATAGTATCATAGTTAATGAGGTAGAAAAACCATCGAGTTCAACCTGTATTATAACTCGTACACTAATTAGTATGTAACTATAATGACCCAGATGAAGTCTAAATAACAACTGTATTTCATACTCTTTCTAAAATTAACTTCCTTTAAATGTTATATCCTTGACCATTTCTTTCAGCTGGGAATTTATCTAATCCATTTTTAAACATATTAGGCTAGATGTAAAAGTGCGCCATTTTTAGGTGTCTAAAAATTCGCACCAAATCGCACGTTTGTAATTTGCTATTTTTTACTAAAAATCTTAAAATAGGGTGCAAATTTTAAGGTTAAAACAAATTCACATGGGATTTTTTGTGGTTTTTAGTAAAGGAAACATGCAATTTTTTGTAATAAAAACATGCAGATTTTAGGTCATGTTTTCATTACTTAGTCAGAAGCATGCACAGATCAGTGAGATCTGTGCATGCTTCTTTCTGTAAAAGTAAAGAAAGTGTTAAAAAATAAATAAAAACGGCGTGCAGGTCCCCCCAAAAGCATAACCAGCCTCAGGCTCTTTGATCCGGTCCTGGTTGCAAAAATACAGGGAAAAAATTGATTGGGGGTTCCCCGTATTTAAACAACTAGCCCCCATATTTTTGGAACCAAGAGTCCAGTGCCCCAATCAATTTTTCCCTGTATTTTTGCAACCAGGACCGGCTCAAGGAGCCCGAGGCTGGTTATGCTTTTGGGGGGGACCTGCACGTTGTTTTTTATTTTATTTTTTAACACTTTCTTTACTATTACATTTGCAATTTTCAGAAAACGTGCAAATTTGCTGTAAAAATTGCACATTTTCCAAAATTGCACCCTATTACATTTAGCCTATTGACTGTGCCCACCATTACTACCTTCTCCGGTACAGAATTCCAAATCCTTACTGCCCTTACTGTGAAGAACTCTTTCCTTTGTTGTGTATAAAATTTTCTCTCTTCTAACCTCAGAGGATGTCCACATGTCCTGTGTAATTATTTTTCAATAAACAAATCACCTGATAGATCCTTGTATTGTCTCTTTATGTATTTGTACATATTAATAATGTCTCCTCTCAGCTGCCTCTTTTTTAATGTAAACATATCAAACTTAGTAAGCCTTTCCACAAAATCCAGTGCCTCTAACCTCTTGATCAGTTTGGTGGCTCGCCTCTGAACCCTTTCAAGTTCCAGGATATCTTATTTATAGTGTGGTGCCAAGAACTGTGCACAATATTCAATGTGTGGCCGTACCAATGATTTTTACATTGTCAGGATTACACTCTCATCCCATGTCTCAATTCCCCGTTTTATGCATGCTAACACCTTATTTGCTTTTGTTGCTGCACTTTGAATTTAGGAACTACTACTAAGTCTATTATCAATGAGCATCCCCAAATCTGTTTCAAATCCCATTTCCCCCATATTTTCCCCATTTAATTTATAGGCTGCCCAATTGTTCTTAGTCCCAAGGTGCATTTTTCTATATTGAACCTCATTCTCCATTTGTCTGCCCAAACCTCCTGTTTAAATAAGTAATTCTGTAGAGACTCAACATCCTTGTTTAACAGTAGTCCAGTCTGGAGATGACCACAGAGTAGATGATGATCTTAGTTGCCTCCAGGGTGAGAGAAGGTCAGATCCTGGAGATATTTTTGAGTTGGACATGGCAGGACTGTGAAATGTACTGAATGTGTGGTTTGAAGGAGAGGAAGGAGTCAAGAATAACTCTAAAACAGTGCACTTGCAGACCAGGGGAAATAGTTGTGCTGTCAATAGATAAAGAAATTGGGGGAGGTGAGGTGACTCAGGAAGGTGGGAAAATTATCAGCTCAGACTGAGACATGTTAAGTTAAAGAAAGTGCTGAGCCATTCAGAAGAAAATAGCAGAGAGACAGATGGAGATACTAGAGAGGAAAGAGGGGGAAAGGTCCATCAGCATAGACATTATACCTAAATCCAAATATATTAAAGATCAATATAAAATATTGGCTCACTTTTTATTTTAAACTAAAATGTACTGCATTAATTGGATGCTTTTCTTACAAACATCAGAATCGATAGCTATAACTACAAACTATCAAAACTGAGGTGTTTAATCCAAGGAATTTCTGGAATCAGGGTGGAATATTCAGTCTCATGGGGCAGCTAGAGGCTTTGTTGTCTTGAATTTAGAAAACATTGAACATTATTTACCTTTACCTTTCTTATAACTGATGTAACCTTATTTATCCCTCAAAGTGGTGCTTTTTACAAACTGAACAAATAGTGTAGGTAGAAAACACCCATATACATTTCATCTAAATTGTCAACAGAAATTTACATACACACCTGGCTTTTATTGATAATATACTGAAGTTCATCAACATTTCCATTGTAAAGACAAGTATAATAGCCAAAAATTTCATTGGATCAGGGTCCAGTTGAAAGTTATACCTAGATATTTAGAAACATAACAATAATAATAATAATAATAATAATAATAATAATAATAATAATATCAAGCATAAACTGGTATTTGTTATCTAAATTTTTTTTGCCTAGAAGGTTAATTCAGTATTAATTACTGAAAAATCATCAGTATGCCAAATATATTAATTACAGGAAATGTATCTTTAAAAATCATGTACATTACATAAAATGGGATCAGAACGAAATCCCGCTGGACGGCATCCCGGCAGTCGGAATACCGACACCGGAATCCCGACCAGCACAATCCCGACAGGGGTGGCGAGCAGAACGCAGCCCCTTGTGGGCTCGATGCGCTCGCCGCTCTGCGGGCACGGTGCCTCACTGCGCTTGGCACACTAATTTATTCTCCCTCTATGGGTGTCGTGGACACCCACGGAGGGAGAATATGTTGGGATTGTGCAGGTCGGGATTCCGGTGTCGATATTCCGACCGCCGGGATTCCACCCGGCGGGATGTTGACCGCATCCCCATAAAAATATAATAAAAACTAAACCTAAAACTATATGATGTTCATATTTCTGTTATATTACAGGTTTGGATTAGTGCTATAACATTTATTTGAATTACTTAATTCAAGCCTTATTTGTTGGTAGCAATTAAAATAGAATACATTCTCTTTTGTAGACTTT
Source organism: Pseudophryne corroboree (assembly GCF_028390025.1). NCBI lineage: Eukaryota > Metazoa > Chordata > Amphibia > Anura > Myobatrachidae > Pseudophryne > Pseudophryne corroboree. Next base: position 255,103,606 of record NC_086450.1, read on the forward strand.
GGGTTCTACTTTATCACATGCTCAGCACACAAAATATTTTTTGGTGCAAAACATTAAAATGCAGAAACGTATATCCAATACAACAAATACATGTACAACATACACAGTCAAATATTTACAGAATATATGCACTTTTTAATACAATTTTCCCCATAATTTTATGCCATATGAACATCTACCTAGAATTTAATTGTGCGTGTAACTATTTGAAAAAGCTACTATTTTACAGTGTACAGAACACTTTCATGTCAATGTGTCACACACCTGTGCATTTACACGGTAGATGGCAGTGGAATATAAATTATAATGTTTGGCAGTGGAATATTAACACAGTTATGGTGATACAGTGTACAGTACTTGCAATTTCAATCCTTTAATATACTCAGTCTCATGCAGAAGACACGTCCTTCCACAATGGAGAACGGAGCAGGAAGATGCACAGGCAAGCTGTGCATTTACAGTCGTTTATTTTGGTTAGCTGGGTCAGATGTGATGCTGTGATGTGACTCCAGCAGCATGGTGTATCGGTGGCACCAGAGAGAGAAGAAGCTCAGAGTACACTACCCTCTCAACAATATACATGGCTAAACATAATTGTTGATATGGTGAACAGATAGATTAGGTGCAATAGGATGCGCTAATTGTGAAAAATGATTAAAAAATGTAGATTTATCTTGTGTGCAATATATAAGGTGTGGTGTGGGACGTGTCAGGCTTGCCGAGAGATTAAATCGGAAAAATCCAAATATGAGGAATTCACAGTGAAGGATACCAGATATAAACTACAACAATTCATGACATGCCACACCACCAATGTAATTTATTTAATTGAATGCAGCTGCAATCTGGTTTATATTGGTCGAACAAGCAGAGCATTGAAAACCAGACTAAGTGAACACCTCCGAAATATTAAGAAGGGCCTCACGACACATTCTCTATCGAATCATTTTAAAGAAGTACATAACTGTTCAACCAATAACATCATCCGTTTTTTAGCCATAGAAAACATCAAGAACAACTGGAGATATAGAGATGAAGCAACTCGCTTGGCTAAAAATGAAATGAAATGGATTCATAAAGTTAAAAGCCTTATCCCGTATGGACTTAACGCAGATTTTGAATTAAAATGGTTCCTTTAAACTTTAATTCAATATTCTCCATCCCTATCCTTAAATTTTAATTGAACCACCATTTCTCTTTCTTTTTCTTTCCACCATTAGAATAGCTCTTAGTCCTTCACTTATAAACATGTTATGTTATTTATATCACTCTGATGAGATTTCTAATTGTTATTTACATTAAGTTAGCAGTATGGGCAATGTTGCCCACAAGCAAAATGGAACTGGGATCCAGGAAGTGTGTGCCTCAACAGATCCTGTGTTTCCTAATATATCCCGTGGATGGTTATGCCTTCCGTTTTGACCATGTAACTGTATTAAGGATTGGGACAACACAAAAATACTGGATCAGACACACAAAGCATGCTTTAATCCGTCGGCGCTGGTGACCGCGACCGGAAGTGCTTCGCAAGAAACCCCCAAGCGCTTCAAGTGCGTTCCACCGAAAAACCGGAAGTACGTCACCGGAAGCAGAGGTGCGCTTCAAGTGCGTTCCAACAGGTTACACGCTGAGCATCCCGCTACATATGATCGGGACGCATCAAGCACTATCCACTCATAGATTGAGAAACTTTCTATTGCACTTTAACAGAAACTTTAAGACACTTTGGAACTTTGGTTTTCCTGAGGTTTTTATAGTAGTATTTACCACTGTTCGGACCGGAAGTCACATTAACATCACTTCCGGTGACGATAACGCTATTTTAAACAACTTATGTTTAATGTTTAGCATTGTTTTACGTTTTTAATGTTTATTTATATTTTTTTGATCATGTTCATTGGACATTTTATATCATTCTAAGTTATATTAATTATTGTGGAGTTGTGACCCCTGAACCGGAAGTAAAAGGGGTTGTAGGTATAAATAGGATGTCCAGTTCACTTCACTCTCACTGCCTGACGAAGGGACATTCCCGAAACGCGTAGCAGCAGGAGAGTGGAGTATCCATTGAATCATTAGCAGGTGAAAGGCTAACCAGACGATTGGGACGTGGACGAGGGAACCCGGTTCCGGAGCCAGTTACCCTAAGGTTACATCTGAAACGCCCACTGAATACTTTCATCTGGTAATCCTCCACCTTTTATCACCCACCATTTGGGTGCAAAAGTTTTTTACAAATTGAATCAGCATTTCCTGTGTGTTTTTAAATGTACACTGTATATTACGATTGATATTGTATTAAATCTTGCCCTATTCAAATATACTACACTATATGCATTTTTTTCTATCTCTTTACATGTGGAATGAATTTAAGAGTATACGCATATAGGAAGTATTAAGGGAAGTACTATTTTTTAAAAAAAAATTTTTTATATATTGCACACAAGATAAATCCACATTTTTTAATCATTTTTCACAATTAGCGCATCCTATTGCACCTAATCTATCTGTTCACCATTTCTACATTGGTATAAGGGAATACCACTGGTGCAAAGGGGAAGCTGCTCTTTTGTTATTGGCGCCATATTCGTTCTCTGCACTACTTTTATACCACAGTTCTATTACTCCCTAATTAGAGAACCTATAGGCGACAACATGTTTTCCCATCTGAAAAGCAGGGAGGAAAAATGTAAGGAATTATTCCATACTACATCCCCCACCATTGTGGATGAAGATTTAATGACGACAATGAACCGCCTGGAAAAACTACTTCTAAAAAAAAATCGTATTTGGTGGGAGTGCGCAACTCTAGAAAAATACATAGCGGATCAAATTATCCCTAAGGGACTAAGAATAAAGAAATTACCATCTTTTGATGATAGTAGTGATAAATTTAAAGATGAATGGATGCGTACATTGGAGATCTGTTCATATACGTTGATAGAGTTAATTATGAAAGAACGGAAAGACAAATTAAAAATCATCAAAGAACAGATCACGACGATTCAAACCAGTATTGAAACTTCCCAAGATCTACCAGAATATAAGAAAAAAGAAAAAGAGATCCAACAGAGAATGGTATTAAACACGAAAGAGTTAATGATCAAAAAACAGAAGAAATTAAAGCGGGATCATGAATATTATAAGAATGAGGGGAAGGACCCTTTTGCACATATGAAAGAAGATAATTCTATAGTCTCTGTATGCTCCATTATTGAAGATCATGAAGGTGCCTCACCCATATCCGATCACGAAACGAATATCACCCATCGAGAAGACTGCCCCCGTTATACGAAAAAAGAAAGACCATCTAACCACATACAAAGATCAAGACTTCAGAATAAGACTCACAGAAGATCATCACCTAACAATTACCAGACAAGAAGTAACAACTTCAGAATGAAAGACTATTTGGAAGATATCTCGCCTGAGAGAGACGGAGACTTTATATATAGGAGTCCCAGAAAAGAGATAGAGAGAAGTAAGTGGGCATCACCAATAAGGAAAGATAGAAGAGCAGGTAGAACCTTCAACAATAGAAATTATCAGTACCAAAGAAGTCCACAGCAATACAGAAACTGGAGAAGAAGATACCAAAATTATGATAACGAAGGAAACTATTGGAGAAACAAAAAAGACAATAGAGAGGAGACCATGTTGGGGACTAACTACAAAAGACAAGATGATTATGTCCATTTTTTAGAGAGACGCCAATACCCGAAATATCAAAGATAAGAAAACGGGGAAAGAGAGGTGGAATAAAAAGGAAGAAAAAAACCACAAAAAAACCTAAAGTCATTAATCCAATCACGACAATTGAAGAAAATAAGCCAATTGAAACAACACAAGGAAAAATCTTCAATTTAAGTGATAGGAATCTCACCGATACAGAAGAAAAACTGTTATTAAAGGGACTGAAATATGCACCAACCAATAAGTCTTCTCCCTTTGATGTATACATTGATGTGGAAAAGTTCGTCAGAAAACTTACAGTCAAAAAATTCTTCTTAACTAAAAATCCTGCGGACCTAAAAGAGATGGATAGTACGAGAGAACAATTTAAGAAAAAATCAACCTTTTACCCAAAATACCTGAAGGGAAGTCTAGTGGATAGCTTCCAAAAATCAGTTCTGGAAGATATGGAAAAACTGGATAAAACTAAAATAAAGAAGTGGAACTTGTCAAAAAAGGAACGTTTGGCACTGAAGACGCTTCAGAAAGATGATAGCATTGTGATCAAACCGTGCGATAAAGGGGGAGGAGTGGCCGTACTAAATAAGGCAGACTACAAGAAAGAGATCTACCGTCAACTAGATGAAGGGAGCACATACTCAAAATTAAGAAGCGACCCTACCAACAGAATAAAAAATGCTCTTAATCAGCTTCTAAAGGAACATCTAGATAAGAAAACAATTACAGAGAAAGAATTTGAGTACCTTAACGTTTTAGATCCAGCGACACCAACCATCTACGTGCTCCCGAAGGTACATAAGAATCCAACTAATCCACCAGGAAGACCAATCGTGTCAGGGGTGGGGAGCCTAACGGCCAACCTCTCGGAATTTATTGATGCCCACCTACAACCACTGGTAACAAAAACGGATTTCCATCTTAAGGACACAACAGACATACTTCGGAAGATTAGTGCATTGGAATGGTCTGAGGAAATGTGGATGGCAACGGCCGATGTGGAAGCACTGTACACTAATATACCACACGACAAGGGAGTAGAAGCTGTCAAGTATTACCTAGATAAGACAGAGTATTCGGAGGATAAAAAAGAATTTTTATTGGAAGGAATAAGATTCATACTTAAAAATAATTACTTTTACTTCGATGGGACATATTACAACCAACTCATCGGAACCGCAATGGGGACAAAATTCGCCCCAAGTTTTGCGAATTTATTTATGTCCTATTGGGAAGAAAAAAACATCAAAGTGAATCCAACATTCGGAAATGAACTTATTTTGTGGTACCGTTATATTGATGACATCATCCTTTTCTGGAAAGGCAATAAAGAAACCTTGGATACTTTCTCAGAAGAATTAAATTCTAATGATTTGAACATCAAATTAAGTGTAACCATCAGCCAAACAGAATTAAGTTTCTTGGATCTGTCACTATACATCGCAGACGGTAAACTGGAGACCAAATGCTTTAAAAAACCGACAGACGCCAATAATTATATTGCGACAACTAGCGAACATCATTTTAATTGGCTTACTAGCGTCCCCAAAAGTCAATTCCTAAGACTTAGACGGAATTGCAGTAAAAAAACAGTGTGCGAAGAACAAATAGACTACATGAAAACAGGTTTTATAAAGAAGGGCTATGATGTGAATAAGTTAGAGAGATTTAAGAACGAAGCCCTCCAAAAAGATCGGACTGAACTCTTAGTGGAGAAGGAGAAAAAGGTAACAGAAAAGGAGGAAAAAACTCAATTTGCCTTTATTACTCAATATAACAGCCAACACAAGAAAATGGAATCCATTGTACGAAGACACTGGCATCTACTACTGAAAGACCCAGTCTTGAAAGGAGTACTACCACAATTACCCCGTTTTATCTATAGAAAAGCCCCGAATCTTAAGGATAAACTCACTAGAAGCGCCTTACCATACCAGGACCATCATCCTATAAGAAATAAAGGCTTTTTCAGGTGTGGGACGTGTCAGGCTTGCCGAGAGATTAAATCGGAAAAATCCAAATATGAGGAATTCACAGTGAAGGATACCAGATATAAACTACAACAATTCATGACATGCCACACCACCAATGTAATTTATTTAATTGAATGCAGCTGCAATCTGGTTTATATTGGTCGAACAAGCAGAGCATTGAAAACCAGACTAAGTGAACACCTCCGAAATATTAAGAAGGGCCTCACGACACATTCTCTATCGAATCATTTTAAAGAAGTACATAACTGTTCAACCAATAACATCATCCGTTTTTTAGCCATAGAAAACATCAAGAACAACTGGAGATATAGAGATGAAGCAACTCGCTTGGCTAAAAATGAAATGAAATGGATTCATAAAGTTAAAAGCCTTATCCCGTATGGACTTAACGCAGATTTTGAATTAAAATGGTTCCTTTAAACTTTAATTCAATATTCTCCATCCCTATCCTTAAATTTTAATTGAACCACCATTTCTCTTTCTTTTTCTTTCCACCATTAGAATAGCTCTTAGTCCTTCACTTATAAACATGTTATGTTATTTATATCACTCTGATGAGATTTCTAATTGTTATTTACATTAAGTTAGCAGTATGGGCAATGTTGCCCACAAGCAAAATGGAACTGGGATCCAGGAAGTGTGTGCCTCAACAGATCCTGTGTTTCCTAATATATCCCGTGGATGGTTATGCCTTCCGTTTTGACCATGTAACTGTATTAAGGATTGGGACAACACAAAAATACTGGATCAGACACACAAAGCATGCTTTAATCCGTCGGCGCTGGTGACCGCGACCGGAAGTGCTTCGCAAGAAACCCCCAAGCGCTTCAAGTGCGTTCCACCGAAAAACCGGAAGTACGTCACCGGAAGCAGAGGTGCGCTTCAAGTGCGTTCCAACAGGTTACACGCTGAGCATCCCGCTACATATGATCGGGACGCATCAAGCACTATCCACTCATAGATTGAGAAACTTTCTATTGCACTTTAACAGAAACTTTAAGACACTTTGGAACTTTGGTTTTCCTGAGGTTTTTATAGTAGTATTTACCACTGTTCGGACCGGAAGTCACATTAACATCACTTCCGGTGACGATAACGCTATTTTAAACAACTTATGTTTAATGTTTAGCATTGTTTTACGTTTTTAATGTTTATTTATATTTTTTTGATCATGTTCATTGGACATTTTATATCATTCTAAGTTATATTAATTATTGTGGAGTTGTGACCCCTGAACCGGAAGTAAAAGGGGTTGTAGGTATAAATAGGATGTCCAGTTCACTTCACTCTCACTGCCTGACGAAGGGACATTCCCGAAACGCGTAGCAGCAGGAGAGTGGAGTATCCATTGAATCATTAGCAGGTGAAAGGCTAACCAGACGATTGGGACGTGGACGAGGGAACCCGGTTCCGGAGCCAGTTACCCTAAGGTTACATCTGAAACGCCCACTGAATACTTTCATCTGGTAATCCTCCACCTTTTATCACCCACCATTTGGGTGCAAAAGCTTTTTACAAATTGAATCAGCATTTCCTGTGTGTTTTTAAATGTACACTGTATATTACGATTGATATTGTATTAAATCTTGCCCTATTCAAATATACTACACTATATGCATTTTTTTCTATCTCTTTACATGTGGAATGAATTTAAGAGTATACGCATATAGGAAGTATTAAGGGAAGTACTATTTTTTTTAAAAATTTTTTTATTATATATTGCACACAAGATAAATCCACATTTTTTAATCATTTTTCACAATTAGCGCATCCTTTTGCACCTAATCTATCTGTTCACCATTTCTACATTGGTATAAGGGAATACCACTGGTGCAAAGGGGAAGCTGCTCTTTTGTTATTGGCGCCATATTCGTTCTCTGCACTACTTTTATACCATAATTGTTGATATGTTTGTGAAAGAAATTCAAACATTAGAATATATGCTTATCATTAGCATATACCTAAACAGTGCTAAGGAAGAGTCCCACTAGTCATCAGAACTGCTGGGTTTCTAGGTAACAAAAACATACTTGCAAGTTGCCACTGGCAGTTACTTACAGTATGCTCTGATTTTAATCAACACAGGTTGATTATCAAGAGATGGTCACTCTGTCGGGCACTCTTAAATATGAGAAATATAGGGTTAAATTTAAAACATCTTTTATTGTAATTCTCTTTAAAGAGCCAAATCTCCCCCATTCTAGCAGAAAGATACACAAACTATGTGTTTCTTTCAAACTATGTTCCCCCTTAGTAATTACTGTTCGGCAATCAACCAGACAATGGGCCTAATTCCAGTTGATTGCAAAACAACATTTTCCTCTAATGGGCAAAACCAGGTGCACTGCAGGTAGGTCAGATATAACATGTGCAGAGAGAGTTAGATTTTTGTGGGGTGTGTTCAAACTGAAATCTAAATTGCAGTGTAAAAATAAAGCAACCAGTATTTACCCTGAACAAAAACAAAATAACCCACCCAAATCTAACTCTCTTTGCAAATGTTATATCTGCCACACCTGCAGTGTACATGGTTTTGCCCATTAGAGGAAAATGTTGTTTTGCAATCAACCTTGAGTTAGGTCCAATATTGCCTTGCATTATACACACGTCAAACTGATATCAAACACCTGATACACTCTGATCACTATACACATGTAACCAGGGCTCAACTGGATCAATGACTCATTACTAAATCTTCAAAAACTATCTTCTCGCACTGAATTTATGTAATGGCAGTGGCTCCACCCAAGCCTTACTATCAAACACCGGATCAGAGGGATGGCTTGGGAAATTCCTTATTCCTTAACATCAAGTGAGCCAATTATAAATTGAGGAAATAACAAATCTCCTGTTTATTTACTTTTATTGCACTTGAACACTTCACAGAAGCATGTTCCTAAAGGCTATACAGTTTTACATTAACAGATTACCGTAAAATACTGTACCATATACAGTGCATCCGGAAAGTATTCACAGCACTTCACTTTTTCCACATTTTGTTATGTTACAGCCTGACTCCAAAATGGAATACATTTATTTTTTCCCCTCAAAATTCTACACACAATACCCCATCATGCCAATGTGAAAAAAGTTTTATTTAACATGTTTGCACATTTATTAAAAATAAAAAACTAAGAAATAGAGATGAGCGGGTTCAGATATAATGCCAGAATTAACGCCAGTTTGGTTTTATCCAGATTTTTCATATTGGTTATCCAAAACATGCGACGTCTGTGAGCCAATAAGATGCCGTTTTGAGAACCTAGTAAATCCGAGTAAAATCGAACCCGCTCATCTCTACTAAGAAATCACATGTACATAAGTATTCACAGCCTTTGCCATTAAGCTCAAAATTTAGCTCAGGTGCATCCTGTTTCCACTGATCATCCTTGAGATGTTCCTACTGCTTAACTGGAGTCCACCTGTGGAAAATTCAGTTGATTGGACATTATTTGGAAAGGCCCACACCTGTCTATATAAGGTCTAACACTTGAAAGTGCATGTCTGAACACACACCAAACATGAAGTCAAAGGAACTGTCTGCAGACCACCGAGACATGATTATCTCGAGGCACAAATCTGGGGACGGGTACAGAAAAATATCTACTGCTCCCAATGAGCACAGTCGCCTCCATCATCTGTAAATGGAAGAAGTTTGGATCGGGGGAGACGGGCCCTAGTCAGGGAGGTGACCAAGAACCTGATGGTCACTCTGTCAGAGCTACAACTTTCTTCTGTGGAGAGAGGAGAACCTTCCAGTAGGACAACCAATTTTACAGCAATCCACCAATCAGGATTGTATGGTAGAGTGGCCAGACAGAAGCCACTCCTTAGTAAAAAGCACATGGCAGCCCACCTGGAGTTTGCCAAAATGCACCTGAGGGACCCTCAGACCATGAGAAACAAAATTCTCTGGTCTGATGAGACAAAGATTGAACTCTTTGGCATGAATGCCAGGCATCGTGTTTGGAGGAAACCAGGCACCGCTCATCACCAGGCCAATACCATCCCTACAGTGAAGAATGGTGGTGGCAGCATCATGCTGTGGGGATGTTTTTCAGTGGCAGGGACTGGGAGACTAGTCAGGATAGAGGGATATATGAATGCAGCAATGTACAGAGACATCCAGGATGAAAACCTGCTCCAGAGCGCTCTTGACCTCATACTGGGGAGACGGTATATATATATTAGTGATGTGCACCGGAAATGTTTTGTGTTTTGTTTTTTGGTTTTGGATTCGGTTCCGCGGCCATGTTTTGGATTCGGACGCGTTTTGGCAAAACCTCCCTGAAATTTTTTTGTCGGATTCAGGTGTGTTTTGGATTCGGGTGTGTTTTTTACAAAAAACCTTCAAAAACAGCTTAAATCATAGAATTTGAGGGTCATTTTGATCCCATAGTATTATTAACCTCAATAACCATAATTTACACTCATTTCCAGTCTATTCTGAACACCTCACACCTCACAATATTATTTTTAGTCCTAAAATTTGCACCGAGGTCGCTGGATGACTAAGCTAAGCGACCCAAGTGGCCGACACAAACACCTGGCCCATCTAGGAGTGGCACTGCAGTGTCAGACAGGATGGCAGATTAAAAAAATTGTCCCCAAACAGCACATGATGCAAAGAAAAAAATAGGCGCAATGAGGTAGCTGTTTGACTAAGCTAAGCGACCCAAGTGGCCGACACAAACACCTGGCCCATCTAGGAGTGGCACTGCAGTGTCAGACAGGATGGCACTTCAAAAAATAGTCCCCAAACAGCACATGATGCAAATAAAAATGAAAGAAAAAAGAGGTGCAAGATGGAATTGTCCCTGGGACCCCCACCCTTATGTTGTATAAACAGGACATGTACACTTTAACGAACCCATAATTTCAGCGACAGGGTCTGCCACACAACTGTGACTGACATGACTGGTTGGTTTGGGCCCCCACCAAAAAAGAAGCAATCAATCTCTCCTTGCACAAACTGGCTCTACAGAGGCAAGATGTCCACCTCCTCCTCATCGTCCGATTCCTCACCCCTTTCATTGTGTACATCCCCCTCCTCACAGATTATTAATTCGTCCCCACTGGAATCCACCATCTCAGGTCCCTGTGTACTTTCTGGAGGCAATTGCTGGTGAATGTCTCCACTGAGGAATTGATTATAATTCATTTTGATGAATGTCATCTTCTCCACATTTTCTGGAAGTAACCTCGTACGCCGATTCTGACAAGGTGAGCGGCTGCACTAAACACTCTTTCGGAGTACACACTGGAGGGGCGGCAACTTAGGTAAAATAAAACCAGTTTGTGCAAAGGCCTCCAAATTGCCTCTTTTTCCTGCCAGTATACGTACAGACTGTCTGACGTGCCTACTTGGATGCGGTCACTCATATAATCCTCCACCATTCTTTCAATGGGGACAAAATCATATGCAGTGACAGTAGACGACATGTCAGTAATCGTTGGCAGGTCCTTCAGTCCGGACCAGATGTCAGCACTCGCTCCAGACTGCCCTGCATCACCGCCAGCGGGTGGGCTCGGAATTCTTAGCCTTTTCCTCGCAGCCCCAGTTGCGGGAGAATGTGAAGGAGGAGCTGTTGACGGGTCACGTTCCGCTTGACTTGAAAATTTTCTCACCAGCAGGTCTTTGAACCTCTGCAGACTTGTGTCTGCCAGAAAGAGAGATACAACGTAGGTTTTAAATCTAGGATCGAGCATGGTGGCCAAAATGTAGTGCTCTGATTTCAACAGATTGACCACCCGTGAATCCTGGTTAAGCGAATTAAGGGCTCCATCCACAAGTCCCACATGCCTAGCGGAATCGCTCTGTTTTAACTCCTCCTTCAATCTCTCCAGCTTCTTCTGCAAAAGCCTGATGAGGGGAATGACATGACTCTGGCTGGCAGTGTCTGAACTGACTTCACGTGTGGCAAGTTCAAAGGGTTGCAGAACCTTGAACAACGTTGAAATCATTCCCCACTGCGCTTGAGTCAGGTGCATTCCCCCTCCTTTGCCTATATCGTAGGTAGCTGTATAGACTTGAATGGCCTTTTGCTGCTCCTCCATCCTCTGAAGCATATAGAGGGTTGAATTCCACCTCGTTACCACCTCTTGCTTCAGATGATGGCAGGGCAGGTTCAGGAGTGTTTGCTGGTGCTCCAGTCTTCGGCACGCGGTGGCTGAATGCCGAAAGTGGCCCGCAATTCTTCGGGCCACCGACAGCATCTCTTGCACGCCCCTGTCGTTTTTTAAATAATTCTGCACCACCAAATTCAATGTATGTGCAAAACATGGGACGTGCTGGAATTTGCCCAGATGTAATGCACACACAATATTGGTGGCGTTGTCGGATGTCACAAATCCCCAGGAGAGTCCAATTGGGGTAAGCCATTCTGCAATGATGTTCCTCAGTTTCCGTAAGAGGTTGTCAGCTGTGTGCCTTTTATGGAAAGCGGTGATACAAAGCGTAGCCTGCCTAGGAACGTGTTGGCGTTTGCGAGATGCTGCTACTGGTGCCGCCGCTGTTCTTGCTGCGGGAGGCTATACATCTACCCAGTGGGCTGTCACAGTCATATAGTCCTGAGTCTGCCCTGGTCCACTTGTCCACATGTCCGTGGTTAAGTGGACATTGGGTACAACTGCATTTTTTAGGACACTGGTGACTCTTTTTCTGACGTCTGTGTAAATTTTCGGTATCGCCTGCCTAGAGAATTGGAACCTAGATGGTATTTGGTACCGGGGACACAGTACCTCAATCAATTCTCTAGTTCCCTGTGAATTAACGGTGGATACCGGAAACACATTTCTCACCACCCAGGCTGCCAAGGCCTGAGTTATCTGCTTTGCAGCAGGATGACTGCTGTGATATTTAATCTTCCTCGCAAAGGACTGTTGGACAGTCAATTGCTTACTGGAAGTAGTACAAGTGATCTTCTGACTTCCTCTCTGGGATGACGATCGACTCCCAGCAGCAATTACAGCAGCGCCAGCAGCAGTAGGCGTTACACTCAAGGATGCATCGGAGGAATCCCAGGCAGGAGAGGACTTGTCAGACTTGACAGTGACATGGCCTGCAGGACTATTGGCTTTCCTGTCTAAGGAGGAAATTGACACTGAGGGAGTTGGTGGTGTGGTTTGCAGGAGCTTGGTTACAAGAGGAAGGGATTTAGTTGGCAGTGGACTGCTTCCGCTGTCACCCAAAGTTTTTGAACTTGTCAATGACTTCTGATGAATGGGCTCCAGGTGACGTATAAGGGAGGATGTTCCTAGGTGGTTAACGTCCTTACCCCTACTTATTACAGCTTGACAAAGGCAACACACGGCTTGACACCAGTTGTCCGCATTTCTGTTTAAATAATTCCACACCGAAGAGGTGATTTTTTTTGTATTTTGACCAGGCATGTCAATGGCCATATTCGTCCCACGGACAACAGGTGTCTCCCGGGTGCCTGACTTAAACAAACCACCTCACCATCAGAATCCTCCTTGTCAATTTCCTCCCCAGCGCCAGCAACACCCATATCCTCCTCCTGGTGTACTTCAACAGTGACATCTTCAATTTGACTATCAGGAAATGGAATGCGGGTGCTCCTTCCAGCACTTGCAGGGGGTGTGCAAATGGTGGAAGGCGCCACCTCTTCCCGTCCAGTGTTGGGAAGGTCAGGCATCGCAACCGACACAATTGGACTCTCCTTGGGGATTTGTGATTTAGAAGAACGCAGTTCTTTGCTGTGCTTTTGCCATCTTAAGTCTTAAGTGCATCCATCCTCATGTGAAGCTGACCCACTAGTCATGAGGAACATAGGAGAGGGCCTCAGCCGTCCCTTGCCACTCCGTGTCGTAAATGGCATATTGGCAAGTTTACGCTTCTCCTCAGACAATTTTAATTTTGATTTTTGGGTCATTTTACTGAACTTTTGTTTTTTGGATTTTACATGCTCTCTACTATGACATTGGGCATCGGCCTTGGCAGACGACGTTGATGGCATTTCATCGTCTCGGCCATGACTAGTGGCAGCAGCTTCAGCATGAGGTGCCTATTTTACCCTCCACATTTTTGTTCTCCATTTTTTAATGTGTGGAATTATATGCCAGTAATATATTTATCAATAGCAATGGCCTACTACTATATATACTGCGCACAAAAACTGAAATGCACCACAGGTATGGATGGATAGTATACTTGACGACACAGAGGTAGGTAGAGCAGTGGCCTACTGTACCGTACTGCTATATATTATATACTGGTGGTCTGGTGGTCAGCTAACTATGCAAAACTGAAATGCACCACAGGTATGGATATATAGTATACTTGACGACACAGAGGTAGGTAGAGCAGTGGCCTACTGTACCGTACTGCTATATATTATATACTGGTGGTCAGCAAACTGTGCAAAACTTAAATGCACCACAGGTATGGATGGATAGTATACTAGACGACACAGAGGTAGGTAGAGCAGTTGCCTACTGTACCGTACTGCTATATATTATATACTGGTGGTCAGCAAACTGTGCAAAACTGAAATGCACCACAGGAATGGATGGGATAGTATAATTGACGACACAGAGGTAGAGCAGTGGACTACTGTACCATACTGCTATATATATATATATATATATATATATATAGTTATACTGGTGGTCAGCAAAATTCTGCACTGTCCTCCTACTACAGTATATACTACAATGCAGCACAGATATGGAGCGTTTTTCAGGCAGAGAACGTATAATACTGGTGGTCACTGGTCAGCAAAACTCTGCACTGTCCTCCTACTATATAATACTGCTGGTCCCCAGTCCCCACAATAAAGCAGTGTGAGCACAGATATATGCAGCACACTGAGCACAGATATGGAGCGTTTTTCAGGCAGAGAACGTAGATATTTGCACTTGTAGCACACTGAGCACAGATATTTGCAGCACACTGAGCACAGATATTTGCAGCCCACTGAACATAGAAACTGAGAGGATGCCAGCCACGTACTCTCACGATCATCTCCAATACACGAGTGAAAAATGGCGGCGATGCGCGGCTCCTTATATAGAATACGAATCTCGGGGGTTGATGACGGTCGGGTGCGCTCGGGTGAACCGAGCAAGGCGGGAGGATCCGAGTTGCTCGGACCCATGCAGAAAAAGGTGAAGTTCAGGCGGTTTCGGATCCAGAGGATCACTAATATATATATATATATATATATATATATATACACACACACACACACACACACACACATGTACATATATACACTCTGCTCAAAAAAATAAAGGGAACACTTAAACAACACAATGTAACTCCAAATCAATCACACTTCTGTGAAATCAAACTGTCCACTTAGGAAGCAACACTGATTGACAATCAATATCACATGCTGTTGTGCAAATGGAATAGACAAGTGGAAAATAGGATTTTAATACCTACCGGTAAATCCTTTTCTCTTAGTCCATAGAGGATGCTGGGGTCACATCAAGAACCATGGGGTATAGACGGGATCCACAGGAGACATGGGCACTTTAAGACTTTCAAAGGGGTGTGAACTGGCTCCTCCCTCTATGCCCCTCCTCCAGACTCCAGTTATAGGAACTCTGCCCAGGGAGACAAACATTTTGAGGAAAAGGATTTATTCTTAAACTAAGGTGAGATACAGACCAGCTCACACCTCAAGCACGCCGTACAACATGGCATTTAGCACAACGCAAGTCAACGGCATGAACATCATCAGCAACAGGCTGACTATAAACGTAACACAACATGTGTGTAACCACAGTAAATAACTGCAGATACAGTACGCACTGGGACGGGTGCCCAGCATCCTCTACGGACTAAGAGAAAAGGATTTACCGGTAGGTATTAAAATCCTATTTTCTTATACGTCATAGAGGATGCTGGGGTCATATTAAGAACCATGGGGTTATACCAAAGCTCTAGAATGGGCGGGAGAGTGCGGATGACTCTGCAGCACCGATTGACCAAACATGAGGTCCTCATTAGCCAGGGTATCAAACTTGTAGAACTTTGCAAAGGTGTTTGAACCCAACCAAGTAGCTGCTCGGCAAAGTTGTAATGCCGAGACCCCCCGGGCAGCCGCCCAGGATGAGCCCACCTTTCTGGTAGAATGGGCCTTCACCGATTTCGGTAACGGCAATCCAGCCGTAGAATGAGCCTGCTGAAACGTATGACAGACCCAGCGCGCAATAGTCTGCTTGGAAGCAGGAGCCCCAATTTTAATGTGAGCATACAGGACAAACAGAGCCTCTGTTTTCCTAAACTGAGCCGTTCTAGCAACATAAATTTTCAAAGCTCTTACTACAACGAGAAACTTCGATTCCAGCAAGGCGTCAGTAGCCACTCACAATAGGTTGGTTCAAGTGGAATGACGAAACCACTTTTGGCAGAAACTGCTGACGAGTCCTCAATTCTGCTCTATGGCCCTCATTCCGAGTTGTTCGCTCGCAAGGCGATTTTAGCAGAGTTACACACGCTAAGCCGCCGCCTACTGGGAGTGAATCTTAGCTTCTTAAAATTGCGAACGATGTATTCGCAATATTGCGATTACAAACTACTTAGCAGTTTCTGAGTAGCTTCAACCTTACTCGGCATCTGCGATCAGTTCAGTGCTTGTCGTTCCTGGTTTGACGTCACAAACACACCCAGCGTTCGGCCAGACACTCCTCCGTTTCTCCAGCCACTCCCGCGTTTTTTCCGGAAACGGTAGCGTTTTTATCCACACGCCCATAAAACTCTGTGTTTCCGCCCAGTAACACCCATTTCCTGTCAATCACACTACGATCGCCGGAGCGAAGAAAAAGCCGTGAGTAAAAATACTATCTTCATAGCAAAATTACTTGGCGCAGTCGCAGTGCGAACATTGCGCATGCGTACTAAGCAGAAAAACGCTGCGATGCGAAGAAAAATACAGAGCGAACGACTCGGAATGAGGGCCTATCTTCATGGAATATCAAATAAGAGGTCTTGTGAGACAAGGCCACCAATTGCGGATGTCAAGGCCAACAGCATGACCACTTTCCAAGTAAGAAATTTTAACTCTACCTTCTGCAAAGGTTCAAACCAATGAGATTGAAGGAATTGCAACACCAAGTTAAGATCCCATGGTGCCACAGAGGGCACAAAGGGAGGTTGGATGTGCAACACGCCTTTCACGAAGGTCTGAACTTCTGGAAGGGAGGCCAATTGTTTTTGGAAGAAAACCGATAAGGCTGAAATTTGAACTTTAATTGAGCCCAACTTTAGGCTCGCATCCACACCGGCTTGTAGAAAATGGAGAAAACGTCCTAACTGAAATTCTTCCGTAGGAGCCTTCCTGGATTCACACCAAGACACGTATTTTCTCCAAATACGGTGGTAATGTTTAGACGTCACTCCCTTCCTAGCCTGAATAAGAGTGGGGATAACTTCCTCGGGAATACCCTTCCAGGCTAGGATCCGGCGTTCAACCTCCAAGCCGTCAAACGAAGTCGCGGTAAGTCTTGGAACACGCACGGCCCCTGCTGTAACAGATCCTCCCTCAGTGGAAGAGGCCAGGGATCTCCTACGAGTAATTCCAGAAGATCTGGATACCAAGCCCTTCTTGGCCAGTCAGGAACAATGAGGATCGCTCGAACCTTTGTTCTTCTTATGATCTTTATCACTTTTGGAATGAGTGGCAGCGGAGGAAACACGTACACCGACTGAAACACCCACGGTGTCACTAGGGCATCCACTGCTATTGCTTGAGGGTCTCTTGACCTGGAACAATATCTCTGAAGTTTCTTGTTGAAGTGGGACGCCATCATGTCTATTTGAGGAATTCCCCAAAGACTTGTCACTTCTGCAAAGACCTCTTGATGAAGACCCCACTCTTCTGGATGGAGATCGTGCCTGCTGAGGAAGTCTGCTTCCCAGTTGTCCACTCCTGAAATGAAGATCGCTGACAGAGCGCTTGTATGCCTTTCCGACCAACGGAGCACCTTTGTGGTCTCTGCCATTGCCGCTCTGCGCTTTGTTCCACCCTGGCGGTTTATGTACGCTACTGCTGTTATGTTGTCCGACTGAATCAAGACGGGCCGATTGCGAAGAAGATGTCCGCTTGCAGAAGGCCGTTGTGAATGGCCCTTAACTCCAGAACGTTTGTGTGTAGACATTTCCTGGCTTGACCATCTTCCCTGGAAGCTTTCCCCCTGCGTGTCTGCTCCCCAGCCTCGGAGACTCGCATCTGTGGTCACTAAGATCCAGTCCTGGATCCCGAACCTGTGTCCCTCTAGGAGGCGAGAGCTGTGCAGCTACCACAGGAGTGAGATTCTTGTCTTGGAAGACAGGGTTATACTTCGGTGTATCCGGACCACTTGTCCAACAGGTCCCAGTGAAACACTCTGACATGGAATCTGCCAAACTGAATGGCCTCGTAGGCTGCCACCATCTTCCCCAGCAACCGAGTGCATTGATGGATCGATACTCTTGCTGGTTTCAGCAATTGTTTGACCAGGTTCTGAATTTCCAGAGCCTTTTCCACTGGAAGAAAGACTCTCTGTAATTCTGTGTCCAGAATCATTCCCAAAAACGACAGCCGTCTCGTCGGAACCAACTGTGATTTTGGCAAGTTTAGGAGCCAACCATGTTGCTACAGAATTGTCAGGGAGAGCGTAATTTTCTGCATCAATTTGTCCCTGGATCTCGCCTTTATCAGGATATCGTCCAAGTACGGGATAATCGTGACTCCTTGTTTGCGTAGGAGAACCATAATTTCAGCCATTACTTTGGTGAAAACCCTCGGAGCCGTGGACAGACCAAACGGCAACATCTAAATTGGTAATGACAATCCCGAACTGCAAACCTCAGGTAAGCCTGATGTGGGGAATAAATGGGAACATGCAAGTAGGCATCCTTTATGTCTACCGACACCATAAAATCCCCCTCCTCCAGACTGGAGATCACTGCCCGGAGAGATTCCATCTTGAATTTGAATTTTTTTAGGTAGAAATTGAGGGACTTGAGGTTCAGGATTGGTCTGACTGAGCCGTCTGGCTTCGGGACCACCAACAGGTTCGAATAAAAGCCTTCTCCCTGTTGCGACGGGGGAACCCTGACAATGACTTGATTGTGACACAATTTTTGTATTGCGGCGCTTACCACCTCCCTGTCTGGAAGAGTAACTGGTAAGGCTGATTTGAAAAATCGGTGGTGGGGGGGTGGGGGTGGGGGGAGGATGTCTTGAAACTCCAGTTTGTACCCCGGGACACTAATTCTAAAACCCATGGGTCCAGGCCCGAACGTGCCCAGAACTGACTGAAGAGCCTGAGACGTGCCCCC
This sequence comes from Pseudophryne corroboree, assembly GCF_028390025.1. Taxonomy (NCBI): domain Eukaryota; kingdom Metazoa; phylum Chordata; class Amphibia; order Anura; family Myobatrachidae; genus Pseudophryne; species Pseudophryne corroboree. Next base: position 255,122,584 of record NC_086450.1, read on the forward strand.
ACCGGTTGCGGACTCCAGCATAGGAGTCCCAGCATCATGCGGTGGACTTGGCAGAAGCCGGGGAGGACTTCTGCTCCTGGGAACCGGCCACGGCCGGTGATCATTTATCTTTTCCCTTTCCTCTCGTAGCAAGGAATGAAGACCCTCGGCCCCTTCTGCATTTATTGGGCCGAAAGGACTGCATCTGATAGTGGTGTGCTTTCTTTTGTGGTGCAGGCACATAAGGTAAAAATTATGACCTATCCATGGTAGCCGCAGATACCAAATCAGCGAGGCCGTCACCAAACAACACACCACCCTTATACGGTAGAGACTCCATAGCTTTCTTAGAGTCAGCATCAGCATTCCATTGATGAATCCACAATGCTCTCCTAGCAGATACTGCCATGGCATTGGCTCGTGATCCCAAGAGGCCAATATCTCTTGCAGCTTCCTTTAGGTAGACTGCAGCGTCCCTGATATGACCTAGCGTCAAAAGAATGCTATCCCTATCTAGGGTATCCATTTCAGATGACAAGTTATCTGCCCATTTTTCTATAGCACTACTCACCCACGCAGATGCAATGGATGGTCTGAGTAGCGTACCCGTGGTGACATAAATGGATTTCAATGTATTTTCCTGCCTACGATCCGCAGGATCCTTTAGGGCTGCCGTGTCAGGGGACGGGAGATCCACCTTTTTGGACAGCCGTGATAGAGCTTTGTTCACAATGGTGGGGGGGGGGGGGGTGACTCCCATTTTTCCCTATCCCCAGAGGGAAACGGATACGCCATTACAATCCTTTTGGGAAACTGAAACTTTTTGTCAGGACTTTCCCAAACATTTTCACAAAGCGTGTTCAGTTCATGAGAGGGAGGAAACGTTACCACAGGCTTCTTTCCTTTAAACATACAGACCCTAGTATCAGGAACAGTGATATGCAACACATGCAACAGTGATATGTAACACATCTTTTATAGCCACAATCATGTACTGAATGCTCTTTGCCAGTTTTGTATCTAATCTGGCATCACTATAGTCGACACTTGAGTCAGTGTCCGTGTCGGTATCCGTGTCTTTCAGCTGGGCAAATTAACTTTTTTGTGACCCGAGGGGGTCTGGACTTGAAACAACACATCCACTACGGATTTCTTCCAAGCCTGGTTCTGAGACTCAGATTTATCCAATCTTTTATTTATCAGAGCCACATTTGCATTCAAAGCACTGAAAACATTCACCAAATCAGGTGTCGGCGGTGCCGACATGGTCACTCCCACAGCCGTTTGTGTCCCTAACATAGTCTCCTCCTGGGAAGAGCACTCCGCCTCAGACATGCTGACACACGTGCACCCACCACACGTAGATACACTGGGCCTATAGGGGACAGACCCACAGTAAAGCCTGTCAGAGAGACACAGAGGGAGATATTGCCAGCTCACACCCCAGCGCCCAAACCCGGTCTGAACACTACAGAAAATGTCCCAGACCTGCAGCGCTCTTATAAAATTACATACAATGCACCAAAATCACAGTGCCCCCCCGTTTTGCACCCTGTTACTTGTACAGCAGCGTGAGGAAGGACCAGTGTCTCTGCAGCCTGTGTAGAGAAAATGGCGTTGGGCTGTGTGCTGTGAGGGCTAAGCCCTGCCCCCGTAATGGCGCGCTTCAGACCCGCTCTTTTTTAAAGTTTTTTATACTGGCAGGTGTCCGGACAGTGCCCTGACACTATGTCCGCTCTTGCCAGTCAGTTATTTTGAGGTTAAAATTCTGTCCAGCGCTCCCCCCCCCCAACGCGCCCTGCACGCTGTAGTCCCTCTGAGTGTGGGAGCATGGCGCGCAGCGCGGCCGCTGTGCGGTACCTCAAAGCCGTCACTGAAGTCTCTGATCTTCTTCTACTCACCTGTCTTCTGACTTCTGGCTCTGCAAGGGGGGTGACGGCGGGCTCTGGGAACAAGCATCTAGGCGTACCTAGCGATCAGACCCTCAGGAGCTAATGGTGTCCTGTAGCCAAAGAATCAGATAATATAAAAAGGAAGAGTAGGGGACTGCGCTTATTCCTACCTCACTCGATATATTAAAGCTGCTCTGGAGAAAAAGGAGAGGATTCCACTATCCTCTCTGTTGCTGGAGACAGAAAAGGGGGGGGGGGGTATCTCCCAGCGCTTAGTTATATCGAATGAGTTCTATAACCTATAAACTATTGATATAAATGAGAGGACTATAATGGAATCACCAGGGTGACTGAGACAAAACACTATACGTCCGGCCAGGAAGTTCTATTAAAATCACCATGGTTACTAGTACACAAATGGAGACGCTGGGACGGAAGCTATAGAAGTAACCAAGGCGACGCATGTGGAGGGAGTAGTCACGAGGAACGGAAGTGACGCGATGCGTCAGCTGGATGCTGCGGCGGTTGAGCAGCGGGTTACTAAGCAACCAAACAACACAGATGGAGGAGTCACAAGGAACGGAAGTGACGCGATGCAGCTGGATACTGTGACAGCGGACGTGGCGGGTTACCATGGAAACGGAAGCCGCACGGAGGCTCAAATAGCGGGGAATAGGTGTACTCGGCCATCCTGAGGAAGCCTGCTGAGACAGGCGAAACTAGTCGATTGCAGAGACACCAGATTTTTTGTCTGCCGGCAGACACCCGTCGTTTGTTTCTCCGTGATTTTTGAAGTAAGTGGCTTTCCATAGGTTATACCTGAAGAAAACTGTGCTTACTGGCTTCAGGAAATTGTGGCCTGAATGGAAGCTTTACTAAGACTGTTTTTCTGATACAAATAGTTTCACCTTATGGTAAACTGATATTTTCTTGGGACTTAAGAAACACCCTTTAGTGATCATTACATCCAAGACGTTTAGTGAGTAAATCGCTAAGGACAGCGTATCACAAATTATATATGTTATTTGTGTTGTTTGTCTTGTCATTTCATTTATTTTAAGTATACCGGTATTAGGAATCACTATAAAACTTTTAGTATTCTAGAACGGAGTGAATGACACCCTCTATGGAAATCCCCATATCTTACCTTTAATAAAAGTAATTATTTTATTTTACTCTTTGACTTTGTGATCATTTGTATTTATTAAATCACTTGTATAGTTTATAGGTTATAGAACTCATTCGATATAACTAAGCGCTGGGAGATACCCCCCCCCCCCCCTTTTCTGTCTCCAAAGAAGCAGAGCCTTTAAACTCACAGAAGTAGGTCTGACTTCTCTCCCCTAAGTCCCACGAAGCAGGGAGACTGTTGCCAGCAGTTCTCCCTGAACATGAAAAACCTAACAAAGTCTTTTCAGAGAAACTCAGTAGAGCTCCTCAGTGTGCATCCAGTGTGCCTGGGCACAGATTCTAAACTGGAGTCTGGAGGAGGGGCATAGAGGGAGGAGCCAGTTCACACCCCTTTGAAAGTCTTAAACTGCCCATGTCTCCTGTGGATCCCGTCTATACCCCATGGTTCTTGATGTGACCCCAGCATACTCTAGGACGTATGAGAAATTATAGGTAATTAGCAAGACACCCCTAATAAAGGAGTTGTTCTGCAGGTGGTGACCACAGACCACTTCTCAGCTCCTATGCTTTCTGGCTGATGTTTTGGTCACTTTTGAAAGCTGGTGGTGCTATCACTCTAGTGGTAGCATGAGACAGAGTCTATAACCGACACAAGTGGCTCAGGTAGTGCAGCTCATCCAGGATGGCCCATCAATGCGAGCTGTGGCAAGGTTTGCTGTGTCTGTCAGCGTAGTGTCCAGAGCATGGAGGCGCTACCAGGAGACAGGCCAGTACATCAGGAGACATGGAGGAAGCCGTAGGAGGGCAACAACCTAGCAGCAGGACCGCTACTTCCGCCTTTGTGCAACCGGGGAGCACTGCCAGAGCCCTGCAAAATGACCTCCAGCAAGCCACAAATGTGCATGTGTCTACTCAAACGATCAGAAACAAACTCCATGAGGGTGGTATGAGGGCCCGATGTCCACAGGTGGGGGTTGTGCTTACAGCCCAACACCGTGCAGGACGTTTGGCATTTGCCAGAGAACACCAAGATTGGCACATTCGCCACTGGCGCCCTGTGCTCTTCACAGATGAAAGCAGGTTCTCACTGAGCACATGTGACAGACGTCACAGAGTCTGGAGACGCCAAGGAGAACGTTCTTCTGCCTGCAACATCCTCCAGCATGACCGTTTTGGCAGTGGGTCAGTAATGGTGTGGGGTGGCATATCTTTGGGGGGCCGCACAGCCCTCCATGTGCTCGCCAGAGGTAGCCTGACTGCCATTAGGTACCGAGATGAGATCCTCAGACCCCTTGTGAGACCATATGGTGGTACGGTTGGCCCTGGGTTCCTCCTAATGCAAGACAATGCTAGACCTCATGTGGCTGGAGTGTGTCAGCAGTTCCTACAAGACGAAGGCATTGATGCTATGGACTGGCCCGCCCGTTTCCCAGACCTGAATCCAATTGAGCACATCTGGGACATCATGTCTCGCTCCATCCACCAACGCCACGTTGCACCACAGACTGTCCAGGAGTTGGCGGATGCTTTAGTCCAGGTCTCGGAGGAGATCCCTCAGGAGACCATCCGCCACCTCATCAGGAGCATGCCCAGGCGTTGTAGGGGATGCCACACACACTACTGAGCCTCATTTTGACTTGTTTTAAGGACATTACATCAAAGTTGGATCAGCCTGTAGTGTGTTTTTCCACTTTAATTTTGAGTGTGACTTCAAATCCAGACCTCCATGGGTTAAAAAATTTGATTTCCATTGATCATTTTTTTGTGATTTTGTTGTCAGCACATTCAACTATGTAAAGAACAAAGTATTTAATAAGAATATTTCAATAATTCAGATCTAGGATGTGTTATTTTAGTGTTCCCTTTATTTTTTTTAGCAGAGTACATAGATAGATAGATAGATAGATAGATAGATAGATAGATAGATAGAGAATATTTTACACACTCAGATATATACAGGATATATTATAAGGGCACGGTCGTGCCCTTATATTAAGGCTGAATCGAACAAACGTAATTCTCCCATAGGGAACTTCTGAGATGGGGGCATGGTGTTTCAGGAGCTACACCTCAAAAGTGATTGGACATACTGAGCTGAAATTTGGCAGGGACGCGTAGAATCGTCACCCGCTGCTGCATGCCAAATTTCAGGGCAAAATGAGGAATTGGGAGTAACCTAAAGTTCCAACTGTCAGTTTTTTTCTGTGACTTCCTGTGTGGCTTTTTGACACCGTTTTCCCCATAGAGTGAATGAGAATTTTTTTGGGAAGGCATAACTCAGGATAGAGGACGAATTAAGACTTGGGGTTTCTTTTATTAGATAGATCTTGTCCCAGTGTAGTGCCTTTTGGGGTTGTGGTTTTTCAGAAAGTTACAGATTTTTTTTTAATTAAGTAAAATATGCCCCATTATAAAGATAGGGCTTTTCAATTTGTTGCGGCTGCGCAGTGGCCGCCAGCAGGGGGTGTACAGAGAGTAGCTTCACTAGGTGTACCAAGATGGCTGACACTGTACATCTTGTGCTGTGTGCCCGCCTGCCAAGCTCCTTCCCTACTACTATTAGAGACATGCTGGCAGGCCGGAGATACAAAGAAGTCGGTGTCCTTCTGCAGGGCGCTCTGCCAGGCACAGAGTCCCTGCACTGTGACAAGGTATGTCCGGCCACCTTCCTCTCCCGCTGTGTGCCCGGCTATCCCCCCCCCCTTCCCGCTGTGTACTCGGCTTTCTCCCCTCCCGCTGTGTGCCCGGCTATCCCCCCCTTCCCCATCCCGCTGTGTACCCGGCTTCATCACCTCCCGCTGTGTGCCGCCGCCGCCCCGCCCCGACATTTAAACTGCAGTTCCCGGCCCTCTCTCCAGCATACATCACTCAACTTGGAGGGGCAGATTGGACTACCAGGACAGGCCACCGCTGGGCCGGTCCGATCCCCTCTTCTGCTAGGTCAGCTTACCATGGCTGGCCCACCAGGTATCATGTAAGAGACGTGCTAGTGGGATCTCCCCCTCGCACTGGCCGGTGTGCGCGTCCGTGTAATGGAGTCCTGTGCGGGGTGGAAGGGACTCCGTGCGGCATGCCGGGAGGCCTGTAATGGAGTGTTTGATCGGGGCACAGAGGCTGTGGGTGCGGGGGGGCCGGGACACGTTGTAGCCTGTGATGCGGGGAAACTTTCCACTCTCTGTGTACATCACGCGTGGGGTTCCCCCTGCCCCAAACATGGTGCTGTCATTCCCCAGGGTAATACAGCCGCCGTGTCACGGCATCCCCTGAGGTGACCTGGGAGCAATTTTATGAGGTGTCACCCACACAGCCATATACTGGCACTGGCCTCCTCCCCTGCTGTGTCCCCCCCTGCCCCGCCCGCCTTCTCTCCCCGCCCTCCATCCTTCCCTCCCTCCTGTGTTCACCCCCCCTCCCTGCTGTGTCTCCGCCCCCCGCCCTCCCTGCTGTGTGTCCGTCCCCCCATCCTCCCTGCTGTGTGTCCGTCCCCCGCCCTCCCTGCTGTGTCCCCACCCTCCCTGCTGTGTGTCCGTCCCCCCCCCGCCCTCTCTGCTGTGTGTCCGTCCCCCCCGCCCTCCCTGCTGTGTGTCCGTCCATCCTCCCGCCCTCCCTGCTGTGTGTCCGCCCCCCCTCCCTGCTGTGTGTCCGTCCGTCTCCCCCCCGCCCTCCCTGCTGTGTGTCCGCCCCCCCTCCCTGCTGTGTGTCCGCCCCCCCTCCCTGCTGTGTGTCCGCCCCCCCCTCCCTGCTGTGTGTCCGGCCCCATCCCCTTCCTGCTGTGTGTCCGCCCCCGCCCCCCCTCCCCTGCTGTGTCCCCACCCCCTGCTGTGTGTCCACCCCCCTGCTGTGTGTCCACCCCCCCTGCTGTGTGTCCACCCCCCCTGCTGTGTGTCCACCCCCCCCTGCTGTGTGTCCACCCCCCACCTGCTGTGTGTCCACCCCCCCTGCTCCACCCCCCCTGCTCTGTGTCCACCGCCCCTGCTGTGTGTCCACCCCCCCGCCTTCCCTGCTGTGTGTCCACCCCCACGCCCTCCCTGCTGGGTGTCCGTCTGTCCCCCCCCCGCACTCCCTGCTGTGTGTACCCCCCCTGCTCTCCCTGCTGTGTGTCCGTCCCCTCCCCCCCGCCCGCCAGCCCTGCTGAGTGTCCTTCCGTCCCACCATCCGCCCTCCCTGCTGTGTGTCCGTCCCACGCCACCCTCCCTGCTGTGTGAACCCCCCCCCCCGCCTTCCCTGCTGTGTCCTTCCCTGCTGTGTGTCCGGCCGCCCCCTCCCCTGCTGTGTGTCCGTCCACCCCCTCCCCTGCTGTGTGTCCGGCCACCCCCTCTCCTGCTGTGTGTCCGGCCACCCCCTCTCCTGCTGTGTCCGGCCACCCTCTCCCCTGCTGTGTGTCCGGCCACCATCTCCCCTGCTGTGTGTCCGGCCAACCCCTCCCCTGCTGTGTGTCCGGCCACCCCCTCCCCTGCTGTGTGTCAGGCCACCCCCACCCCTGCTGTGTGTCCGGCCACCCCCACCCCTGCTGTGTGTTCGGCCAACCCCACCCCTGCTGTGTGTCCGGCCGCCCCCACCCCTGCTGTGTGTCCGGCCGCCCCCACCCCTGCTGTGTGTACACCCCCCCTGCTGTGTGTCCGGCCACCCTCCCCTCCTCCCACTGTGTCCGGCCACCCCCCCTCTTCCCTACTGTGTGTCCGTCCCCCGTCTTCTCTGCTGTGTGTTCGGCCACTCCTTTCGCTGTGTCCGCCCCACCCCTCCTCCTTCCGCTGTGTCCGGGTACCCCCCCTTCCTGCTGTGTGTCTGCTCCCCCCCCCCACCCCTACTGTGTGTCCGGCCACCCTCCCCTCCCCTGCTGTGTGTCCGGCCACCCTCCCCTGCTGTGTGTCCGGCCACCCTCCCCTCCCCTGCTGTGTCCCCGGCCACCCTCCCCTCCCCTGCTGTGTGTCCGGCAACACTCCCCTCCCCTACTGTGTGTCCAGCCTCCCCCCCTCCTCCCTGCTGTGTGTCCGGCAACCCCCCTCCCCTGCTGTGTGTTCGGCCACCACCACCCCTCCTCCCTGCTGTGTGGAGGGGGTGCTGGCAGGGGAGACAGTGTTGCTGCATGTGTGCGTGGGTGGGAGACAGTGTTGCTGTATGTGTGGGTGGAGGGGGGTGCTGGCAGGGGAGACACTGTTGCTGTATGTGTGCGTGGGTGGGAGACAGTGTTGATGTATGTGTGGGTGGGTGGGAGACAGTGTTGCTGTATGTGTGGGTGGGTGGAAGGGGGTGCTGGCAGGGAGACAGTGTTGCTCTATGTGTGTGTGGGTGGGAGATAGTGTTGCTGTATGTGGAGGGGGGTGCTGGCAGGGGAGACAGTGTAGCTGTATGTGTGCGTGGGTGGGAGGTAGTGTTGCTGTATGTGTGGGTGGGTGGAGGGGGGTGCTGGCAGGGGAGACAGTGTTGCTGTGTGGGTGGGTGGGTGGGAGACAGTGTTGCTGTATGTGTGGGTGGGTGGAGGGGGGTGCTGGCAGGAGAGACAGTGTTGCTGTATGTGTGCGTGGGTGGGAGACAGTGTTGCTGTAGGTGTGGGTGGGTGGAAGGGGGTGCTGACAGGGGAGACAGTGATGCTGTATGTATGTGTGCGTGGGTGGGAGACAGTGTTGCTGTATGTGTGGGTGGGTGGAGGGGGGTGCTGGCAGGGAAGACAGTGTTGCTGTATATGTACGTGGGTGGGAGACAGTGTTGCTGTATGTGTGGGTGGGTGGAGGGCGGTGCTGGCAGGGGAGACAGTGTTGCTGTATGTGTGCGTGGGTGGGAGACAGTGTTGCTGTATGTGTGGGTGGGTGGAAGGGGGTGCTGGCAGGGGAGACAGTGTTGCTGTGTGTGTGCGTGGGTGGGAGACAGTGTTGCTGTATGTGTGGGTGGGTGGAGGGGGGTGCTGGCAGGGGAAAAAGTGTTGCTGTATGTGTGCGTGGATGGGAGACAGTGTTGCTGTATGTGTGGGTGGGTGGAAGGGGGTGCTGGCAGGGAATACAGTGTTGCTGTATGTGTGCGTGGGTTTGAGACAGTGTTGCTGTATGTATGTGTGGGTGGGTGGAGGGGGGTGCTGGCAGGGGAGACAGTGTTGCTGTGTGTGTGCGTGGGTGGGAGACAGTGTTGCTGTATGTGTGGGTGGGTGGAGGGGGGTGCTGGCAGGGGAGAAAGTGTTGCTGTATGTGTGCGTGGATGGGAGACAGTGTTGCTGTATGTGTGGGTGGGTGGAAGGGGGTGCTGGCAGGGAATACAGTGTTGTTGTATGTGTGCGTGGGTTTGAGACAGTGTTGCTGTATGTATGTGTGGGTGGGTGGAGGGGGGTGCTGGCAGGGGAGACAGTGTTGCTGTATGTGTGCGTGGGTGGAAGACAGTGTTGCTGTATGTGTGCGTGGGTGGGAGACAGTGTTGCTGTGTGAGTGGGTGGAAGGGGATGCTGGCAGGGGAGACAGTGTTGCTGTATGTGTGCGTGGGTTTGAGACAGTGTTGCTGTATGTATGTGTGGGTGGGTGGAGGGGGGTGCTGGCAGGGGAGACAGTGTTGCTGTATGTGTGCGTGGGTGGGATACAGTGTTGCTGTATGTGTGGGTGGGTGGAAGGGGGTGCTGGCAGGGGAAACAGTGTTGCTGTATGTGTGCTTGGGTTTGAGACAGTGTTGCTGTATGTGTGGGTGGGTGGAGGGGGGTGCTGGCAGGGAAGACAGTGTTGCTGTATGTGTGCGTGGGTGGGAGACAGTGTTGCCTTGTGGGTGGGTGGAGGGGGTGCTGGCAGGGGAGACAGTGTTGCTGTATGTGTGCGTGGGAGGGAGACAGTGTTGCTGTATGTGTGGGTGGGTGGAAGGAGGTGCTGGCAGGGGAGACAGTGTTGCTCTATGTGTGCGTGGGTGGGAGACAGTGTTGCTGTATGTGGAGGGGGATGCTGGTAGGGAATACAGTGTTGCTGTATGTGTGCGTGGGTTTGAGACAGTGTTGCTGTATGTGTGGGTGGGTGGAGGGGGGTGCTGGCAGGGAGGACAGTGTTGCTGTATGTGTGCGTGGGTGGGAGACAGTGTTGCTGTGTGGGTGGGTGGAGAGGGGTGCTGGCAGGGGAGACAGTGTTGCTGTATGTGTGTGTGGGTGGGAGACAGTGTTGCTGTATGCGTGGGTGGGTGGAGGGGGTTGCTGGCAGGGGACAGTGTTGCTGTATGTGTGCGTGGGTGGGAGACAGTGTTGCTGTATGTGTGAGTGGGTGGAGGGGGGTGCTGGCAGGGGAGACAGTGTTGCTGTATGTGTGCGTGGGTGGAAGGGGGTGCTGGCAGGGGAGACAGTGTTGCTGTATGTGTGCGTGGGTTTGAGACAGTGTTGCTGTATGTATGTGTGGGTGGGTGGAGGGGGGTGCTGGCAGGGGAGACAGTGTTGCTGTATGTGTGCGTGGGTGGGAGACAGTGTTGCTGTGTGAGTGGGTGGAAGGGGATGCTGGCAGGGGAGACAGTGTTGCTGTATGTGTGCGTGGGTTTGAGACAGTGTTGCTGTATGTATGTGTGGGTGGGTGGAGGGGGGTGCTGGCAGGGAAGACAGTGTTGCTGTATGTGTGCGTGGGTGGGATACAGTGTTGCTGTATGTGTGGGTGGGTGGAGAGGGGGTGCTGGCAGGGGAAACAGTGTTGCTGTATGTGTGCTTGGGTTTGAGACAGTGTTGCTGTATGTGTGGGTGGGTGGAGGGGGGTGCTGGCAGGGGAGACAGTGTTGCTGTATGTGTGCGTGGGTGGAAGACAGTGTTGCTGTATGTGTGGGTGGGTGGAGGGGGGTGCTGGCAGGGGAGACAGTGTTGCTGTTTGTGTGCGTGGGTGGGAGACATTGTTGCTATATGTGTGGGTGGGTTGAAGGGGGTGCTGGCAGGGAATACAGTGTTGCTGTATGTGTGCGTGGGTGGGAGACAGTGTTGCTGTATGTGTGGGTGGGTGGAGGGGGGTGCTGGCAGGGGAGACAGTGTTGCTGTATGTGTGCGTGGGTGGGAGACAGTGTTGCTGTATGTGTGGGTGGGTGGAAGGGGGTGCTGGCAGGGAATACAGTGTTGCTGTATGTGTGCGTGGGTGTGAGACAGTGTTGCTGTATGTGTGGGTGGGTGGAGGGGGGTGCTGGCAGGGGAGACAGTGTTGCTGTATGTGTGCGTGCGTGGAAGACAGTGTTGCTGTATGTGTGGTTGGGTGGATGGGGGGTGCTGGCAGGGGAGACAGTGTTGCTGTATGTGTGGGTGGGTGGAGGGGGGTGCTGGCAGGGGAGACAGTGTTGCTGTATGTGTGCGTGCATGGAAGACAGTGTTGCTGTGTGAGTGGGTGGAAGGGGGTGCTGGCAGGGGAGACAATGTTGCTGTATGTGTGCGTTTGTGGGAGGTTGTGTTGCTGTATGTGTGGGTGGGTGGAGGGGGGTGCTGGCAGGGGAGACAGTGTTGCTGTATGTGTGCGTGGGTGGGAGACAGTGTTGCTGTATGTATGTGTGGGTGGGTGGAAGGGGTGCCGGCAGGGGAGACAGTATTGCTGTATGTGTGCGTGGGTGGGAGACAGTATTGCTGTATGTGTGGGTGGGTGGAGGGGGGTGCTGGCAGGGGAGACTGTTGCTGTATGTGTGCGTGGGTGGTAGACATTGTTGCTGTATGTATGTGTGGGTGGGTGGAAGGGGTGCCGGCAGGGGAGACAGTGTTGCTGTATGTGTGCGTGGGTGGGAGACAGTGTTGCTGTATGTGTGGGTGGGTGGAAGGGGGTGCTGGCAGGGGAAACAGTGTTGATGTATGTGTGCTTGGGTTTGAGACAGTGTTGCTGTATGTGTGTGTGGAGGTGGGTGCTGGCAGGGAAGCCAGTGTTGCTGTATGTGTGCGTGGGTGGGAGACAGTGTTGATGTATGTGTGGGTGGGTGGAGGGGGGTGCTGGCAGGGGAGACAGTGTTGCTGTATGTGTGCGTGAGTGGGAGACAGTATTGCTGTATGTGTGGGTAGGTGAAAGGGGGTGCTGGCAGGGGAGACAGTATTGCTGTATGTGTGCGTGGGTTTGAGACAGTGTTGCTGTATGTATGTGTGGGTGGGTGGAGGAGGGTGCTGGCAGGGGAGACAGTGTTGCTGTATGTGTGCGTGCGTGGAAGACAGTGTTGCTGTGTGAGTGGGTGGAAGGGGGTGCTGGCAGGGGAGACAATGTTGCTGTATGTGTGCGTGGGTCGGATACAGTGTTGCTGTATGTGTGGGTGGGTGGAGGGGGGTGCTGGCAGGGAAGACAGTGTTGCTGTATGTGTGCGTAGGTGGGAGACAGTGTTGCTGTATGTGTGGGTGGGTGGAGGGGGGTGCTGGCAGGGGAGACAGTGTTGCTGTATGTGTGCGTGGGTGGGAGACAGTGTTGCTGTGTGAGTGGGTGGAAGGGGATGCTGGCAGGGGAGACAGTGTTGCTGTATGTGTGCGTGGGTTTGAGACAGTGTTGCTGTATGTATGTGTGGGTGGGTGGAGGGGGGTGCTGGCAAGGGAGACAGTGTTGCTGTATGTGTGCGTGGGTGGAAGACAGTGTTGCTGTATGTGTGGGTGGGTGGAGGGGGGTGCTGGCAGGGGAGACAGTGTTGCTGTATGTGTGCGTGGGTGGGAGACAGTGTTGCTGTGTGTGTGGGTGGAGGGGGGTGCTGGCAGGGGAGACAGTGTTGGTGTATGAGTGCGTGGGTGGGAGACAGTGTTGCTGTATGTGTGGGTGGAGGGGGGTGCTGGCAGGGGAGACAGTGTTGCTGTATGTGTGCGTGGGTGGGAGACAGTGTTGCTGTATGTGTGGGTGGGTGGAGGGGGGTGCTGGCAGGGGAGACAGTGTTGCTGTATGTGTGCGTGGGTGGGAGACAGTGTTGCTGTATGTGTGGGTGGGTGGAAGGGGATGCTGGCAGGGGAGACAGTGTTGCTGTATGTGTGCGTGGGATTGAGACAGTGTTGCTGTATGTATGTGTGGGTGGGTGGAGGGGGGTGATGGCAGGGGAGACAGTGTTGCTGTATGTGTGCGTGGAAGACAGTGTTGCTGTATGTGTGGGTGGAGGTGGGTGCTGGCAGGGGAGACAGTGTTGCTGTATGTGTGCGTGGGTGGGAGACAGTGTTGCTGTATGTGTGGGTGGGTGGAAGGGGGTGCTGGCAGGGGAAACAGTGTTGATGTATGTGTGCTTGGGTTTGAGACAGTGTTGCTGTATGTGTGTGTGGAGGTGGGTGCTGGCAGGGAAGCCAGTGTTGCTGTATGTGTGCGTGGGTGGGAGACAGTGTTGCTGTATGTGTGGGTGGGTGGAGGGGGGTGCTGGCAGGGGAGACAGTGTTGCTGTATGTGTGCGTGAGTGGGAGACAGTGTTGCTGTATGTGTGGGTAGGTGAAAGGGGGTGCTGGCAGGGGAGACAGTATTGCTGTATGTGTGCGTGGGTTTGAGACAGTGTTGCTGTATGTATGTGTGGGTGGGTGGAGGGGGGTGCTGGCAGGGGAGACAGTGTTGCTGTATGTGTGCGTGCGTGGAAGACAGTGTTGCTGTGTGAGTGGGTGGAAGGGGGTGCTGGCAGGGGAGACAATGTTGCTGTATGTGTGCGTGGGTGGGATACAGTGTTGCTGTATGTGTGGGTGGGTGGAGGGGGGTGCTGGCAGGGAAGACAGTGTTGCTGTATGTGTGCGTAGGTGGGAGACAGTGTTGCTGTATGTGTGGGTGGGTGGAGGGGGGTGCTGGCAGGGGAGACAGTGTTGCTGTATGTGTGCGTGGGTGGGAGACAGTGTTGCTGTGTGAGTGGGTGGAAGGGGATGCTGGCAGGGGAGACAGTGTTGCTGTATGTGTGCGTGTGTTTGAGACAGTGTTGCTGTATGTATGTGTGGGTGGGTGGAGGGGGGTGCTGGCAAGGGAGACAGTGTTGCTGTATGTGTGCGTGGGTTTGAGACAGTGTTGCTGTATGTATGTGTGGGTGGGTGGAGGGGGGTGCTGGCAGGGGAGACAGTGTTGGTGTATGTGTGCGTGGGTGGGAGACAGTGTTGCTGTATGTGTGGGTGGAGGGGGGGGTCCTGGCAGGGGAGACAGTGTTGCTGTATGTGTGCGTGGGTGGGAGACAGTGTTGCTGTATGTGTGGGTGGGTGGAGGGGAGTGCTGGCAGGGGAGACAATGTTGCTGTATGTGTGGGTGGGTGGAAGACAGTGTTGCTGTATGTGTGGGTGGGTGGAGGGGGGTGCTGGCAGGGGAGACAGTGTTGCTGTATGTGTGCGTGGGTGGGAGACAGTGTTGCTGTATGTGTGGGTGGAGGGGAGTGCTGGCAGGGGAGACAGTGTTGGTGTATGTGTGCGTGGGTGGGAGACAGTGTTGCTGTATGTGTGGGTGGAGGGGGGGTGCTGGCAGGGGAGACAGTGTTCCTGTATGTGTGCGTGGGTGGGAGACAGTGTTGCTGTATGTGTGGGTGGGTGGAAGGGAGTGCTGGCAGGGGAGACAATGTTGCTTTATGTGTGGGTGGGTGGAAGACAGTGTTGCTGTATGTGTGGGTGGGTGGAGGGGGGTGCTGGCAGGGGAGAAAGTGTTGCTGTATGTGTGCGTGGGTGGGAGACAGTGTTGCTGTATGTGTGGGTGGGTGGAGGGGGGTGCTGGCAGGGGAGACAGTGTTGGTGTATGTGTGCGTGGGTGGGAGACAGTGTTGCTGTATGTGTGGGTGGAGGGGGGGGTCCTGGCAGGGGAGACAGTGTTGCTGTATGTGTGCGTGGGTGGGAGACAGTGTTGCTGTATGTGTGGGTGGGTGTAGGGGGGTGCTGGCAGGGGAGACAGTGTTGCCGTATGTGTGCGTGGGTGGGAGACAGTGTTGCTGTATGTGTGGGTGGGTGGAGGTGGGTGCTGGCAGGGAAGACAGTGTTGCTGTATGTGTGCGTGGGTAAGAGACAGTGTTGCTGTATGTGTGGGTGGGTGGAGGGGGGTGCTGGCAGGGGAGACAGTGTTGCTGTATGTGTGCGTGGGTTTGAGACAGTGTTGCTGTATGTGTGGGTGGGTGTAGGGGGTGCTGGCAGGGGAGACAGTGTTGCAGTATATGTGCGTGGGTGGGAGACAGTGTTGCTGTATGTGTGGGTGGGTGGAAGTGGGTGCTGGCAGGGAAGACAGTGTTGCTGTATGTGTGCGTGGGTGGGAGACAGTGTTGCTGTATGTGTGGGTGGGTGGAGGTGCTGGCATAGGAGACAGTGTTGCTGTATGTGTGCGTGGATGGGAGACAGTGTTGCTGTGTGAGTGGATGGAAGGGGATGCTGGCAGGGGAGACAGTGTTGCTGTATGTGTGCGTGTGTTTGAGACAGAGTTGCTGTATGTGTGGGTGGGTGGAGGGGGGTGCTGGCAGGGGAGACAGGGTTGCTGTTTGTGTGCGTGGGTGGGAGACAGTGTTGCTGTATGTGTGGGTGGGTGGAAGGGGGTGCTGGCAGGGGAAACAGTGTTGCTGTATGTGTGCTTGGGTTTGAGACAGTGTTGCTGTATGTGTGGGTGGGTGGAGGGGGGTGCTGGCAGGGGAGACAGTGTTGCTGTATGTGTGCGTGTGTTTGAGACAGAGTTGCTGTATGTGTGGGTGGGTGGAGGGGGGTGCTGGCAGGGGAGACAGTGTTGCTGTATGTGTGCGTGGGTGGAAGACAGTGTTGCTGTATGTGTGCGTGGGTGGGAGACAGTGTTGCTGTGTGAGTGGGTGGAAGGGGATGCTGGCAGGGGAGACAGTGTTGCTGTATGTGTGCGTGTGTTTGAGACAGTGTTGCTGTATGTGTGGGTGGGTGGAGGGGGGTGCTGGCAGGGGAGACAGTGTTGCTGTTTGTGTGCGTGGGTGGGAGACAGTGTTGCTGTATGTGTGGGTGGGTGGAAGGGGATGCTGGCAGGGGAGACAGTGTTGCTGTATGTGTGCGTGGGTGGAAGACAGTGTTGCTGTAAGTGTGGTTGGGTGGATGGGGGTGCTGGCAGGGGAGACAGTGTTGCTGTATGTGTGGGTGGGTGGAAGGGGATGCTGGCAGGGGAGACTGTGTTGCTGTATGTGTGGGTGGGTGGAGGGGGGTGCTGGCAGGGGAGACAGTGCTGCTGTATGTGTGCGTGGGTGGGAGACAGTGTTACTGTATGTGTGGGTGGGTTGAAGGGGGTGCTGGCAGGGAATACAGTGTTGCTGTATGTGTGCGTGGGTGGGAGACAGTGTTGCTGTATGTGTGGGTGGGTGGAGGGGGGTGCTGGCAGAGGGGACAGTGTTGCTGTATGTGTGCGTGAGTGGGAGACAGTGTTGCTGTATGTGTGGGTAGGTGAAAGGGGGTGCTGGCAGGGGAGACAGTGTTGCTGTATGTGTGCGTGGGTTTGAGACAGTGTTGCTGTATGTATGTGTGGGTGGGTGGAGGGGGGTGCTGGCAGGGGAGACAGTGTTGCTGTATGTGTGCGTGGGTGGGAGACAGTGTTGCTGTGTGAGTGGGTGGAAGGGGGTGCTGGCAGGGGAGACAATGTTGCTGTATGTGTGCGTGGGTGGGAGGTTGTGTTGCTGTATGTGTGGGTGGGTGGAGGGGGGTGCTGGCAGGGGAGACAGTGTTGCTGTATGTGTGCGTGGGTAGGAGACAGTGTTGCTGTATGTATGTGTGGGTGGGTGGAGGGGGTGCTGGCAGGGGAGACAGTATTGCTGTATGTGTGCGTGGGTGGGAGACAGTGTTGCTGTATGTGTGGGTGGGTGGAGGGGGGTGCTGGCAGGGGAGACTGTTGCTGTATGTGTGCGTGGGTGGTAGACATTGTTGCTGTATGCGTGGGTGGGTGGAGGGGGGTGCTGGCAGGGGAGACAGTTTTGCTCTATGTGTGCGTGGGTGGGAGACAGTGTTGCTGTATGGGTGGGTGGAGGGGGGTGCTGGCAGGGGAGACAGTGTTGGTGTATGAATGCGTGGGTGGGAGACAGTGTTGCTGTATGTGTGGGTGGAGGGGGGTGCTGGCAGGGGAGACAGTGTTGCTGTATGTGTGCGTGGGTGGGAGACAGTGTTGCTGTATGTGTGGGTGGGTGGAGGGGGGTGCTGGCAGGGGAGACAGTGTTGTTGTATGTGTGCGTGGGTGGAAGACAGTGTTGCTGTATGTGTGGGTGAAGGTGGGTGCTGGCAGGGGAGACAGTGTTGCTGTAAGTGTGCGTGGGTGGGAGACCGTGTTGCTGTATGTGTGGGTGGGTGGAAGGGGGTGCTGGCAGGGGAAACAGTGTTGCTGTATGTGTGCGTGGGTTTGAGACAGTGTTGCTGTATGTGTGGGTGGGTGGAGGGGGGTGCTGGCAGGGGAGACAGTGTTGCTGTATGTGTGCATGGGGGGGAGACAGTGTTGCTGTATGTGTGGGTGGGTGGAGGGGGGTGCTGGCAGGGGAGACAGTGTTGCTGTATGTGTGCGTGGGTGGGAGACAGTGTTGCTGTATGTGTGGGTGGGTGGAAGGGGATGCTGTCAGGGGAGACAGTGTTGCTGTATGTGTGCGTGGGATTGAGACAGTGTTGCTGTATGTATGTGTGGGTGGAGGGGGGTGCTGGCAGAGGAGACAGTGTTGCTGTATGTGTGCGTGGGTGGAAGACAGTGTTGCTATATGTGTGGTTGGGTGGATGGGGGGTGCTGGCAGGGGAGACAGTGTTGCTGTATGTGTGCGTGGGTGGGAGACAGTGTTGCTGTATGTGTGGGTGGGTGGAGGGGGGTGCTGGCAGGGGAGACAGTGTTGCTGTATGTGTGCGTGGGTGGGAGACAGTGTTGCTGTATGTGTGGGTGGGTTGAAGGGGGTGCTGGCAGGGAATACAGTGTTGCTGTATGTGTGCGTGGGTGGGAGACAGTGTTGCTGTATGTGTGGGTGGGTGGAGGGGGGTGCTGGCAGGGGAGACAGTGTTGCTGTATGTGTGCGTGGGTGGGAGACAGTGTTGCTGTATGTGTGGGTGGGTGGAGGGGGGTGCTGGCAGGGGAGACAGTGTTGGTGTATGTGTGCGTGGGTGGGAGACAGTGTTGCTGTATGTGTGGGTGGAGGGGGGGGTCCTGGCAGGGGAGACAGTGTTGCTGTATGTGTGCGTGGGTGGGAGACAGTGTTGCTGTATGTGTGGGTGGGTGTAGGGGGGTGCTGGCAGGGGAGACAGTGTTGCCGTATGTGTGCGTGGGTGGGAGACAGTGTTGCTGTATGTGTGGGTGGGTGGAGGTGGGTGCTGGCAGGGAAGACAGTGTTGCTGTATGTGTGCGTGGGTAAGAGACAGTGTTGCTGTATGTGTGGGTGGGTGGAGGGGGGTGCTGGCAGGGGAGACAGTGTTGCTGTATGTGTGCGTGGGTTTGAGACAGTGTTGCTGTATGTGTGGGTGGGTGTAGGGGGTGCTGGCAGGGGAGACAGTGTTGCAGTATATGTGCGTGGGTGGGAGACAGTGTTGCTGTATGTGTGGGTGGGTGGAAGTGGGTGCTGGCAGGGAAGACAGTGTTGCTGTATGTGTGCGTGGGTGGGAGACAGTGTTGCTGTATGTGTGGGTGGGTGGAGGTGCTGGCATAGGAGACAGTGTTGCTGTATGTGTGCGTGGATGGGAGACAGTGTTGCTGTGTGAGTGGATGGAAGGGGATGCTGGCAGGGGAGACAGTGTTGCTGTATGTGTGCGTGTGTTTGAGACAGAGTTGCTGTATGTGTGGGTGGGTGGAGGGGGGTGCTGGCAGGGGAGACAGGGTTGCTGTTTGTGTGCGTGGGTGGGAGACAGTGTTGCTGTATGTGTGGGTGGGTGGAAGGGGGTGCTGGCAGGGGAAACAGTGTTGCTGTATGTG
Source organism: Pseudophryne corroboree (assembly GCF_028390025.1). NCBI lineage: Eukaryota > Metazoa > Chordata > Amphibia > Anura > Myobatrachidae > Pseudophryne > Pseudophryne corroboree. The sequence goes on from NC_086450.1 coordinate 255,141,308, forward strand.
TGCTTGGGTTTGAGACAGTGTTGCTGTATGTGTGGGTGGGTGGAGGGGGGTGCTGGCAGGGGAGACAGTGTTGCTGTATGTGTGCGTGTGTTTGAGACAGAGTTGCTGTATGTGTGGGTGGGTGGAGGGGGGTGCTGGCAGGGGAGACAGTGTTGCTGTATGTGTGCGTGGGTGGAAGACAGTGTTGCTGTATGTGTGCGTGGGTGGGAGACAGTGTTGCTGTGTGAGTGGGTGGAAGGGGATGCTGGCAGGGGAGACAGTGTTGCTGTATGTGTGCGTGTGTTTGAGACAGTGTTGCTGTATGTGTGGGTGGGTGGAGGGGGGTGCTGGCAGGGGAGACAGTGTTGCTGTTTGTGTGCGTGGGTGGGAGACAGTGTTGCTGTATGTGTGGGTGGGTGGAAGGGGGTGCTGGCAGGGGAAACAGTGTTGCTGTATGTGTGCTTGGGTTTGAGACAGTGTTGCTGTATGTGTGGGTGGGTGGAGGGGGGTGCTGGCAGGGGAGACAGTGTTGCTGTATGTGTGCATGGGTGGGAGACAGTGTTGCTGTATGTGTGGGTGGGTGGAGGGGGGTGCTGGCAGGGGAGACAGTGTTGCTGTATGTGTGCGTGGGTGGGAGACAGTGTTGCTGTATGTGTGGGTGGGTGGAAGGGGATGCTGGCAGGGGAGACAGTGTTGCTGTATGTGTGCGTGGGTGGAAGACAGTGTTGCTGTAAGTGTGGTTGGGTGGATGGGGGTGCTGGCAGGGGAGACAGTGTTGCTGTATGTGTGGGTGGGTGGAAGGGGATGCTGGCAGGGGAGACAGTGTTGCTGTATGTGTGGGTGGGTGGAGGGGGGTGCTGGCAGGGGAGACAGTGTTGCTGTATGTGTGCGTGGGTGGGAGACAGTGTTACTGTATGTGTGGGTGGGTTGAAGGGGGTGCTGGCAGGGAATACAGTGTTGCTGTATGTGTGCGTGGGTGGGAGACAGTGTTGCTGTATGTGTGGGTGGGTGGAGGGGGGTGCTGGCAGAGGGGACAGTGTTGCTGTATGTGTGCGTGAGTGGGAGACAGTGTTGCTGTATGTGTGGGTAGGTGAAAGGGGGTGCTGGCAGGGGAGACAGTGTTGCTGTATGTGTGCGTGGGTTTGAGACAGTGTTGCTGTATGTATGTGTGGGTGGGTGGAGGGGGGTGCTGGCAGGGGAGACAGTGTTGCTGTATGTGTGCGTGGGTGGGAGACAGTGTTGCTGTGTGAGTGGGTGGAAGGGGGTGCTGGCAGGGGAGACAATGTTGCTGTATGTGTGCGTGGGTGGGAGGTTGTGTTGCTGTATGTGTGGGTGGGTGGAGGGGGGTGCTGGCAGGGGAGACAGTGTTGCTGTATGTGTGCGTGGGTAGGAGACAGTGTTGCTGTATGTATGTGTGGGTGGGTGGAGGGGGTGCTGGCAGGGGAGACAGTATTGCTGTATGTGTGCGTGGGTGGGAGACAGTGTTGCTGTATGTGTGGGTGGGTGGAGGGGGGTGCTGGCAGGGGAGACTGTTGCTGTATGTGTGCGTGGGTGGTAGACATTGTTGCTGTATGCGTGGGTGGGTGGAGGGGGGTGCTGGCAGGGGAGACAGTTTTGCTCTATGTGTGCGTGGGTGGGAGACAGTGTTGCTGTATGGGTGGGTGGAGGGGGGTGCTGGCAGGGGAGACAGTGTTGGTGTATGAATGCGTGGGTGGGAGACAGTGTTGCTGTATGTGTGGGTGGAGGGGGGTGCTGGCAGGGGAGACAGTGTTGCTGTATGTGTGCGTGGGTGGGAGACAGTGTTGCTGTATGTGTGGGTGGGTGGAGGGGGGTGCTGGCAGGGGAGACAGTGTTGCTGTATGTGTGCGTGGGTGGAAGACAGTGTTGCTGTATGTGTGGGTGAAGGTGGGTGCTGGCAGGGGAGACAGTGTTGCTGTATGTGTGCGTGGGTGGGAGACCGTGTTGCTGTATGTGTGGGTGGGTGGAAGGGGGTGCTGGCAGGGGAAACAGTGTTGCTGTATGTGTGCGTGGGTTTGAGACAGTGTTGCTGTATGTGTGGGTGGGTGGAGGGGGGTGCTGGCAGGGGAGACAGTGTTGCTGTATGTGTGCATGGGGGGGAGACAGTGTTGCTGTATGTGTGGGTGGGTTGAGGGGGGTGCTGGCAGGGGAGACAGTGTTGCTGTATGTGTGCGTGGGTGGGAGACAGTGTTGCTGTATGTGTGGGTGGGTGGAAGGGGATGCTGTCAGGGGAGACAGTGTTGCTGTATGTGTGCGTGGGATTGAGACAGTGTTGCTGTATGTATGTGTGGGTGGAGGGGGGTGCTGGCAGAGGAGACAGTGTTGCTGTATGTGTGCGTGGGTGGAAGACAGTGTTGCTATATGTGTGGTTGGGTGGATGGGGGGTGCTGGCAGGGGAGACAGTGTTGCTGTATGTGTGCGTGGGTGGGAGACAGTGTTGCTGTATGTGTGGGTGGGTGGAGGGGGGTGCTGGCAGGGGAGACAGTGTTGCTGTATGTGTGCGTGGGTGGGAGACAGTGTTGCTGTATGTGTGGGTGGGTTGAAGGGGGTGCTGGCAGGGAATACAGTGTTGCTGTATGTGTGCGTGGGTGGGAGACAGTGTTGCTGTATGTGTGGGTGGGTGGAGGGGGTGCTGGCAGGGTAGACAGTGTTGCTGTATGTGTGCGTGGGTGGGAGACAGTGTTGCTGTATGTGTGGGTGGGTGGAAGGGGATGCTGGCAGGGGAGACAGTGTTGCTGTATGTGTGCGTGGGTTTAAGACAGTGTTGCTGTATGTATGTGTGGGTGGGTGTAGGGGGTGCTGGCAGGGGAGACAGTGTTGTAGTATATGTGCGTGGGTGGGAGACAGTGTTGATGTATGTGTGGGTGGGTGGAGGTGGGTGCTGGCAGGGAAGACAGTGTTGCTGTATGTGTGCGTGGGTGGGAGACAGTGTTGCTGTATGTGTGGGTGGGTGGAAGGGGGTGCTGGCAGGGGAGACAGTGTTGCTGTATGTGTGCGTGGGTGGGAGACAGTGTTGCTGTGTGAGTGGGTGGAAGGGGATGCTGGCAGGGGAGACAGTGTTGCTCTATGTGTGCAGGGGTTTGAGACAGTGTTGCTGTATGTATGTGTGGGTGGGTGGAGGAAGGTGCTGGCAGGGGAGACAGGGTTGCTGTATGTGTGCGTGGGTGGAAGACAGTGTTGCTGTATGTGTGGGTGGGTGAAGGTGGGTGCTGGCAGGAGAGACAGTGTTGCTGTATGTGTGCGTGGGTGGGAGACCGTGTTGCTGTATGTGTGGGTGGGTGGAAGGGGGTGCTGGCAGGGGAAACAGTGTTGCTGTATGTGTGCGTGGGTTTGAGACAGTGTTGCTGTATGTGTGGGTGGGTGGAGGGGGGTGCTGGCAGGGGAGACAGTGTTGCTGTATGTGTGCATGGGTGGGAGACAGTGTTGCTGTATGTGTGGGTGGGTGGAGGGGGGTGCTGGCAGGGGAGACAGTGTTGCTGTATGTGCGCGTAGGTGGGAGACAGTGTTGCTGTATGTGTGGGTGGGTGGAAGGGGATGCTGGCAGGGGAGACAGTGTTGCTGTATGTGTGCGTGGGATTGAGACAGTGTTGCTGTATGTATGTGTGGGTGGAGGGGGGTGCTGGCAGGGGAGACAGTGTTGCTGTATGTGTGCGTGGGTGGAAGGGGGTGCTGGCAGGGGAGACAGTGTTGCTCTATGTGTGCGTGGGTTTGAGACAGTGTTGCTGTATGTGTGGGTGGGTGGAGGAGGGTACTGGCAGGGGAGACAGTGTTGCTGTATGTGTGCGTGGGTGGGAGACAGTGTTGCTGTATGTGTTGGTGGGTGGAAGGGGATGCTGGCAGGGGAGACAGTGTTGCTGTATGTGTGCGTGGGTGGGAGACAGTGTTGCTGTATGTGTTGGTGGGTGGAAGGGGATGCTGGCAGGGGAGACAGTGTTGCTGTATGTGTGGGTGGGTGGAAGGGGGTGCTGGCAGGGGAGACAGTGTTGCTCTATGTGTGCGTGGGTTTGAGACAGTGTTGCTGTATGTGTGGGTGGGTGGAGGAGGGTACTGGCAGGGGAGACAGTGTTGCTGTATGTGTGCGTGGGTGGGAGACAGTGTTGCTGTATGTGTTGGTGGGTGGAAGGGGATGCTGGCAGGGGAGACAGTGTTGCTGTATGTGTGCGTGGGTGGGAGACAGTGTTGCTGTATGTGTGGGTGGGTGGAGGGGGGTGCTGGCAAAGGAGACAGTGTTGCTGTATGTGTGGGTGGGTGGAAGGGGCTGCTGGCAGGGGAGACAGTGTTGCTGTATGTGTGCGTGGGTGGGAGACAGTGTTGCTGTATGTGTGGGTGGGTGGAGGGGGGTGCTGGCAGGGGAGACAGTGTTGCTGTATGTGTGCGTGGGTGGGAGACAGTATTGCTGTATGTGTGGGTGGGTGGAAGGGGGTGCTGGCAGGGGAAACAGTGTTGCTGTATGTGTGCGTGGATTTGAGACAGTGTTGCTGTATGTGTGGGTGGGTGGAAGGGGGTGCTGGCAGGGGAAACAGTGTTGCTGTATGTGTGCGTGGGTGGGAGACAGTGTTGCTGTATGTGTGGGTGGGTGGAGGGGGGTGCTGGCAGGGGAGACAGTGTTGCTGTATGTGTGCGTGGGTGGGAGACAGTGTTGCTGTATGTGTGGGTGGGTGGAGGGGGGTGCTCGCAGGGGAGACAGTGTTGCTGTATGTGTGCGTGGGTGGGAGACAGTGTTGCTGTATGTGTGGGTGGAAGGGGGTGCTGGCAGGGGAGACAGTGTTGCTCTATGTGTGCGTGGGTTTGAGACAGTGTTGCTGTATGTGTGGGTGGGTGGAGGGGGGTGCTCGCAGGGAAGACAGTGTTGCTGTATGTGTGCGTGGATGGGAGACAGTGTTGCTGTATGGGTGGGTGGAGGGGGGTGCTGGCAGAGGAGACAGTGTTGCTGTATGTGTGGGTGGGTGGAAGGGGGTGCTGGCAGGGGAGACAGTGTTGCTGTATGTGTGCGTGGGTTTGAGACAGTGTTGCTGTATGTGTGGGTGAGGGGAGGGGGGTGCTGGCAGGGGAGACAGCGTTGGTGTATGTGTGGGTGGGTGGAAGGGGGTGCTGGCAGGGGAAACAGTGTTGCTGTATGTGTGCGTGGGTGGGAGACAGTGCTGCTGTATGTGTGGGTGGGTGGAGGGGGGTGCTGGCAGGGGAGACAGTGTTGCTGTATGTGTGCGTGGATGGGAGACAGTATTGCTGTATGTGTGGGTGGGTGGAAGGGGGTGCTGGCAGGGGAAACAGTGTTGCTGTATGTGTGCGTGGATTTGAGACAGTGTTGCTGTATGTGTGGGTGGGTGGAAGGGGGTGCTGGCAGGGGAAACAGTGTTGCTGTATGTGTGCGTGGGTGGGAGACAGTGTTGCTGTATGTGTGGGTGGGTGGAGGGGGGTGCTGGCAGGGGAGACAGTGTTGCTGTATGTGTGCGTGGGTGGGAGACAGTGTTGCTGTATGTGTGGGTGGGTGGAGGGGGGTGCTCGCAGGGGAGACAGTGTTGCTGTATGTGTGCGTGGGTGGGAGACAGTGTTGCTGTATGTGTGGGTGGAAGGGGGTGCTGGCAGGGGAGACAGTGTTGCTCTATGTGTGCGTGGGTTTGAGACAGTGTTGCTGTATGTGTGGGTGGGTGGAGGGGGGTGCTCGCAGGGAAGACAGTGTTGCTGTATGTGTGCGTGGATGGGAGACAGTGTTGCTGTATGGGTGGGTGGAGGGGGGTGCTGGCAGAGGAGACAGTGTTGCTGTATGTGTGGGTGGGTGGAAGGGGGTGCTGGCAGGGGAGACAGTGTTGCTGTATGTGTGCGTGGGTTTGAGACAGTGTTGCTGTATGTGTGGGTGAGGGGAGGGGGGTGCTGGCAGGGGAGACAGTGTTGGTGTATGTGTGGGTGGGTGGAAGGGGGTGCTGGCAGGGGAAACAGTGTTGCTGTATGTGTGCGTGGGTGGGAGACAGTGCTGCTGTATGTGTGGGTGGGTGGGTGGAGGGGGGTGCTGGCAGGGGAGACAGTGTTGCTGTATGTGTGCGTGGGTGGGAGACAGTGTTGCTGTATGTGTGGGTGGGTGGAGGGGGGTGCTCGCTGGGGAGACAGTGTTGCTGTATGTGTGCATGGGTGGGAGACAGTGTTGCTGTATGTGTGGGTGGGTGGAAGGGGGTGCTGGCAGGGGAGACAGTGTTGCTCTGTGTGTGCGTGGGTTTGAGACAGTGTTGCTGTATTTTGGGTGGGTGGAGGGGGGTGCTCGCAGGGAAGACAGTGTTGCTGTATGTGTGCGTGGATGGGAGACAGTGTTGCTGTATGGGTGGGTGGAGGGGGGTGCTGGCAGGGGAGACAGTGTTGCTGTATGTGTGGGTGGGTGGAAGGGGGTGCTGGCAGGGGAGACAGTGTTGCTGTATGTGTGCGTGGGTTTGAGACAGTGTTGCTGTATGTGTGGGTGGGTGGAGGGGGGTGCTGGCAGGGGAGACAGTGTTGCTGTATGTGTGGGTGGGTTGAAGGGGGTGCTGGCAGGGAATACAGTGTTGCTATATGTGTGCGTGGGTTTGAGACAGTGTTGCTGTATGTGTGGGTGAGGGGAGGGGGGTGCTGGCAGGGGAGACAGTGTTGGTGTATGTGTGGGTGGGTTGAAGGGGGTGCTGGCAGGGAATACAGTGTTGCTATATGTGTGCGTGGGTTTGAGACAGTGTTGCTGTATATGTGGGTGGGTGGAGGGGGGTGCTGGCAGGGGAGACAGTGTTGCTGTATGTGTGCGTGGGTGGGAGACAGTGTTGCTGTATGTGTGGTTGGGTGGAGGGGGGTGCTGGCAGGGGAGACAGTGTTGCTGTATGTGTGCGTGGGTGGGAGACAGTGTTGCTGTGTGAGTGGGTGGAAGGGGGTGCTGGCAGGGGAGACAATGTTTCTGTATGTGTGCGTGGGTGGGAGGTTGTGTTGCTGTATGTGTGGGTGGGTGGAGGGGGGTGCTGGCAGGGGAGACAGTGTTGCTGTATGTGTGCGTGGGTAGGAGACAGTGTTGCTGTATGTATGTGTGGGTGGGTGGAGGGGGTGCTGGCAGGGGAGACAGTATTGCTGTATGTGTGCGTGGGTGGGAGACAGTGTTGCTGTATGTGTGGGTGGGTGGAGGGGGGTGCTGGCAGGGGAGACTGTTGCTGTATGTGTGCGTGGGTGGTAGACATTGTTGCTGTATGCGTGGGTGGGTGGAGGGGGGTGCTGGCAGGGGAGACAGTTTTGCTCTATGTGTGCGTGGGTGGGAGACAGTGTTGCTGTATGGGTGGGTGGAGGGGGGTGCTGGCAGGGGAGACAGTGTTGGTGTATGAATGCGTGGGTGGGAGACAGTGTTGCTGTATGTGTGGGTGGAGGGGGGTGCTGGCAGGGGAGACAGTGTTGCTGTATGTGTGCGTGGGTGGGAGACAGTGTTGCTGTATGTGTGGGTGGGTGGAGGGGGGTGCTGGCAGGGGAGACAGTGTTGCTGTATGTGTGCGTGGGTGGAAGACAGTGTTGCTGTATGTGTGGGTGAAGGTGGGTGCTGGCAGGGGAGACAGTGTTGCTGTATGTGTGCGTGGGTGGGAGACCGTGTTGCTGTATGTGTGGGTGGGTGGAAGGGGGTGCTGGCAGGGGAAACAGTGTTGCTGTATGTGTGCGTGGGTTTGAGACAGTGTTGCTGTATGTGTGGGTGGGTGGAGGGGGGTGCTGGCAGGGGAGACAGTGTTGCTGTATGTGTGCATGGGGGGAGACAGTGTTGCTGTATGTGTGGGTGGGTGGAGGGGGGTGCTGGCAGGGGAGACAGTGTTGCTGTATGTGTGCGTGGGTGGGAGACAGTGTTGCTGTATGTGTGGGTGGGTGGAAGGGGATGCTGTCAGGGGAGACAGTGTTGCTGTATGTGTGCGTGGGATTGAGACAGTGTTGCTGTATGTATGTGTGGGTGGAGGGGGGTGCTGGCAGAGGAGACAGTGTTGCTGTATGTGTGCGTGGGTGGAAGACAGTGTTGCTATATGTGTGGTTGGGTGGATGGGGGGTGCTGGCAGGGGAGACAGTGTTGCTGTATGTGTGCGTGGGTGGGAGACAGTGTTGCTGTATGTGTGGGTGGGTGGAGGGGGGTGCTGGCAGGGGAGACAGTGTTGCTGTATGTGTGCGTGGGTGGGAGACAGTGTTGCTGTATGTGTGGGTGGGTTGAAGGGGGTGCTGGCAGGGAATACAGTGTTGCTGTATGTGTGCGTGGGTGGGAGACAGTGTTGCTGTATGTGTGGGTGGGTGGAGGGGGTGCTGGCAGGGTAGACAGTGTTGCTGTATGTGTGCGTGGGTGGGAGACAGTGTTGCTGTATGTGTGGGTGGGTGGAAGGGGATGCTGGCAGGGGAGACAGTGTTGCTGTATGTGTGCGTGGGTTTAAGACAGTGTTGCTGTATGTATGTGTGGGTGGGTGTAGGGGGTGCTGGCAGGGGAGACAGTGTTGTAGTATATGTGCGTGGGTGGGAGACAGTGTTGATGTATGTGTGGGTGGGTGGAGGTGGGTGCTGGCAGGGAAGACAGTGTTGCTGTATGTGTGCGTGGGTGGGAGACAGTGTTGCTGTATGTGTGGGTGGGTGGAAGGGGGTGCTGGCAGGGGAGACAGTGTTGCTGTATGTGTGCGTGGGTGGGAGACAGTGTTGCTGTGTGAGTGGGTGGAAGGGGATGCTGGCAGGGGAGACAGTGTTGCTCTATGTGTGCAGGGGTTTGAGACAGTGTTGCTGTATGTATGTGTGGGTGGGTGGAGGAAGGTGCTGGCAGGGGAGACAGGGTTGCTGTATGTGTGCGTGGGTGGAAGACAGTGTTGCTGTATGTGTGGGTGGGTGAAGGTGGGTGCTGGCAGGAGAGACAGTGTTGCTGTATGTGTGCGTGGGTGGGAGACCGTGTTGCTGTATGTGTGGGTGGGTGGAAGGGGGTGCTGGCAGGGGAAACAGTGTTGCTGTATGTGTGCGTGGGTTTGAGACAGTGTTGCTGTATGTGTGGGTGGGTGGAGGGGGGGTGCTGGCAGGGGAGACAGTGTTGCTGTATGTGTGCATGGGTGGGAGACAGTGTTGCTGTATGTGTGGGTGGGTGGAGGGGGGTGCTGGCAGGGGAGACAGTGTTGCTGTATGTGCGCGTGGGTGGGAGACAGTGTTGCTGTATGTGTGGGTGGGTGGAAGGGGATGCTGGCAGGGGAGACAGTGTTGCTGTATGTGTGCGTGGGATTGAGACAGTGTTGCTGTATGTATGTGTGGGTGGAGGGGGGTGCTGGCAGGGGAGACAGTGTTGCTGTATGTGTGCGTGGGTGGAAGACAGTGTTGCTGTATGTGTGGTTGGGTGGATGGGGGGTGCTGGCAGGGGAGACAGTGTTGCTGTATGTGTGGGTGGGTGGAGGGGGGTGCTGGCAGGGGAGACAGTGTTGCTGTATGTGTGCGTGGGTGGGAGACAGTGTTGCTGTATGTGTGGGTGGGTTGAAGGGGGTGCTGACAGGGAATACAGTGTTGCTGTATGTGTGCGTGGGTGGGAGACAGTGTTGCTGTATATGTGGGTGGGTGGAGGGAGGTGCTGGCAGGGGAGACAGTGTTGCTGTATGTGTGCGTGGGTGGGAGACAGTGTTGCTGTATGTGTGGGTAGGTGAAAGGGGGTGCTGGCAGGGGAGATAGTGTTGCTGTATGTGTGCGTGGGTTTGAGACAGTGTTGCTGTATGTATGTGTGGGCAGGTGGAGGGGGGTGCTGGCAGGGGAGACAGTGTTGCTGAATGTGTGCGTGGGTGGGAGACAGTGTTGCTGTGTGAGAGGGTGGAAGGGGGTGCTGGCAGGGGAGACAATGATGCTGTATGTGTGCGTGGGTGGGAGGTTGTGTTGCTGTATGTGTGGGTGGGTGGAGGGGGGTGCTGGCAGGGGAGACAGTGTTGCTGTATGTGTGCGTGGGTTTGAGACAGTGTTGCTGTATGTATGTGTGGGTAAGTGGGTGGAGGGGGGTGCTGGCAGGGGAGACAGTGTTGATGTATGTGTGTGTGGGTGGGAGACAGTGTTGCTGTATGTGTGGGTGGAGGGGGTGCTGGCAGGTGAGACAGTGTTGGTGTATGAGTGCGTGGGTGGGAGACAGTGTTGCTGTATGTGTGGGTGGGTGGAGGGGGGTGCTGGCAGGGGAGACAGTATTGCTGTATGTGTGCGTGGGTGGGAGACAGTGTTGCTGTATGTGTGGGTGGGTGGAGGGGGGTGCTGGCAAAGGAGACAGTGTTGCTGTATGTGTGGGTGGGTGGAAGGGGGTGCTGGCAGGGGAGACAGTGTTGCTCTATGTGTGCGTGGGTTTGAGACAGTGTTGCTGTATGTGTGGGTGGGTGGAGGAGGGTACTGGCAGGGGAGACAGTGTTGCTGTATGTGTGCGTGGGAGACAGTGTTGCTGTATGTGTTGGTGGGTGGAAGGGGATGCTGGCAGGGGAGACAGTGTTGCTTTATGTGTGCGTGGGTGGGAGACAGTGTTGCTGTATGTGTGGGTGGGTGGAGGGGGGTGCTGGCAAAGGAGACAGTGTTGCTGTATGTGTGGGTGGGTGGAAGGGGGTGCTGGCAGGGGAGACAGTGTTGCTCTATGTGTGCGTGGGTTTGAGACAGTGTTGCTGTATGTGGGGGTGGGTGGAGGAGGGTACTGGCAGGGGAGACAGTGTTGCTGTATGTGTGCGTGGGTGGGAGACAGTGTTGCTGTATGTGTTGGTGGGTGGAAGGGGATGCTGGCAGGGGAGACAGTGTTGCTGTATGTGTTGGTGGGTGGAAGGGGATGCTGGCAGGGGAGACAGTGTTGCTGTATGTGTGCGTGGGTGGGAGACAGTGTTGCTGTATGTGTGGGTGGGTGGAGGGGGGTGCTGGCAAAGGAGACAGTGTTGCTGTATGTGTGGGTGGGTGGAAGGGGCTGCTGGCAGGGGAGACAGTGTTGCTGTATGTGTGCGTGGGTGGGAAACAGTGTTGCTGTATGTGTGGGTGGGTGGAGGGGGGTGCTGGCAGGGGAGACAGTGTTGCTGTATGTGTGCGTGGGTGGGAGACAGTATTGCTGTATGTGTGGGTGGGTGGAAGGGGGTGCTGGCAGGGGAAACAGTGTTGCTGTATGTGTGCGTGGATTTGAGACAGTGTTGCTGTATGTGTGGGTGGGTGGAAGGGGGTGCTGGCAGGGGAAACAGTGTTGCTGTATGTGTGCGTGGGTGGGAGACAGTGTTGCTGTATGTGTGGGTGGGTGGAGGGGGGTGCTGGCAGGGGAGACAGTGTTGCTGTATGTGTGCGTGGGTGGGAGACAGTGTTGCTGTATGTGTGGGTGGAGGGGGGGTGCTCGCAGGGGAGACAGTGTTGCTGTATGTGTGCGTGGGTGGGAGACAGTGTTGCTGTATGTGTGGGTGGAAGGGGGTGCTGGCAGGGGAGACAGTGTTGCTCTATGTGTGCGTGGGTTTGAGACAGTGTTGCTGTATGTGTGGGTGGGTGGAGGGGGGTGCTCGCAGGGAAGACAGTGTTGCTGTATGTGTGCGTGGATGGGAGACAGTGTTGCTGTATGGGTGGGTGGAGGGGGGTGCTGGCAGAGGAGACAGTGTTGCTGTATGTGTGGGTGGGTGGAAGGGGGTGCTGGCAGGGGAGACAGTGTTGCTGTATGTGTGCGTGGGTTTGAGACAGTGTTGCTGTATGTGTGGGTGAGGGGAGGGGGGGTGCTGGCAGGGGAGACAGTGTTGGTGTATGTGTGGGTGGGTGGAAGGGGGTGCTGGCAGGGGAAACAGTGTTGCTGTATGTGTGCGTGGGTGGGAGACAGTGCTGCTGTATGTGTGGGTGGGTGGAGGGGGGTGCTGGCAGGGGAGACAGTGTTGCTGTATGTGTGCGTGGGTGGGAGACAGTATTGCTGTATGTGTGGGTGGGTGGAAGGGGGTGCTGGCAGGGGAAACAGTGTTGCTGTATGTGTGCGTGGATTTGAGACAGTGTTGCTGTATGTGTGGGTGGGTGGAAGGGGGTGCTGGCAGGGGAAACAGTGTTGCTGTATGTGTGCGTGGGTGGGAGACAGTGTTGCTGTATGTGTGGGTGGGTGGAGGGGGGTGCTGGCAGGGGAGACAGTGTTGCTGTATGTGTGCGTGGGTGGGAGACAGTGTTGCTGTATGTGTGGGTGGGTGGAGGGGGGTGCTCGCAGGGGAGACAGTGTTGCTGTATGTGTGCGTGGGTGGGAGACAGTGTTGCTGTATGTGTGGGTGGAAGGGGGTGCTGGCAGGGGAGACAGTGTTGCTCTATGTGTGCGTGGGTTTGAGACAGTGTTGCTGTATGTGTGGGTGGGTGGAGGGGGGTGCTCGCAGGGAAGACAGTGTTGCTGTATGTGTGCGTGGATGGGAGACAGTGTTGCTGTATGGGTGGGTGGAGGGGGGTGCTGGCAGAGGAGACAGTGTTGCTGTATGTGTGGGTGGGTGGAAGGGGGTGCTGGCAGGGGAGACAGTGTTGCTGTATGTGTGCGTGGGTTTGAGACAGTGTTGCTGTATGTGTGGGTGAGGGGAGGGGGGTGCTGGCAGGGGAGACAGTGTTGGTGTATGTGTGGGTGGGTGGAAGGGGGTGCTGGCAGGGGAAACAGTGTTGCTGTATGTGTGCGTGGGTGGGAGACAGTGCTGCTGTATGTGTGGGTGGGTGGAGGGGGGTGCTGGCAGGGGAGACAGTGTTGCTGTATGTGTGCGTGGGTGGGAGACAGTGTTGCTGTATGTGTGGGTGGGTGGAGGGGGGTGCTCGCTGGGGAGACAGTGTTGCTGTATGTGTGCATGGGTGGGAGACAGTGTTGCTGTATGTGTGTGTGGGTGGAAGGGGGTGCTGGCAGGGGAGACAGTGTTGCTCTGTGTGTGCGTGGGTTTGAGACAGTGTTGCTGTATTTTGGGTGGGTGGAGGGGGGTGCTCGCAGGGAAGACAGTGTTGCTGTATGTGTGCGTGGATGGGAGACAGTGTTGCTGTATGGGTGGGTGGAGGGGGGTGCTGGCAGGGGAGACAGTGTTGCTGTATGTGTGGGTGGGTGGAAGGGGGTGCTGGCAGGGGAGACAGTGTTGCTGTATGTGTGCGTGGGTTTGAGACAGTGTTGCTGTATGTGTGGGTGGGTGGAGGGGGGTGCTGGCAGGGGAGACAGTGTTGCTGTATGTGTGGGTGGGTTGAAGGGGGTGCTGGCAGGGAATACAGTGTTGCTATATGTGTGCGTGGGTTTGAGACAGTGTTGCTGTATGTGTGGGTGAGGGGAGGGGGGTGCTGGCAGGGGAGACAGTGTTGGTGTATGTGTGGGTGGGTTGAAGGGGGTGCTGGCAGGGAATACAGTGTTGCTATATGTGTGCGTGGGTTTGAGACAGTGTTGCTGTATATGTGGGTGGGTGGAGGGGGGTGCTGGCAGGGGAGACAGTGTTGCTGTATGTGTGCGTGGGTGGGAGACAGTGTTGCTGTATGTGTGGTTGGGTGGAGGGGGGTGCTGGCAGGGGAGACAGTGTTGCTGTATGTGTGCGTGGGTGGGAGACAGTGTTGCTGTATCCCTGGGTGGGTGGAAGGGGGTGCTGGCAGGGGAGACAGTGTTGCTGTATGTGTTCGTGGGTTTGAGACAGTGTTGCTGTATGTATGTGTGGGTGGGTGGAGGGGGTGCTGGCAGGGGAGACAGTGTTGCTGTATGTGTGCGTGGGTGGGAGACAGTGTTGTTGTGTGAGTGGGTGGAAGGGGGTGCTGGCAGGGGAGACAATGTTGCTGTATGTGTGGGTGGGTTTGAGACAGTGTTGCTGTATGTATGTGTGGGTGGGTGGAGGGGGGTGCTGGCAGGGGAGACAGTGTTGCTGTATGTGTGCGTGGGTGGTAGACAGTGTTGCTGTATGTGTGGGTGGGTGGAGGGGGGTGCTGGCAGGGGAGACAGTGTTTCTGTATGTGTGCGTGGGTGGGAGACAGTGTTGCTGTATGTGTGCGTGGGTTTGAGACAGTGTTGCTGTATGTATGTGTGGGTGGGTGGGTGGAGGGGGGTGCTGGCAGGGGAGACAGTGTTGCTGTATGTGTGCGTGGGTGGGAGACAGTGCTGCTGTATGTGTGGGTGGGTGGAGGGGGGTGCTGGCAGGGAGACTGTTGCTGTATGTGTGCGTGGGTGGTAGACAGTGTTGCTGTGTGTGTGGGTGGAGGGGGGTGCTGGCAGGGGAGACAGTGTTGCTGTATGTGTGCGTGGGTGGGAGACAGTGTTTCTGTATGTGTGGGTGGGTGGAGGGGGGTGCTGGCAGGGGAGACAGTGTTGCTGTATGTGTGCGTGGGTGGGAGACAGTGTTGCTGTATGTGTGGGTGGGTGGAGGGTGGTGCTGGCAGGGTAGACAGTGTTGCTGTATGTGTGGGTGGGTGGAAGGGGGTGCTGGCAGGGGAAACAGTGTTGCTGTATGTGTGCGTGGGTGGGAGACAGTGTTGCTGTATGTGTGGGTGGGTGGGTGGAGGAAGGTGCTCACAGGGGAGACAGTGTTGCTGTATGTGTGCGTGGGTGGGAGACAGTGTTGCTGTATGTGTGGGTGGGTGGAAGGGGGTGCTGGCAGGGTAGACAGTGTTGCTCTATGTGTGCGTGGGTTTGAGACAGTGTTGCTGTATGTGTGGGTGGGTGGAGGGGGGTGCTCGCAGGGAAGACAGTGTTGCTGTATGTGTGCGTGGATGGGAGACAGTGTTGCTGTATGTGTGGGTGGGTGGAGGAAGGTGCTGGCAGGGGAGACAGTGTTGCTGTATGTGTGGGTGGGTGGAAGGGGGGTGCTGGCAGGGGAGACAGTGTTGCTGTATGTGTGCGTGGGTTTGAGACAGTGTTGCTGTATGTGTGGGTGGGTGGAGGGGGGTGCTGGCAGGGGAGACAGTGTTGCTGTATGTGTGGGTGGGTTGAAGGGGGTGCTGGCAGGGAATACAGTGTTGCTGTATGTGTGCGTGGGTGGGAGACAGTGTTGCTGTATGTGTGGTTGGGTGGAGGGGGGTGCTGGCAGGGGAGACAGCGTTGCTGTATGTGTGCGTGGGTGGGAGACAGTGTTGCTGTATGTGTGGGTGGGTGGAAGGGGGTGCTGGCAGGGGAGACAGTGTTGATGTATGTGTGCGTGGGTTTGAGACAGTGTTACTGTATGTATGTGTGGGTGGGTGGAGGGGGGTGCTGGCAGGGGAGACAGTGTTGCTGTATGTGTGCGTGGGTGGGAGACAGTGTTGTTGTGTGAGTGGGTGGAGGGGGGTGCTGGCAGGGGAGACAGTGTTGCTGTATGTGTGCGTGGGTGGGAGACAGTGTTGCTGTATGTGTGGGTGGGTGGAGGGGGGTTCTGGCAGGGAGACTGTTGCTGTATGTGTGCGTGGGTGGTAGACAGTGTTGCTGTATGTGTGGGTGGGTGGAGGGGGGTGCTGGCAGGGGAGACAGTGTTGCTGTATGTGTGCGTGGGTGGGAGACAGTGTTTCTGTATGTGTGGGTGGGTGGAGGGGGTGCTGGCAGGGGAGACAGTGTTGCTGTATGTGTGCGTGGGTGGGAGACAGTGTTGCTGTATGTGTGGGTGGAGGGGGGTGCTGGCAGGGGAGACAGTGTTGCTGTATATGTGGGTGGGTGGAAGGGGGTGCTGGCAGGGGAAACAGTGTTGCTGTATGTGTGCGTGTGTGGGAGACAGTGTTGATGTATGTGTGGGTGGGTGAAGGGGGGTGCTGGCAGGGAAGACAGTGTTGCTGTATGTGTGCGTGGGTGGGAGACAGTGTTGCTGTATGTGTGGGTGGGTGTAGGGGGGTGCTCGCAGGGGAGACAGTGTTGCTGTATGTGTGCGTGGGTGGGAGACAGTGTTGCTGTATGTGTGGGTGGGTGGAGGGGGGTGCTGGCAGGGGAGACAGTGTTGCTGTATGTGTACGTGGGTGGGAGACAGTGTTGCTGTATGTGTGGGTGGGTGGAGGGGGTGCTGGCAGGGGAGACAGTGTTGCTGTATGTGTGCGTGGGTGGGAGACAGTGTTGCTGTATATGTGGGTGGGTGGAGGGGGGTGCTGGCAGGGGAGACAGTGTTGCTGTATGTGTGCGTGGGTGGGAGACAGTGTTGCTGTATGTGTGGGTGGGTGGAGGGGGGTGCTGGCAGGGGAGACAGTGTTGCTGTATGTGTGCGTGGGTGGGAGACAGTGTTGTTGTGTGAGTGGGTGGAAGGGGGTGCTGGCAGGGGAGACAATGTTGCTGTATGTGTGGGTGGGTTTGAGACAGTGTTGCTGTATGTATGTGTGGGTGGGTGGAGGGGGGTGCTGGCAGGGGAGACAGTGTTGCTGTATGTGTGCGTGGGTGGGAGACAGTGTTGCTGTATGTGTGGGTGGGTGGAGGGGGGTGCTGGCAGGGGAGACAGTGTTGATGTATGTGTACGTGGGTGGGAGACAGTGTTGCTGTATGTGTGGGTGGGTGGAGGGGGGTGCTGGCAGGGGAGACAGTGTTGCTGTATGTGTGCGTGGATGGGAGACAGTGTTGCTGTATGGGTGGGTGGAGGGGGGGTGCTGGCAGGGGAGACAGTGTTGCTGTATGTGTGGGTGGGTGGAAGGGGGTGCTGGCAGGGGAGACAGTGTTGCTGTATGTGTGCGTGGGTTTGAGACAGTATTGCTGTATGTGTGGGTGGGTGGAGGGGGGTGCTGGCAGGGGAGACAGTGTTGCTGTATGTGTGGGTGGGTTGAAGGGGGTGCTGGCAGGGAATACAGTGTTGCTATATGTGTGCGTGGGTGGGAGACAGTGTTGCTGTATGTGTGGTTGGGTGGAGGGGGGTGCTGGCAGGGGAGACAGTGTTGCTGTATGTGTGCGTGGGTGGGAGACAGTGTTGCTGTATCCCTGGGTGGGTGGAAGGGGGTGCTGGCAGGGGAGACAGTGTTGCTGTATGTGTTCGTGGGTTTGAGACAGTGTTGCTGTATGTATGTGTGGGTGGGTGGAGGGGGGTGCTGGCAGGGGAGACAGTGTTGCTGTATGTGTGCGTGGGTGGGAGACAGTGTTGTTGTGTGAGTGGGTGGAAGGGGGTGCTGGCAGGGGAGACAATGTTGCTGTATGTGTGGGTGGGTTTGAGACAGTGTTGCTGTATGTATGTGTGGGTGGGTGGAGGGGGGTGCTGGCAGGGGAGACAGTGTTGCTGTATGTGTGCGTGGGTGGTAGACAGTGTTGCTGTATGTGTGGGTGGGTGGAGGGGGGTGCTGGCAGGGGAGACAGTGTTTCTGTATGTGTGCGTGGGTGGGAGACAGTGTTGCTGTATGTGTGCGTGGGTTTGAGACAGTGTTGCTGTATGTATGTGTGGGTGGGTGGGTGGAGGGGGGTGCTGGTAGGGGAGACAGTGTTGCTGTATGTGTGCGTGGGTGGGAGACAGTGCTGCTGTATGTGTGGGTGGGTGGAGGGGGGTGCTGGCAGGGAGACTGTTGCTGTATGTGTGCGTGGGTGGTAGACAGTGTTGCTGTGTGTGTGGGTGGAGGGGGGTGCTGGCAGGGGAGACAGTGTTGCTGTATGTGTGCGTGGGTGGGAGACAGTGTTTCTGTATGTGTGGGTGGGTGGAGGGGGGTGCTGGCAGGGGAGACAGTGTTGCTGTATGTGTGCGTGGGTGGGAGACAGTGTTGCTGTATGTGTGGGTGGGTGGAGGGTGGTGCTGGCAGGGGAGACAGTGTTGCTGTATGTGTGGGTGGGTGGAAGGGGGGTGCTGGCAGGGGAAACAGTGTTGCTGTATGTGTGCGTGGGTGGGAGACAGTGTTGCTGTATGTGTGGGTGGGTGGGTGTAGGAAGGTGCTCACAGGGGAGACAGTGTTGCTGTATGTGTGCGTGGGTGGGAGACAGTGTTGCTGTATGTGTGGGTGGGTGGAAGGTGGTGCTGGCAGGGTAGACAGTGTTGCTCTATGTGTGCGTGGGTTTGAGACAGTGTTGCTGTATGTGTGGGTGGGTGGATGGGGGTGCTCGCAGGGAAGACAGTGTTGCTGTATGTGTGCGTGGATGGGAGACAGTGTTGCTGTATGTGTGGGTGGGTGGAGGAAGGTGCTGGCAGGGGAGACAGTGTTGCTGTATGTGTGGGTGGGTGGAAGGGGGTGCTGGCAGGGGAGACAGTGTTGCTGTATGTGTGCGTGGGTTTGAGACAGTGTTGCTGTATGTGTGGGTGGGTGGAGGGGGGTGCTGGCAGGGGAGACAGTGTTGCTGTATGTGTGGGTGGGTTGAAGGGGGTGCTGGCAGGGAATACAGTGTTGCTGTATGTGTGCGTGGGTGGGAGACAGTGTTGCTGTATGTGTGGTTGGGTGGAGGGGGGTGCTGGCAGGGGAGACAGCGTTGCTGTATGTGTGCGTGGGTGGGAGACAGTGTTGCTGTATGTGTGGGTGGGTGGAAGGGGGTGCTGGCAGGGGAGACAGTGTTGCTGTATGTGTGCGTGGGTTTGAGACAGTGTTACTGTATGTATGTGTGGGTGGGTGGAGGGGGGTGCTGGCAGGGGAGACAGTGTTGCTGTATGTGTGCGTGGGTGGGAGACAGTGTTGTTGTGTGAGTGGGTGGAGGGGGGTGCTGGCAGGGGAGACAGTGTTGCTGTATGTGTGCGTGGGTGGGAGACAGTGTTGCTGTATGTGTGGGTGGGTGGAGGGGGGGTGCTGGCAGGGAGACTGTTGCTGTATGTGTGCGTGGGTGGTAGACAGTGTTGCTGTATGTGTGGGTGGGTGGAGGGGGGTGCTGGCAGGGGAGACAGTGTTGCTGTATGTGTGCGTGGGTGGGAGACAGTGTTTCTGTATGTGTGGGTGGGTGGAGGGGGTGCTGGCAGGGGAGACAGTGTTGCTGTATGTGTGCGTGGGTGGGAGACAGTGTTGCTGTATGTGTGGGTGGAGGGGGGTGCTGGCAGGGGAGACAGTGTTGCTGTATATGTGGGTGGGTGGAAGGGGGTGCTGGCAGGGGAAACAGTGTTGCTGTATGTGTGCGTGTGTGGGAGACAGTGTTGATGTATGTGTGGGTGGGTGAAGGGGGGTGCTGGCAGGGAAGACAGTGTTGCTGTATGTGTGCGTGGGTGGGAGACAGTGTTGCTGTATGTGTGGGTGGGTGTAGGGGGGTGCTCGCAGGGGAGACAGTGTTGCTGTATGTGTGCGTGGGTGGGAGACAGTGTTGCTGTATGTGTGGGTGGGTGGAGGGGGGTGCTGGCAGGGGAGACAGTGTTGCTGTATGTGTACGTGGGTGGGAGACAGTGTTGCTGTATGTGTGGGTGGGTGGAGGGGGGTGCTGGCAGGGGAGACAGTGTTGCTGTATGTGTGCGTGGGTGGGAGACAGTGTTGCTGTATATGTGGGTGGGTGGAGGGGGGTGCTGGCAGGGGAGACAGTGTTGCTGTATGTGTGCGTGGGTGGGAGACAGTGTTGCTGTATGTGTGGGTGGGTGGAGGGGGGTGCTGGCAGGGGAGACAGTGTTGCTGTATGTGTGCGTGGGTGGGAGACAGTGTTGCTGTATATGTGGGTGGGTGGAGGGGGTGCTGGCAGGGGAGACAGTGTTGCTGTATGTGTGCGTGGGTGGGAGACAGTGTTGCTGTATGTGTGAGTGGGTGGAAGGGGGTGCTGGCAGGGGAGACAATGTTGCTGTATGTGTGGGTGGGTTTGAGACAGTGTTGCTGTATGTATGTGTGGGTGGGTGGAGGGGGGTGCTGGCAGGGGAGACAGTGTTGCTGTATGTGTGCGTGGGTGGGAGACAGTGTTGCTGTATGTGTGGGTGGGTGGAGGGGGGTGCTGGCAGGGGAGACAGTGTTGATGTATGTGTACGTGGGTGGGAGACAGTGTTGCTGTATGTGTGGGTGGGTGGAGGGGGGTGCTGGCAGGGGAGACAGTGTTGCTGTATGTGTGCGTGGGTGGGAGACAGTGTTGCTGTATATGTGGGTGGGTGGAGGGGGGTGCTGGCAGGGGAGACAGTGTTGCTTTATGTGTGCGTGGGTGGGAGACAGTGTTGCTGTATGTGTGGGTGGGTGGAGGGGGGTGCTGGCAGGGGAGACAGTGTTGCTGTATGTGTGCGTGGGTGGGAGACAGTGTTGCTGTATATGTGGGTGGGTGAAGGGGGTGCTGGCAGGGGAGACAGTGTTGCTGTATGTGTGCGTGGGTGGGAGACAGTGTTGCTGTGTGAGTGGGTGGAAGGGGGTGCTGGCAGGGGAGACAGTGTTGCTGTATGTGTGTATGGGTTTGAGACAGTGTTGCTGTATGTATGTGTGGGTGGGTGGAGCGGGGTGCTGGCAGGGGAGACATTGTTGCTGTATGTGTGCGTGGCTGGTAGACAGTGTTGCTGTATGTGTGGGTGGGTGGAGGGGAGTGCTGGCAGGGGAGACATTGTTGCTGTATGTGTGCGTGGGTTTGAGACAGTGTTTCTGTATGTGTGGGTGGAGGGGGGTGCTGGCAGGGGAGACAGTGTTGCTGTATGTGTGCGTGGGTGGGAGACAGTTTTGCTGTATGTGTGGGTGGGTGGAGGGGGGTGCTGGCAGGGGAGACAGTGTTGCTGTATGTGTGCGTGGGTGGGAGACAGTGTTGCTGTATGTGTGGGTGGGTGGAGGGGGGTGCTGGCAGGGGAGACAGTGTTAGTGTATGAGTGCGTGGGTGGGAGACAGTGTTGCTGTATGTGTGGGTGGGTGGAGGGGGGTGCTGGCAGGGGAGACAGTGTTGCTGTATGTCTGCGTGGGTGGGAGACAGTGTTGCTGTATGTGTGCGTGGGTGGAGGGGGGTGCTGGCAGGGGAGACGGTGTTGCTGTATGTGTGCGTGGGTGGGAGACAGTGTTGCTGTGTATGTGGGTGGGTGGAGGGGGTACTGGCAGGGGAGACAGTGTTGCTGTATGTGTGCGTGGGTGGGAGACAGTGTTGCTGTGTGAGTGGGTGGAAGGGGGTGCTGGCAGGGGAGACAGTGTTGCTGTATGTGTGCATGGGTTTGAGACAGTGTTGCTGTATGTATGTGTGGGTGGGTGGAGCGGGGTGCTGGCAGGGGAGACATTGTTGCTGTATGTGTGCGTGGGTGGTAGACAGTGTTGCTGTATGTGTGGGTGGGTGGAGGGGGGTGCTGGCAGGGGAGACAGTGTTGCTCTATGTGTGCGTGGGTTTGAGACAGTGTTTCTGTATGTGTGGGTGGAGGGGGGTGCTGGCAGGGGAGACAGTGTTGCTGTATGTGTGCGTGGGTGGGAGACAGTTTTGCTGTATGTGTGGGTGGGTGGAGGGGGGTGCTGGCAGGGGAGACAGTGTTGCTGTATGTGTGCGTGGGAGACAGTGTTGCTGTATGTGTGGGTGGGTGGAGGGGGGTGCTGGCAGGGGAGACAGTGTTAGTGTATGAGTGCGTGGGTGGGAGACAGTGTTGCTGTATGTGTGGGTGGGTGGAGGGGGGTGCTGGCAGGGGAGACAGTGTTGCTGTATGTCTGCGTGGGTGGGAGACAGTGTTGCTGTATGTGTGCGTGGGTGGAGGGGGGTGCTGGCAGGGGAGACGGTGTTGCTGTATGTGTGCGTGGGTGGGAGACAGTGTTGCTGTATGTGTGGGTGGGTGGAAGGGGGTGCTGGCAGGGAATACAGTGTTGCTGTATGTGTGCGTGGGTGGGAGACAGTGTTGCTGTATGTGTGGTTGGGTGGAGGGGGGTGCTGGCAGGGGAGACAGTGTTGGTGTATGTGTGCGTGGGTGGGAGACAGTGTTGCTGTATGTGTGGGTGGGTGGAGGGGGGTGCTGGCAGGGGAGACTGTTGCTTCTGCTGTGTGTGTGTGTGTGGGGGGGGGGGGGGGGGGGGGGCATTCTTCAACTTGCCCTGGGCACCAAAGACCCTAGTTACGCCCTTGTCATGGCGTATATATATGATGGATGAACATGTCCAATTTCAGAAAACTACTGAAGATCACTTAAACCAGTACACTGTACTGCTGCTGGAAGTCAATCTTCCAGCATCCGCCCACCTTAGAGGAACCTCCTGGTCCCTCTGCACCAATGGCTTCTCTCCCAGTGTGTCCCTGATCTCAGTAATCGGGTAGCCCAGTGGTTGTCTTGCTCGTTGCCAGGGGTTTAATGCTCTGGGACAGGTGTCATACTCGTTGCCAGGGGTTTGTAATGCTTGAGGCCAGGGATAATGCTCGTTGCCATGGGTGTGTTATCGTTAAACATTTAAAAAAATCAAATGTGTATTCTTACAATGAAATTTTACATTTCGGAATTAAAAAAAATAAATTGAAAAAAAGCTATGAAATTCCATAGACAAAAAACCTTACGGTTTCACATGTCCCATTAAGGCTTCTTACACATGATCTGGCATTTCAGAAACCTGTTGTAACTATTCCACTCAAACTTCAAAAAGCAAGGAAATTCCGATTATTATGGCTGACGCCTTAATGGACGTGTTCCTTGCGCAATACAGATATGGTATGCCATCACAGCCTGTGGTTAAGTGCAGATTCAGCACTCTCACAGAGTGAGTTTGCTGTCACTCACACAATGGTGGAGCTGCTCATTCACAGATTTGTGTGCTCATTGGAATACACACATGCAGTCTATGCAACTGAAGGTCTGAGCAGAAGACAAAGCTGCTCGGAAATGGTAAGAGTGTTGTTGGTTGAAAGGGAGAAGACAGAGCATTGTGGATGGGGGAACAAAAGTGTGTGGATAGAGGGAAGACTAAGCAGCATTGATGGGGGGTGACAAAGAAACACGGGATAATTCAGACTGCAGCGATTGCAGTCTGAATTAGTTTGTGGGGTGCGAATGTGCAATGGCCGCACTGTGCGTGCGTACCCCGGGAGCCCAGTGGGGGGAGGGCCTGACATGCGGGGCGGACTAGCCCTGTGCTGGGCGTCACATCGCATGTTAGAGTAAATGATTGTAGATGTGCTAAATTTGGCACATCTACAATCAACTCTGAATTACCCCCACAGATGGGGGAGAGGTAAGACAGGTGGGGGAAAGACAGTTGCACAGATGGTGGGGAGACAGCTGCGTGGATGGGTGGACAGTGCCGTGTGGATGAGGGGGGAAAAGCAGCACACATGTGGGAGGGGTAAGAGCAGTACAGATGGAAAGAAACGGCGCGGATGAGGAAGGCAGAGCAGCATGGATGAGGGGAATACAGTCCCAACATCGGAGGGGATAAGTATTTTTACCTCCCCTTGGGGGGTGGCAGCTAGGCCTAATCCTTGGGTGGGTTGGATAGGGCAACCCCCACCCCCCAATAGTGACCCACGAAACTTACCTTCAGGATGACAGCTATATGAATAGGGTAGAGTGGTGTGGATAGGGGGTAGATTAAGCAGCAAGTATGGGAAGGGAGACAGAGCGGTGCAGATGGGGAAATGGTGCAGATGGGTTGAAAACACTGGCACGGATGGGTAGAAAGCTGGTGCAGATGGGAGAGAAGACAGTGTGCCATGTATTGGAGGAGGCAGAGTGACGTTGAAGAGGGAAACACTGAGCAGCACAGAGAGAAGGAAACGGTGGTACAGACAAGGCACAGGTGGGGAAAGGCAGATGGTACAGATAAGTTAGTACAGACTAGCACAGATGGGAGAACACAGCAGTAGGGATTGGGGAAGACAGAGCAGCATGGGGGTGTATAGGGGAAGTAAGTGTAGATGCATAGACCGTAGATGGGGTATTATAGTTTTAGCAATTAACCAAGATGTTTGAGGGAGCTAAATGTGTATACTAAGTGAGATGGATGTATGGAGTGAGAAGGCTGTTGTAACAAGGTGGGATTGTTGTGGTGACCGAATAGGATGGTTGTGGGCACTGTGTGGGATGGGAGCACCACATAACTGCTCAGACCTTCAGTTGCATAGACTGTATGTGTGTATTCCAATGAGCACACAAATATGTGAATTAGCAGCTCCACCATTGTGTGAGTGACAGCAATCTCATAAGGTTTTTTGTCTATGGAATATATATATATACACACACACACACACACACACACACACACACACACACACACACACACAGAGATACATATATAAAATTATAAAATATATGTATACACACACATACACTGTGCTTTTACATACATATATACACCACACACACTTGCATACGGTATATATAAAAACCATGTACTGTATATGTGATTGTGTATATGTGTGTGCAGTGTACGTGTGTATATATACTGTATATATATATATATATATATATATAAATAAATGTGTGTGTAGTATACATATCTGTGTGATATATAAAGAAAACAGTGGTTGGCACTGCACTACTGCCCTGATCTGGCCTGGCGCTACCCACTCAGCAAAGGGATGCAGTGCAGGGAGGCACTGTACTGGATAGGCGCTTTCCCTGCTTTGCATCCCTGTGCTGAGGTGCCTGCTGCCAGCTGCCGTTGTGCTTGTCACACTACAGGTGCCGTCAGTTTGAAGAGTCCGCACCCCCTCTCCCTTCAGCAGCTTTGTGGATGGAAAAGGGGGTGTGGCTAAATGACTGGAGGGGCGGAGCTACACGGGTCAGAGGGACGGGGCTACAGGGGACCAGGCTGCTGCGTGTGAAGAGGGAGAGGATGCTGCTCCAGATCAGGCCAGACAGACCTGTGAGTGGAGAGAAAGAGAGAATGAGTGAGAGAAAGAGTGTGTGTGTGTGGTAGTGGGGGGGGGGGGATTATGTCACTACCATTGGGGGTATTATGTATAACTACTACTAGGGGCACTATATTTCTAAGTGGCGCTACTACTGGGGGCACTGTGTATAAGCAGCACAACTACTGGGGGCACTGTGTATAAGCAGCACAACTACTGGGGGCACTGTGTATAAGCAGCACAACTACTGGGGGCACTGTGTATAAGCAGCACAACTACTGGGGGCACTGTGCATAAGTGGCACTACTCCTGGGGCACTTTGTGTGTAAGCGACGCTACTACTGGAAACACTACTACTGGGAGCGCTACTACTGGGGGCACTATGCGTGTCAGCGGCGCTACTACTGGGGGCACTATGCATGTCAGCGGCGCTAATACTGGGGGCACTATGCGTGTCAGTGGCGCTACTACTGGGGGCACTATGCGTGTCAGCGGCGCTCCTACTGTGGGCACTATGCGTGTCAGCAGCACTTCTACTGGGGGCACTATGCGTGTCAGTGGTGCTCCTACTGGACGCACTACGCGTGTCAGCGGCGCTACTACTGGGGGCACTACGCATGTCAGCGGCGCTACTACTGGGGGCACTATGCGTGTCAGCGGCGCTACTACTGGAGGCACTACGCGTGTCAGCGCGCTAATACTGGAGGCACTATGCGCATTAGCAGTGCTGCTACTGGGGGCACTACGCATATAATCGCCGCTGCTACTGGGGGCACTATGCGTATAAGCGGCGCTACTACTGGGGGCACTATGCGTATAATCGCCGGTGCTACTGGGGGCACTATGCGTATAAGCGGCGCTACTACTGAGGGCACTATGCATATAATCGCCGGTGCTACTGGGGGCACTATGCGTATAAGCGACGCTGCTACTGGGGGCACTATGCGTATAAGCGGCGCTACTACTGAGGGCACTATGCGTATAATCGCCGGTGCTACTGGGGGCACTATTCGTATAAGCGAAGCTGCTACTGGGGGCACTATGCGTATAAGCGACGCTGCGACTGGGGGCACTATGCGTATAATCGCCGGTGCTACTGGGGGCACTATGCGTATAAGCGTCGCTGCGACTGGGGGCACTATGCGTATAATCGCCGGTGCTACTGGGGGCACTATGCGTATAAGCGGCACTACTACTGAGGGCACTATGCATATAATCGCTGGTGCTACTGGGGGCACTATGCGTATAAGCGGCGCTACTACTGAGGGCACTATGCATATAATCGCCGGTGCTACTGGGGGCACTATGCGTATAAGCGACGCTGCTACTGGGGGCACTATGCGTATAAGCGACGCTGCTACTGGGGGCACTATGCGTATAATCGCCGGTGCTACTGGGGGCACTATGCGTATAAGCGGCACTACTACTGAGGGCACTATGCATATAATCGCTGGTGCTACTGGGGACACTATGCGTATAAGCGACGCTGCTACTGGGGGCACTATGCGTATAAGCGGCGCTACTACTGAGGGCACTATGCATATAATCGCCGGTGCTACTGGGGACACTATGCGTATAAGCGGCGCTACTACTGGGGGCACTATGCATATAATCGCCGGTGCTACTGGGGGCACTATGCATATAAGCCGCGCTGCTACTGTGGGCACTATGCGTATTAGCGGCGCTGCTACTCGGGGCACTATGCATATAATCGCCGGTGCTACTGGGGGCACTATGCGTATAAGCGCCGCTACTACTGGGGGCACTATGCATATAATCGCCGGTGCTACTGGGGGCACTATGCGTATAAGCGCCGCTACTACTGGGGGCACTATGCGTATAAGCGACGCTGCTACTGGGGGCACTATGCGTATAAGCGGCGCTACTGTGTGCGGTGTAATGTGGATAGGATTGTGCTACTGTGTGGAGTCAATTGAAATTAGGGTACTATTGTGTGGCCACGCCCCTTTCTTGTGAGACCACATACCTTTTTATTGCTGCGTGCTGTCCCTCTGTAAAGTATGGGAGGGCGCAATTTTATAATTTGCAGGGGGGCGCCGAACACCCTAGCACCGGCCCTGATAAATACTAGCACAGGTGCCCTCCGTGAATCAGCCAAGGATCCGTGAATATAGTAAATAATGACAAGACGGCACTCAGAGGACTACACACAAAATAAATCACCAGACAACCATGTCTTTTGCCTGATAAAATGGCTATCAGACCAACAGGCATTTTATATGTACGTGTATGCCCATAAGGACTGTGGGTCCGATTCAGCCCTGATTGCTGCTGTGCCCTGAGCGGAGTAGTATTAGGGAAGAGGGGGGAGCAGGAAATGTATGCTCGCCAGCCAGTATACTTACATCCCCTTGGCAGCTAGCATGACAGAGCTTGAAACCCCTTGCAACGAGCATGACATCCAGCATGTGAAACCCCTGGCAAAGAACATGACACCCAGTGCATGAAACCCCTAACAACAAGCAGGTAATTTAAAAATAATTAAAAGCTTTACTGTAGGGCAAAATGTATCACAGGCATTGCGGTGTATGGCATATTATGGTGAAAGGGGCATTACTGGGTGGAGCTTAATATTGTAGAATGTTTATTTTTTTCCAGTGGTGGCAAGGTCTGTTGTTGCAGGGTCAAAAACTGGGGTGTTTTTTTTATATACTCGCACTGGATGCCAAATTGTCTAGAAACAGCCCTGACTGTGTGTATGGATGCGGAAAGTTGGCATCTCAGTCCTTGCACATCTTTACGCATATTTGGACACAAGGGGAGGCTTTGATGTGCGACTGCCAAGAAACGCAGTCGTGATACACTTCTGTGTGTGCTCTCCTGTTCTGTTTGTTATATCATGGAGATACATTTTATGCATATGTTTTGGTTTGTTTCAGTAACTGATTTGTTGGAGATAATTGGGCAATTATGTGCTGAGAGATTTCTATTTTTCAAACACATTCATTCACACACACATACAAACACACACAAAATATACTGTATATACAGCACTGATCACACCCCCATCTCAGTAGCTACACACCTGCTGGGCTGGTCACACCCCACACGGTGGCACCCAGTAGGCCCTTCAGAAATTTCAGCTCCAGGCCCATAAGAGCCTTAATCTGGCACTGGATTCAATAAGTAATCAAAATCCAAAAAATAAAAACCATACATAATAAATAAGTATAATCAATTACTATACCTGATATTTTTTAACCAGTAGATAAAGGATGGTAATATGAGTAGAATCATCCACAAAAGTAAGTTCATGATTGTTATATGCATTTTGAGGCTATCAGCAGCTGTGTTGGAATCTGAATTGGAATTTGGTTTAATTGCAGTTTCCTGCTCTGAAGCTGGGATGGCGTTATCCACTTCTGTTGTTTTACTAGAGCTGTTACTTGTTAGAATATTTGTTGCTTTACTGTCAGATGTACTTTGAACCTGTGTACAAACAAATATATGAATAGTATTAATGGGTGTGGTATGACAGAATGTTGGCACCATGTCGACATGACCTGAATGTCGACAATCAGGAAGACCTGTTTAGAATGTCGACATGATGTCAACACTGACACTCACAAATGCTCACTAGGTCGTCGTTATAAATGTAGACAGTGATAATGTAAACACTCACATTTTAGCCTTGCCCTAAAACTGCTGTCTAACCTAAATGCAGTATAACCCTATTAATAAAATAACAATTATTTCTACTAACAAATATAATGAAATAATGCTTAATATGTTAAGATGAAACTCCAGCCTGAAAGGGAAATAAACTATGATATACATATCAGAAAAGTAATATTATATTTATATATATATATATATATATATATATAGAACATACTGTGGCACTCGGAGGCTTAAACGTGAAAAAATAGGATTTTAATACCTACCGGTAAATCCTTTTCTCTTAGTCCGTAGAGGATGCTGGAGACACTTCAAGAACCATGGGGTATAGACGGGATCCGCAGGAGACATGGGCACTTTAAGACTTTGAATGGGTGTGAACTGGCTCCTCCCTCTATGCCCCTCCTCCAGTCTCCAGTTTAAGTAACTGTGCCCAGGGAGACGGACATTTCGAGGAAAGAATTTATTGTTAAACAATGGTGAGCATCTTACCAGCTTACACCTCCAGTATGCCGCAGAACGTGGCAATCAATAGAACACCAGCCGACGGCATGAAGAATATGCAGCAATATGCTGACATAAAGCATAACACAACCTGTGTGTAAACACAACCAATAACAGCATAACGCATGCCACGGCATGAATAACGTCAGCAACAGGCTGACTTAAACGCAACACACCATGTGTGTAACCATACCCAATAACGGCAGATACAGTACGCACTGGGGGGGTAATTCCAAGTTGATCGCAGCAGGAAATTTTTTAGCAGTTGGGCAAAACCATGTGCACTGCAGGGGGGGGCAGATATAACATTTGCAGAGAGAGTTAGATTTGGGTGGGTTATTTTGTTTCTGTGCAGGGTAAATACTGGCTGCTTTATTTTTACACTGCAAGTTATATTGCAGATTGAACTCACCACACCCAAATCTATCTCTCTCTGCACACGTTATATCTGCCCCCCTGCAGTGCACATGGTTTTGCCCAACTGCTAAAAAATTTCCTGCTGCGATCAACTTGAAATTACCCCCTGGGACGGGTGCCCAGCATCCTCTACGGACTAAGAGAAAAGGATTTACCGGTAGGTATTAAAATCCTATTTTCTCATACGTCCTAGAGGATGCTGGGGACGCTTCAAGAACCATGGGGTTTATACCAAAGCTCTAGAACGGGCGGGAGAGTGTGGATGACTCTGCAGCACCGATTGACCCAACAAGAAGTCCTCATCAGCCAGGGTATCAAACTTGTAAAACTTTGCAAAGGTGTTTGAACCCGACCAAGTAGCTGCTCGGCAAAGCCGTAATGCCGAGACCCCTTGGGCAGCCGCCCAGGATGAGCCCACCTTTCTGGTAGAATGGGTCTTTACCGATTTCGGTCCCGGCAATCCAGCCGTAGAATGAGCCTGCTGAATCGTATTACAGATCCAGCGTGCAATAGTCTGCTTGGAAGCAGGAGCCCCAATCTTGTTGGGATCATACAGGACAAACAGAGCCTCCATTATCCTAATCTGAGCCGTTCTGGTGACATAAATTTTCAAAGCTCTGACCATATTGAGAGACTTCTATTCCGTCAAGACTTCAGTAGCCACTGGCACCACAATAGGTTGGTTCATGTGAAACGATTAAACCACTTTTGGCAGAAAATTGCTGATGAGTTCTCAACTCCGCTCTATCCGTATGGAAGATTAAATAAGGGCACTTGTGGGACAAAGCCGCTGATTCAGACACCCGCCTTGCGGATGCCAAGGCCGACAGCCTGACCACTTTCCAAGTGACGAATTACAACTCTACCTTACGTAAAGGTTCAAAACAATGAGATTGCCGGAACTACAACACCACGTTAATACCCCATGGAGCTCCAGGTACAAACTTTTGTAAAGGAGGACAATTGTTTTTGGAATAAAACCGATAAGGCTGAATCTGAACCTTAATCGAGCCCAACTTAAGACCCGCACCCACACCATCTTGTGAAAAAAGGAGAAAACGATCCCACTGGAATCTTCCGTAGAAGCCTTCTTGGATTCGCACCAAGACACATACTTTCTCCAAATACGGTGGTAATGTTTTTACGTTACTCCTCTACTGGTCTGAAGAAAGTAGGGATGACTTCACTGGAAATATCCTCTCGGCTAGGATCCGGCGTTCACCTGAAGATCCGGATACCTGGTCCTCTTAGGCCAGTCTGGAACAATGAGGATCACTTGAACCTTCTTATGATCCTTAGCATTTTTGGAAAAAATGGAAGCGGAGGGGACACATAGGCCAACTGAATCACCCATGGAGTCATTAGGGCGTCCACTGCTATTGCTTGAAGGTCCCCTGACCTGTAACAATATCTCTGAAGTTTCTTATTGAGGCGAGACGCCATCTTGTCTATTTTAGGAATCCCTCAATGACTTGTCACTTCTGTGAAAACCTCTGGATGAAGACATCACTCTCCTGGATGGAGAATGTGTCTGCCGAGGAAGCCTGCTTCCCAGTTGTCCACTCCTGGAATGAACATCGCTGACAGAGCGCGCATATGATTTCATCGCCCAGCGGAAAATCTTTCTGGCTTCTGCCATTGCTGCTTCGGTGCATTGCTATACTGGATATATAAGTTGCACTTTCTTTTTCTGCAGAAAGCATTATTCTATGTACTGTTAATATCAGCCAACGAATGTGTCAGAAGTTTTATAGACCTAATTTCTAGCTGTGCCAGCAGATGACAATGATTTCTGGAATTAATCAATTAGCACAATAATGCTTAATGATATATCTTCTGCAGCACTATGCCATTTAATGAATATTATCAATTATATATACATGGATACTTTATTGTTGAATTGATATAGGTTTATTTCACTGACCAACGAATCTTTGAATCGATTCTGCAGACTTACTGTTTGAAGACTTTTTGCAACAATGTTTCTTTTTTATATTTTTATGTGAGAGACCAGTGTTTTTGTGTCATATAATGATCTATTTTCTAAAAGTGGTCTAGGTGAATATGATCTTGCTTTTTCCTATAGACTTTGCCACTTCTGTCTGATTATTCAAATATAATCACCATTGTATAGAGATTGATCAATGCTTAGGACATATAATTATGAATTTTATTTGGTGTTCGCTTAGAAATATCAGCTTATTCATTGCTGTTCTTGAGCAAACTCAGAGGTGATTAACTACATATTGAAATTGGGAGGATTTTTGAACTAATCAATCAATCAATCAATCAATCAATCAATCAATCAATCTAATTAAGCTGTCCAGTATTGCTTCTCCCCATTTTCTTATTTTGAGCTGTACCTTCTTCTATCACTCTCTCATCTGGTTGACAGCAGTGCTGACAAGGGCCTTGCCCTTTTCAGTGTACAATTTGCTGTCACAACAGAAAGCAGAAGTGGTTCTCTCTTTCTTCTGTCCTATATCTAAAAAGATCACTATGACGTATTCCACTAGAAGACAGGTGATGGCTCTCTTTTCCAACACTCTCTCATCAGGAAGAGCCTGGGGCCAATTTTTCCAATGATGTACAGCAGGCAGAGTACAGACAGCAGAAGTGGGTTCTTTCTTCCTTCATATATCATCTTTATTATTCAAGGTCGTACTATCCTGAAAGTAGCCCGATCTTTTATCTCGGAAGCTGATAGGACAGACCTGGTTAGTACTTTGAAGGGAGACCTCCTAGGAATACCAGGCACTGTGGATATCACCGAGACGATCACCTATATTTCTATTTGAAAAACACTGGTGGAGCAGTTCTATGCTGCTCACTCTCACCGTTTCATTTATATTTTCACCCTCCTATCTCTCATTTAGAAATTAAGATAGAGATTTCTATTACTGTGGACCGCATAGGTCGATATTTTAAGGGAACAGAATAAATGTTAAGTTTTAGATTATTCATCATTACATTACTTCACTATTTTGACTGATTGTCAGTATTTACAATTAAGAGTGCTCCCAAAAATGATTTCTTTTGTCTTTCCTTTCTTCATATATATGTAGTATAGTTTTTATCCTGCACTTGCACTGACACCCCCCAGCATCTGCTCCGGGTCATCTCCCGGACACCATCTTAGAAACACACTGCCCATTTGTCCTTTATGGCAGGCACCAGCTTTTCCTGCTTACAGATGTAGCCACCTTTATCTTGACTGATTCTCCGCCTAGACGGACGTTTAGTCACGCGAAGGCGATAGCTTAGCTTGCTGAGTTTAATCACAGGCAGGCGCGTTGAGGCGATTCTAGATACTCAGCATGCATTACACATCTCCACCACTGGGTGGCTAATGCTCCACTAATCCAGTACTTTCGATCATATAGCGGCGGATTGATCTACAGCTCTGGCAAATGGTCAGTGACGATTGTAATATTTATAGATGGTGACCAATGGTCAGACGGTTAGAGTTCTCAATATAAATAAATAGTTTATACAGACACAAACGAACATGTTAAAACACTTGTGTATGCAGACGCAAGATTGTGTATGGAGACGCAAGTAATTGTGTAAAAGGAAGTATGTACAATGCATAAACACTGTGCTTTTGAAATACATGTACAGTATGAGCGTCCGAGTTCCTGTGACATTCACTTTATTATTTTTTTTTTCTTTGTTATACATTCAATGGAAGGGTGCACACAGGTTTCACATAAATCTTGTCTTGTAACCTGATCGAAACTCCCTACCGGTCTACTGCATGAACTGTGCAGGCTCCCAGGGGGGAAGGGGAAAGTGGGATGGGGGTAGGGTGAGGAAGTGGAAAATACCGTGTTTAAAGAACGGGCCATTGCTGAAGAAGCGTCAGAATCCCCTAGCTAAAATACACAGGGTCGATAGGGATAAGCGCATGCACATAACGATACACCAGACCCCACCACATCACAAAGTGACAAAATGTCCAAGGCACATGAACCCCCGTTTTGTAGAATTATGTGCATAGACCTCGCTTAACCCTATTGCCCCTGTGTATTTTAGCTAGGGGATTCCGAAGCTCCTTCAGCATTGCCCCGTGACCTACAAAATCTGT
This sequence comes from Pseudophryne corroboree, assembly GCF_028390025.1. Lineage (NCBI taxonomy): Eukaryota > Metazoa > Chordata > Amphibia > Anura > Myobatrachidae > Pseudophryne > Pseudophryne corroboree. Next base: position 255,174,394 of record NC_086450.1, read on the forward strand.
GCTGTTACTTGCTCCATAGCCGAGGGCTTGCTCCATAGCCGAGGGCCTCCATGGGGCAATGAGTCACAGGCGGTAGCCATTTCAATTGAGTCTGCCCTGCTACAGAATTGTATGTGTACCGTATGGGGCATAGAACCTTAACAGTACAACGGCATCTGCAGCTCTGCCCTGGTTTATGTGAATAACTCCCTCCCTGTCTACTGCATGACCTGTGCAGGCTCCCAGTGGGGAAGGTCGATGGGCTAGTGGCAGGCGGTGGAAAATACCGTGCTTTTGAAATGCAAGTACTGTATGAGTCCGAGTCCCCAGTATGTTCTGCTAGTGTACTAATTAGCACGAACAGCTTGTAATGTACAGTGGCAAGTTTAATCTTTCTATGTATAATGGAGAGATAAAAGCTGCTCCCTAAGTTCCTAGATGCCAAATCACCGTCCTTAGTATCTCTGTACAGTATTTTCTACTAGAGTACTAATTAGCACGAACAGCTTTTAACTGGATGCCAAATCACCGTCCTTAGTATCTCTGTACAGTATGTTCTATTATGGTACTAATTAGCACGAACAGCTTGTAACATACAGCGGCAAGTTTAATCTTTCTATGTATAATAGAGAGAGATAAAAGCTCCTCAGTAAGTTCCTGGATACCAAATCACCGTCCTTAGTATCTCTGTACAGTATGTTCTATTAGGGTACTAATTAGCTGTTTTTGCTAATTAGTACCCTAATAGAAAATACTATACAGAGATACTAAGGACGGTGATTTGGCAACCAGGAACTTACTGAGGAGCTTTTATCTCTCTATATTATACATAGAAAGATTAAACTTGCCGCTGTACGTTACAAGCTGTTCGTGCTAATTAGTACACTAGTAGAACATAGTGTACAGAGATACTAAGGACGGCAATTTGGCACGCAGAAATTTAGGGAGGAGCTTCTATCTCTCTCCATTAAACATAGAAAGATTACAATGGAGAGAGATTAAAGCTCCTCCCTAAGTTTGTGGATGCCAAATCACTGTACTTAGTATCTCTGTACAGTATGTTCTACTAGTGTACTAATTAGCACGAACAGCTTGTAACGTACAGTGGCAGGTTTAATCTTTCTATGTATAATGTAGAGATAAAATCTCCTCCCTAAGCTCCTGGTTGCCAAATCACCATCCTTAGTTTCTCTGTATAGTATTTTCTATAAGGGTACTAAGTAGCATGAACAGCTAATTAGTACCCTAATAGAACATACTCTACAGAGATACTAAGTACGGTGATTTGGCATCCAGGAACTTACTGAGATGCATTTATATCTCTCCATTATATATAGAAAGATTAAATTTGCCGCTGTATGTTACAAGCTGTCCGTGCTAATTAGTACCCTAATAGAACATACTGTACAGAGATACTAAGTACAGTGATTTGACATCCAGTTAAAAGCTGTTCGTGCTAATTAGTACACTAGTAGAACATAGAGTACAGCGATACTCTGGATGGCAATTTGGCATCCAGGAATTTAGGGAGGAGCTTTTATCTCTCTCCATTATGCTTAGAAAGATTACAATGGAGAGAGATTAAAGCTCCTCCCTAAGTTCGTGGATGCCAAATCACTGTACTTAGTATCTCTGTACAGTTGTTCTACTAGTGTACTAATTAGCACGAACAGCTTGTAACGTACAGTGGCAAGTGTAATTTTTCTCAGTATAATGGAGAGAGATAAAAACTCCTCCCTATGTTCCTGGATGTCAAATTACCATGTTTAGCATTTCTGTACAGTATTTCCTATCTAGCCAGAAACCCTGCATCCTGTGCAAGCTAGGCGGACAACTGGAGGGGATCCGATACACGGTTGCTTACTGCTTCCCTTTCCAGTGTCACATAAACTAGTGGTTTGTCTGCCCTGAAAGCCAAGAGTCTCCTCTTTTAAATGGTACCAGTCCCGAGTCTCTGGGACACCCAGAACCAGAGATATCAGTACGCAAATTGGACCCATTTTCCCATAGACTATAATGGGCCAGTTAATTCAGACCCACCATGGGTTCCGACGCTTGCCATGAGCCTTGTGGGGGTCACAGAAACTTGGGGTTGGTACCCTCCGGTAGCTAATTGTCTCCTCTTCCATACCAACCTAGCGATGAAGGCTCCCACCTCCCACCCAGAGAGTCCCAGCTTTGAGTCCCAAAGTGCCAACCTTTTTTTTTTTATATGTTCCCGTGACATTCACTTTATTATTTTTTTTCTTTGTTATACATTCAATGAAAGGGTGCACACAGGTTTCACATAAATCAAAGTAAATCTGCAGCAGCGATTCATTCCGCTATATATACAAATACACAGCGGTAATGAGTATAAACTAGTGTATTCCAATGCAACTAACTGAGCAACACAGTACTGTAGATTGTCGGCATTTGTGTATTGTACCTGACCTTAACTCCCTCCCTGTCCACTGCATGACCTGTGCAGGCTCCCAGGGGGGAAGGGCGATGGGGGTAGGGAGAGGCGGTGGAAAATACGTGCTTTTCAAATACAAGTATTTGCATCCGAGACCCCTAAGGCATAAACCAACACCAATGTGAAGGAAGTGCCAACCTTTTTTTAATGTGTTCCTGTAACATTCACTTTATTATTATTTTTTTTTCTTTGTTATACATTAAATGGAAGGGTGCACACAGGTTTCACATAAATCAGAGTGGGCGGGGGATTTTCCTACATACAGTAGTATACCGTTGCACATGTCTTGTAACCTGATCGGAACTCCCTCCCTGTCTACTGCATGTACTTTGCAGGCTCCCAGGGGGGAAGGGGAAAGTGGGATGGGGGTAGGGCGAGACAGTGGAAAATACCGTGTTCAAAGAAAAGGCATAATCAAAACCATAGGGAACTTTGCAGTGTATCATTAAGTGCATAGACCTCGCTTATCCCTATCGACCCTGTGTATTTTAGCTAGGGGATTCTGACGCTCCTTCAGCATTGCCCCGTGACCTACAAAATCTGTGCTGTTACTTGCTCCATAGCCGAGTGCCTCCATGGGGCAAGGAGTCACAGGCGGTAGCCATTTCAACTGAGTCTGCCCTGCTACAGAATTGTATGCGTACCGTATGGTGCATAGAACCTTAACAGTACAACCGCTCCTGCAGCTTTGCCCTGGTTTATGTGAATAACTCCCTTCCCGTCTACTACATGACCTGTGCAGGCTCCCAGGGGGGAAGGGCGATGGGCTAGCGGCAGGTGGTGGAAAATACTGTGCTTTTGAAAAGCAAGTACTGTATGAGTCCGAGTCCCCAGTATGTTCTTCTAGTGAACTAATTAGCACGAACAGCTTGTAACGTACAGTGGCAAGTTTAATCTTTCTATGTATAATGGAGAGATAAAAGCTCCTCCCTAAGTTCCTAGATGCCAAATCACTGTCCTTAGTATCTCTGTACAGTATGTTCTATTAGGGTACTAATTTGCACGAACAGCTTGTAACGTACAGTGGCAAGTTTAATCTTTCTATGTATAATGAAGAGAGATAAAAGCTCCTCAGTAAGTTCCCGGATGTCAAATCACCGTACTTAGTATCTATGTACAGTATGTTCTATTAGGGTACTAAATAGCGGTTCGTGCTAATTAGTACCCTAATAAAAAATAATATACAGAGATACTAAGGATGGTGATTTGGCAACCAGGAACTTAGGGAGAAGCTTTTATCTCTCTATATTATACATAGAAAGATTAAACTTGCCACTGTACGTTACAAGCTGTTCGTGCTAATTAGTACACTAGTAGAAAATACTGTACAGAGATACTAAGTACAGTGATTTGGCATCCAGGAACCTTAGGGAGGAGCTTTTATCTCTCTCCGCTGTAATCTTTCTAAGTATATTGGAGAGAGATAAAAGCTCCTTCCTAAGTTCCTGGATGCCAAATCACTGTCTGTAGTATCTCTGTACAGTATGTTCTACTAGTGTACTAATTAGCACGAGCAGCTGGTAATGTACAGTGGCAGTTTTGATCTTTCTATGTATAATGTAGAGAGATAAAAGCTCCTCCCTCAGTTCCTGGTTGCCAAATCACCATCCTTAGTTTCTCTGTATAGTATTTTCTATTAGGGTACTAATTAGCACGAACAGCTAATTAGTACCCTAACAGAAAATACTGTACAGAGATACTAAGTACAGTGATGTGGCATCCAGGAACTTACTGAGGAGCTTTTATCTCTCTCCATTATACATAGAAAGATTAAACTTGCCACTGTACGTTACAAGCTGTTCGTGCTAATTAGTACACTAGTAGAACATAGAGTACAGCGATACTCTGGATGGCAATTTGGCATCCAGGAATTTAGGGAGGAGCTTTTATCTCTCTCCATTATGCTTAGAAAGATTACAATGGAGAAAGATTAAAGCTCCTCCCTAAGTTTGTGGATGCCAAATCACTGTACTTAGTATCTCTGTACAGTATGTTCTACTATTGTACTAATTAGCACGAACAGCTTGTAACGTACAGTGGCAAGTGTAATTTTTCTAAGTATAATGGAGAGAGATAAACTCCTCCCTATGTTCCTGGATGTCAAATTACCATGCTTACCATTTCTGTACAGTATTTCCTATCTAGCCAGAAACCCTGCATCCTGTGCAAGCTAGGCGGACAACTGGAGGGGACCCGATACACGGTTGCTTACTGTTTCCCTTTCCAGTGTCACATAAACTAGTCGTTGGTCTGCCCTGAAAGCCAAGAGTCTCCTCTTTTAAATGGTACCAGTCCCGAGTCTCTGGGCCACCCAGAACCAGAGATATCAGTACGCAAATTGGACTCATTTTCCCATAGACTATAATGGGCCCGTTAATTCAGACCCACCATGGGTTCCGATGCTTGCCATGAGCCTTGTGGGGGTCACAGAAACTTGGGGTTGGTACCCTCTGGTAGCTAATTGTCTCCTCTTCCATACCAACCTAGCGATGAAGGCTCTTACCTCCCACACTGAGAGTCCCAGCTTTGAGTCCCAAAGTGCCAACCTTTTTTTTTTATATGTTCCCGTGACATTCACTTTATTATTGTTTTTCTTTGTTATACATTCAATGAAAGGGTGCACACAGGTTTCACATAAATCAAAGTAAATCTGCAGCAGCGATTCATTCCGCTATATACAAATACACAGCGGTAATGAGTATAAACTAGTGTATTCTGACGCAACTAACTGAGCAACACAGTACTGTAGATTGTCGGCATTTGTGTATTGTACCTGACCTGAACTCCCTCCCTGTCCACTGCATGACCTGTGCAGGCTCCCAGGGGGGAAGGGCAATGGGGGTAGGGAGAGGCGGTGGAAAATACGTGCTTTTCAAATACAAGTATTTGCGTCCGACTCCCCCAAGGCATAAACCAACACCAATGGGAAGGAAGTGCCAACCTTTTTTTAATGTGTTCCTGTAACATTCACTTTATTATTATTTTTTTTCTTTGTTATACATTCAATGGAAGGGTGCACACAGGTTTCACATAAATCAGAGTGGGCGGGGGATTTTCCTACATACAGTAGTATACTGTTGCACGTCTTGTAACCTGATCGGAACTCCCTCCCTGTCTACTGCATGTACATTGCAGGCTCCCAGGGGGGAAGGGGAAAGTGGGATGGGTGTAGGGCGAGGCAGTCGAAAATACTGTGTTCAAAGAAAAGGCATAATTAAAACCATGGGGAACTTTGCAGTGTATCGTTATGTCCATATACCTCGCTTAGTCCTATCGCCCCTGTGTATTTTAGCTAGGGGATTGTGACGCTCCTTCAGCATTGCCCCATAGCCTGCAAAATCTGGACTGTTACTTGCTCCGTAGCCTAGGGCCTCCGTGGAGCAAGGAGTCATAGGTGGTAGCCATTTCAATTGAGTCTGCCCTGCTACAGAATTGTATGTGTACTGTACGGTGCATAGAACCTTAACAGAACCGCTCCTGCAGCTTTGCCCTGGTTTATGTGAATAAAAAAATAATAAAGTGTCTGGAAAAAACTAACATGCATTCCTACTTTAGAAATCGAACTCGGGACTCTGAGTATAGGAAGCGGAACACTTCACCACTTCGCCGCAGACAGATGAATAAATCCATTGGTTTTGATTATGCTGTAATGGCTATGGGATTAGGACGCTAACATACTGTACAAAATTCCTAATCTCAAGAGGCAATAGTGAACTTCTAACACGTCCATTTGTGACAGTGTACACTACTGGTTTTATGTTGTTTTGTCTGCGGGACTTGGACGCTCACATATTCATAAAGTACTGTAGATGGATCATATACTGTATGCTGTACTATTTGCGTCTGTACCGTATATACTGTATTAAATAATGCAGCATAATGAGTATTTACTGTATTAAATAATGCAGCATAATGAGTATTTACTGTATGCAGCGTAATGAGACGCTTAGTAAAGTAGTCCTTATTATATATTTCAGTATTGTATTTTACGGGAGACCACATGCATGCGCAGTGGTGATTGTAAAAGGCGACATCTGGTGGATGATCGCAGGTATTACACGTAAAGATAACGCCAAACGCTCTGTCTGCCTCCGTGCGATTAGGTACGCCTCTCTGTGACTAGGCGCGCCTCCCTATGCCCTGGTACGCTGCGTATGCTCGATCGGGACAAACGCCTCAGCCAGTCAAGATAAAGGTGGCTACATATGTATATTACATGGGCCCATTCACGGTGTGGGGTGTTGTAATATCTTCCCACAACACCATGACAATATGTCACCTCGTTTCAGCCACAGCTAGGACAAACTGACAGCGAACTAATTATATATGCATGATAATAGGTGGACTTGATGTAATAGTATGGAGTTTTTGTAACATCATAGATAATGTACTTATTTAGTATTTAAATCCCTTTAAATATGCATTTATTTAGTTTCTAAGCCTCTTGGTGTAGAGGTGCTGTAATCCTTCTGGTGCACTTTCTTTTAATTCCAGCGCGAATGGGGTGCCGTGCCGGGCAACCAGGTTTCCATGGTGACCCAACGCAGCGCGCCTGATGACGCGTATGGAAGGCGCCGGGGGCCGAGATGGATACGCCGGGTCTCGGACGGCCCGGGGCACTGTGGCTGGCATCTTTGGTATTTAGGTAAGTTTAATGTACTGTTACATGCACCTTGACAAAGGGGCGGCTGAGCCCCGAAACGTTGGAGCTTTCATGTTGCTGTTTTGAAATATAGTTTTTCACGTTTAAGCCTCCGAGTGCCGCAGTATGTTCTTTGCTATCTACCACCATTGGTTCTGAGGGCACCGGAGCCTAATACTATATACAAGGGAGTGACGGTCTGAGATATATATATATATATATATATATATATATATATTAAACAGTATTGTTGGCATTGTCATAAAATAACCCACATACAGTATCTACCTCCCATTTTAACCGCTGAGCGTTTTTTTTTTTAAATATTAGAAGGTAGGCTTCCGGATCATCTGAGGCGGTCATTTTATTTAATATGACCGGCTTATTTTCAGGCGCCCGATCCATCAACAACTGTGCCATCTGCTTTTGGGTCTTTTGCTGTGCCACCACAGCAGTGGTCAGTGTACACAACAGCTCCTCTATATTGAGGTTAGAGAGGTATTGGAAGACAACAGGCTTCAAGAAATAACTCCTATGGGCCAGTTTCCCCTGCTTCCTTAGACTAGGAAAGGAAAATACCTTGATACTTTTTGGGACATTTCCCCCTTAAGACACAAAAGGGGAAAAAATAAACTGTTTAAAAAAAAAAAGCTTTATTTAAGTCTGTTGGGTGGGGGTGGGGGGTTTAGTGCCACGCTGAAAAGTGGCTGGCACCTCACTTTACGCCACCACTTGTAACAGTATTGTTGGGATTGTCATAAAATGACAATACTGACACCATGGTATATAGTGAAAATAAAAGTTTTACTAAACCACAGGTTCTTTACTACATAAAACAAAACTAAGTTGTTCACACCACAACTTGGGGTAACAACAATCTCCCTGGCTGTTTAACATCACACAGCCGTCAGGTGGTTATAGACACAGCATACAGTCTACCAAAACAATGAATCAAGCAGTGCAAAGCTTTTTGATAACAGCACTACAAATAAACATTCACAACACAGTGTCCTGGGTTATAGTCACCAATGCGTGCAGCGTCCCGTTTCAGTGGAAATGCGTCCTGACAGGAACCACTGATACCAAAGTCCCTTCAGACATACGCAGTCTTCCAGACCCCTCACACTAGCCCCCTTACAGGCCCTAGCTTCTGGTTACTAGTCAGCCTCAGAGGTCCTGCACCTGTGAAACCTTCAGCCCTTTCTAGTTGTCCTACAGGTGCACAATTACTCAGCCATTCTGGCAGCAGAACCCACAAGACCTGCACTGACCTTTGTGGATGGGGACCGCCCTCTTCTCCCATCCACCCCCAGGGACCCTTAATGGTTTACTACAAAACCAAACTAAAGGAGCTAAAATAGTTCCTGCTGTCTCCCTGGCGTTTTACTAAAATCTGCTGTAGGTATTTTCCAGGTCGTCGCAAAATATGGAACAGATCCCATTTCCTTTTTGCGAGACTCCTTTCGACTGGTCTGGCACTCCACTTCAGACCGTCTGGTGTCTCTCTCATCACAATACATATATATATATATATATATATATGTAAGCAATGTCCGGCACTCCAATATATACTTAATACACGCCCGGTGCCCTCACGGCCATGTGTGGATGAAATAGAAAATAGTAACATGCGGCACTCACAGCTTAGTAGAAACTGGTGAATAAACGGCCAGACTCCGTGAAGATCAACGTTTCAATTTATAAAATTTTCGTCAGGATACAAACAAATACAAATGAACTCACCTTATATCCCCACCAGCGTGAACATTTCTCCCGCCCGCCGGAGCGCCAGCGCAGGACGCTGAGGCAGGGCGCTGTCAGATGACGTCGCGGCTAACAGCCGTTACGTGCACACCAAACCCATCACCATGGTGACAATCTAAACAAGGCACAATGCTGCAGTCAATGGCGGTACTTAGAAATAAGACCTCCGTATAGTAATAAGATACAATCGCTTAAAAGCTCATTCCAATACTTTGACAAAAGTTAACATTTCGGATATAACCACCATGTTCAAAGTGACAGATTAAGGGGATCTGCTAAGAGAAACCCATAGATATTAGTAACACTGAGTCACGAAAAAAGGAGAAAAAACATTGTAGTCACAAAATGAATCGGGGCAAATGTAACAATCATATAGTACAAAAAATATATATAAAAATGAAAAGAATGAAAAAAATGAAAAAAATTTATGAAAATTTTTTATAATCAATATATGAAACAATTATATCAAATAGAAATAAAGAAACAATATAATAATGCTTGACACCTAAAAGCAGGACAAGGGAAGAGTTTCGTTAAGGCCCCGTGGGGCCAAGACATCCAATTTGGATATCCATCTGGCCTCACATCTCAGCAGAGCAGCCCCTCTGTCGCCTCCTCGTAATGATAAAGGAATATGATCTATCATGCGGTACTTGATGCTGGCCACACTATGTTTAAATTCAGCAAAGTGTCTGGCCACTGGTTGTTCACTTATACCAGTGGATAGTGCCTGTCTAATAGCTGATCTGTGTGCCGTCATCCTCTCTTTGAACTTCCTGATAGTTTTACCTATATAGGAAAGTCCGCATGGGCATATGATCTGGTATACGACATAGGTGCTCTCACATGTTAAGCGATGCTGAATTTTAAGCTTTGTACCTAAATGAGGGTGACAAAAAGTGTCACCACTAATCAGATACTTACAAGTAGTACAGGGACACTTGTAGCATCCCAATTTGCCTAAAGTTAAAAAGTTCTTTGGGGGTGGCTTCCCTTTACCTGTAATGTCAGTTTTGACCAGAATATCCCGCAAATTGCTGGATCTGGAGAAACATGGCATCAAATCTACTCCGCCCAACTTCAATTGATCATCTGACTTAATAAGATGCCAATGTTTTTTGGCAATTTTACATACAGTCTCAGAACGTGAATGGTACTGATTCACCCAAGGAAGTTTGGAATCCTGTGTTGTCCTAATCTTTTTGACTAATAGGTCTTTTCTATCCATAGCCAATACTTTTTCTTTATCATAAAGGAGTTTACGTAATTGGTAACCCCTGGCTGCAAATTTGGATATAAGGTCATCAATTTGAGCTGATGCTATAGATGCATTATCATTGATCCTTCTGATTCTGATCATCTGTGAATATGGTAAGCCATATTTCAGGCTTCTGGGGTGACAACTATTCCAATGCAGGAATGTATTGCGGTCAGTTGGTTTAGTAAAGACCGTAGTTGAAATCCTACCTTCAAGGAGAGAAATTCTAACATCTAGGAAATCTATCACCTGTCTATCCATCTTAAAGGTAAATTTAACTGGACTGGCAGAGTTGTTATGAGTTTCCATGATCAATTTAAATTTTTCTTCCGTGCCCCTCCAAATCAACAAAAGATCATCTATGAATCTTGTATAAAATACAATATCCATAGCTATTTCTGGATCTCTGAAAAATAAATCATTCTCGACTGCAAACATGAAGATGTTAGCGTATGTCGGAGCAACTGCAGAACCCATCGCACACCCTTTGGTCTGTAAATAAAAGTCACCATCAAAAAGAAAAAAGTTTTTGGTGAGGATGAGTTCTAACAGTTGCCCCGCAATTTCAACATGTGCAGCATTTAAAGAGCTAAATTCCAGCAAGAATTTCTGTACCGCTTCTAAACCCTCTGCATGAGGAATGACAGTATATAAACTGCACACATCTGCAGTAATAAGCCAAACATCATTAGGAACAGTATCCAAATCAATCAATTTGTTGAGGAGTGCTGTGGTGTCCAACAAATAATTAGGTTGTGTCTGCACCAAAGGTTGCAGAATGGTATCAAGAAAAGTAGATGTGGGCTGAAATAAAGAGCCCCGTGCCGCAATAATGGGCCTCCCCGGTGGAGGGTCGAGGCCCTTATGGATCTTGGGCAAACTGTAAAGTAACGGTACAATGGGAAACTCTGGAATAAGGACCTCAAAGCACTCCTCAGAGATGAGGGACGAATCTAGTGCAATCAACAACGTTTCTCTTAAGCATTTAGAAAAACCAATGGTAGGGTCTCCCCGGAGTTTTAAATAAACACCAGGTTCCACTAACTGACGTTGTAATTCAGATCTATAATCTTGAAGATCCTGAAGCACTACCGCACCCCCCTTATCTGCAGGACGAATAACAAGATTGTCATTGCCTGATAAAGACTTCAAAGCTTTGAGTTCTTGTGGATTCAAATTGGATCTCATGGGAGCTGGATCTTTCATGGTATTCACCACCTGCTGATCAATAACACGCATGAAAGTTTTGATGCTTGGATTATTAGTCAAGGGGTCAAAAGAAGATGGTTTTTTGAATTGAAGTAGGCTAGACGGAATAGAACTTGTATCACTCCGGGTAGAATCAGGTTGTTTCTGTGAAAAAAACTCTTTTAATTTGAGCTTACGTTGAAGTTGGTGCTTCTCAATGTTCCATCTCAGAGGATCAAAATCTTTAGACGGCACAAATGAAAAACCCTTTGAGAGGACACTTTTTTCACTGTCTGTGAGTTCTACACTAGACAAATTGAAAATTATTTGCTCTTGCTGGCTGCGGGTGGCTTTTTTCCACGTTTGGCTGCGTCTGTATTGTCCGCCTCGTCGAGTAGGGCGTCTTTGCGGGCACCGGTGCGTGTTGTCACTCCTAAAGGGATGTTAGGACCTCTGCGACGATTGCGATTACGATTCCGGCGGGGTTCAGAGTCGCTGGCCGTGCTGGTGTTTTCAGCGGAAGTTTCGGTATCAAGTGCTGTTCTCGGGTAACGTTGTCTACGAAAGAAGGGGCGTTTGGTCTCACCTTCTTTATTACCTGACAACCACCTATACACCTGATGATTGTCGTAATCTTTCTCGACTTTCAGAAATTTCTCACGCTTATATTTAATCAGGTCACGTTTATAGGTGGCAATTTGGCTGGCCAATTTCTCCAACCACTCGTTATCTTTATCAGCCTCCAATAACGGTATATGTGTGACTTCTAGCACTGAGATTTTTGCTTTAACCGATTCTACTTCCTTATTAGAATGCTCAATCACCAATAACATTAAGTCAGCTGAACATTTGTTCAGAATAGATACCCATTTACGACAAAAAGCAGGGTCCCATCTTCCTATCGTAGGGCAATTACGTACTCTGAACCCCCTGGGTATTTTCTTTGAACGAAAATAATCGCTGAGTGTAATCGCATGATAAGTAAAGTCAATTTCCTTTTTCTTTAAGCGTAGTAAATCACGAAAAATCACTTCTGTGGAAAGTGCCTCAATTTGATCAAAGAGTTGTTCTTTGTGTAAAATAGTGTCAGTCTCTGATTCAGAGTAACTAAAATGTTCTTGCAATGGGATTAATAAGGGGTTAAAGATTTCCTTTTCTCCCACATTGGACTCAGCCATATTATAGAGAAATGTTTCAAAGTTCAATATTGGCTGCCACAATGGTATAAAAAGTGGTTAATCTAATTTGCAAACTAGCAAGCTTAATAAAAAGTAGCAGCTAGATTTATCTTAATTGCAAGCTAGCAAGCTTAATGAAAAAATCAGCAGCTAGAACCAAGTGAATAATACAATCACCCTGTGTAAAAAAAGTGTCCAACAAATCCTGAGAGACAGACGAGAATCAGAATTTCCAAGAAGAACTTAACCAATGGTTGCCGTGACCAAGATAACACCAGTTCCCTGGTACATCATGGATATGTAAGCAATGTCCGGCACTCCAATATATACTTAATACACGCCCGGTGCCCTCACGGCCATGTGTGGATGAAATAGAAAATAGTAACATGCGGCACTCACAGCTTAGTAGAAACTGGTGAATAAACGGCCAGACTCCGTGAAGATCAACGTTTCAATTTATAAAATTTTCGTCAGGATACAAACAAATACAAATGAACTCACCTTATATCCCCACCAGCGTGAACATTTCTCCCGCCCGCCGGAGCGCCAGCGCAGGACGCTGAGGCAGGGCGCTGTCAGATGACGTCGCGGCTAACAGCCGTTACGTGCACACCAAACCCATCACCATGGTGACAATCTAAACAAGGCACAATGCTGCAGTCAATGGCGGTACTTAGAAATAAGACCTCCGTATAGTAATAAGATTACAATCGCTTAAAAGCTCATTCCAATACTTTGACAAAAGTTAACATTTCGGATATAACCACCATGTTCAAAGTGACAGATTAAGGGGATCTGCTAAGAGAAACCCATAGATATTAGTAACACTGAGTCACGAAAAAAGGAGAAAAAACATTGTAGTCACAAAATGAATCGGGGCAAATGTAACAATCATATAGTACAAAAAATATATATAAAAATGAAAAGAATGAAAAAAATGAAAAAAATTTATGAAAATTTTTTATAATCAATATATGAAACAATTATATCAAATAGAAATAAAGAAACAATATAATAATGCTTGACACCTAAAAGCAGGACAAGGGAAGAGTTTCGTTAAGGCCCCGTGGGGCCAAGACATCCAATTTGGATATCCATCTGGCCTCACATCTCAGCAGAGCAGCCCCTCTGTCGCCTCCTCGTAATGATAAAGGAATATGATCTATCATGCGGTACTTGATGCTGGCCACACTATGTTTAAATTCAGCAAAGTGTCTGGCCACTGGTTGTTCACTTATACCAGTGGATAGTGCCTGTCTAATAGCTGATCTGTGTGCCGTCATCCTCTCTTTGAACTTCCTGATAGTTTTACCTATATAGGAAAGTCCGCATGGGCATATGATCTGGTATACGACATAGGTGCTCTCACATGTTAAGCGATGCTGAATTTTAAGCTTTGTACCTAAATGAGGGTGACAAAAAGTGTCACCACTAATCAGATACTTACAAGTAGTACAGGGACACTTGTAGCATCCCAATTTGCCTAAAGTTAAAAAGTTCTTTGGGGGTGGCTTCCCTTTACCTGTAATGTCAGTTTTGACCAGAATATCCCGCAAATTGCTGGATCTGGAGAAACATGGCATCAAATCTACTCCGCCCAACTTCAATTGATCATCTGACTTAATAAGATGCCAATGTTTTTTGGCAATTTTACATACAGTCTCAGAACGTGAATGGTACTGATTCACCCAAGGAAGTTTGGAATCCTGTGTTGTCCTAATCTTTTTGACTAATAGGTCTTTTCTATCCATAGCCAATACTTTTTCTTTATCATAAAGGAGTTTACGTAATTGGTAACCCCTGGCTGCAAATTTGGATATAAGGTCATCAATTTGAGCTGATGCTATAGATGCATTATCATTGATCCTTCTGATTCTGATCATCTGTGAATATGGTAAGCCATATTTCAGGCTTCTGGGGTGACAACTATTCCAATGCAGGAATGTATTGCGGTCAGTTGGTTTAGTAAAGACCGTAGTTGAAATCCTACCTTCAAGGAGAGAAATTCTAACATCTAGGAAATCTATCACCTGTCTATCCATCTTAAAGGTAAATTTAACTGGACTGGCAGAGTTGTTATGAGTTTCCATGATCAATTTAAATTTTTCTTCCGTGCCCCTCCAAATCAACAAAAGATCATCTATGAATCTTGTATAAAATACAATATCCATAGCTATTTCTGGATCTCTGAAAAATAAATCATTCTCGACTGCAAACATGAAGATGTTAGCGTATGTCGGAGCAACTGCAGAACCCATCGCACACCCTTTGGTCTGTAAATAAAAGTCACCATCAAAAAGAAAAAAGTTTTTGGTGAGGATGAGTTCTAACAGTTGCCCCGCAATTTCAACATGTGCAGCATTTAAAGAGCTAAATTCCAGCAAGAATTTCTGTACCGCTTCTAAACCCTCTGCATGAGGAATGACAGTATATAAACTGCACACATCTGCAGTAATAAGCCAAACATCATTAGGAACAGTATCCAAATCAATCATTTGTTGAGGGAGTGCTGTGGTGTCCAACAAATAATTAGGTTGTGTCTGCACCAAAGGTTGCAGAATGGTATCAAGAAAAGTAGATGTGGGCTGAAATAAAGAGCCCCGTGCCGCAATAATGGGCCCTCCCCGGTGGAGGGTCGAGGCCCTTATGGATCTTGGGCAAAACTGTAAAGTAACGGTACAATGGGAAACTCTGGAATAAGGACCTCAAAGCACTCCTCAGAGATGAGGGACGAATCTAGTGCAATCAACAACGTTTCTCTTAAGCATTTAGAAAAACCAATGGTAGGGTCTCCCCGGAGTTTTAAATAAACACCAGGTTCCACTAACTGACGTTGTAATTCAGATCTATAATCTTGAAGATCCTGAAGCACTACCGCACCCCCCTTATCTGCAGGACGAATAACAAGATTGTCATTGCCTGATAAAGACTTCAAAGCTTTGAGTTCTTGTGGATTCAAATTGGATCTCATGGGAGCTGGATCTTTCATGGTATTCACCACCTGCTGATCAATAACACGCATGAAAGTTTTGATGCTTGGATTATTAGTCAAGGGGTCAAAAGAAGATGGTTTTTTGAATTGAAGTAGGCTAGACGGAATAGAACTTGTATCACTCCGGGTAGAATCAGGTTGTTTCTGTGAAAAAAACTCTTTTAATTTGAGCTTACGTTGAAGTTGGTGCTTCTCAATGTTCCATCTCAGAGGATCAAAATCTTTAGACGGCACAAATGAAAAAACCCTTTGAGAGGACACTTTTTTCACTGTCTGTGAGTTTCTACACTAGACAAATTGAAAATTATTTGCTCTTGCTGGCTGCGGGTGGCTTTTTTCCACGTTTGGCTGCGTCTGTATTGTCCGCCTCGTCGAGTGAGGGCGTCTTTGCGGGCACCGGTGCGTGTTGTCACTCCTAAAGGGATGTTAGGACCTCTGCGACGATTGCGATTACGATTCCGGCGGGGTTCAGAGTCGCTGGCCGTGCTGGTGTTTTCAGCGGAAGTTTCGGTATCAAGTGCTGTTCTCGGGTAACGTTGTCTACGAAAGAAGGGGGCGTTTGGTCTCACCTTCTTTATTACCTGACAACCACCTATACACCTGATGATTGTCGTAATCTTTCTCGACTTTCAGAAATTTCTCACGCTTATATTTAATCAGGTCACGTTGTCAGGCAATGACAATCTTGTTATTCGTCCTGCAGATAAGGGGGGTGCGGTAGTGCTTCAGGATCTTCAAGATTATAGATCTGAATTACAACGTCAGTTAGTGGAACCTGGTGTTTATTTAAAACTCCGGGGAGACCCTACCATTGGTTTTTCTAAATGCTTAAGAGAAACGTTGTTGATTGCACTAGATTCGTCCCTCATCTCTGAGGAGTGCTTTGAGGTCCCTTATTCCAGAGTTTCCCATTGTACCGTTACTTTACAGTTTGCCCAAGATCCATAAGGGCCTCGACCCTCCACCGGGGAGGCCCATTATTGCGGCACGGGGGCTCTTTATTTCAGCCCACATCTACTTTTCTTGATACCATTCTGCAACCTTTGGTGCAGACACAACCTAATTATTTGTTGGACACCACAAGCACTCCTCAACAAATTGATTGATTTGGATACTGTTCCTAATGATGTTTGGCTTATTACTGCAGATGTGTGCAGTTTATATACTGTCATTCCTCATGCAGAGGGTTTAGAAGCGGTACAGAAATTCTTGCTGGAATTTAGCTCTTTAAATGCTGCACACATGTTGAAATTGCGGGGCAACTGTTAGAACTCATCCTCACCAAAAACTTTTTTCTTTTTGATGGTGACTTTTATTTACAGACCAAAGGGTGTGCGATGGGTTCTGCAGTTGCTCCGACATACGCTAACATCTTCATGTTTGCAGTCGAGAATGATTTATTTTTCAGAGATCCAGAAATAGCTATGGATATTGTATTTTATACAAGATTCATAGATGATCTTTTGTTGATTTGGAGGGGCACGGAAGAAAAATTTAAATTGATCATGGAAACTCATAACAACTCCTGCCAGTCCAGTTAAATTTACCTTTAAGATGGATAGACAGGTGATAGATTTCCTAGATGTTAGAAATTTCTCTCCTTGAAGGTAGGATTTCAACTACGGTCCTTTACTAAACCAACTGACCGCAATACATTCCTGCATTGGAATAGTTGTCACCCCAGAAGCCTGAAATATGGCTTACCATATTCACAGATGATCAGAATCAGAAGGATCAATGATAATGCATCTATAGCATCAGCTCAAATTGATGACCTTATATCCAAATTTGCAGCCAGGGGGTTACCAATTACGTAAACTCCTTTATGATAAAGAAAAAGTATTGGCTATGGATAGAAAAGACCTATTAGTCAAAAAGATTAGGACAACACAGGATTCCAAACTTCCTTGGGTGAATCAGTACCATTCACGTTCTGAGACTGTATGTAAAATTGCCAAAAAAACATTGGCATCTTATTAAGTCAGATGATCAATTGAAGTTGGGCGGAGTAGATTTGATGCCATGTTTCTCCAGATCCAGCAATTTGCGGATATTCTGGTCAAAACTGACATTACAGGTAAAGGGAAGCCACCCCAAAGAACTTTTTA